>NC_054846.1:60810023-61130960 GCF_018345385.1 Vulpes lagopus | reverse complement strand
TAGTTAAGCATCCAGCTTTGGTTCTGGCTCAAGTCAAAGTCTTGGGGTAATGAGATCAGCCTTGAGTTGGGCTTTGCCAAGCTCAGCAGGAATCTGCTTGAGATTCTCTCCCTCTGCCCTTCCTGCCACCCTACTCAGCCCCTCTCTCAAATGAATAAATAAATCTTTAAATAAAATAAACTGCGGGATCCCTGGGTGGCGCAGCGGTTTGGC
This sequence comes from Vulpes lagopus, assembly GCF_018345385.1. Classification (NCBI taxonomy): domain Eukaryota; kingdom Metazoa; phylum Chordata; class Mammalia; order Carnivora; family Canidae; genus Vulpes; species Vulpes lagopus. Next base: position 61,130,747 of record NC_054846.1, on the reverse strand, counting down.
GCCTGCCTTTGGCCCAGGGCGCGATCCTGGAGACCCGGGATAGAATCCCACGTCGGGCTCCCGGTGCATGGAGCCTGTTTCTCCCTCTGCCTATGTCTCTGCCTCTCTCTCTCTCTGTGTGACTATCGTAAATAAATGAAAAATTAAAAAATATATATATATTAAATAAAATAAACTGCAAATTAGAGCCACAAATAACTACCACGAATTTTAAAATGGCTAAGATGAAAAAGAATAGCCATACCTAGTGTTGATCAGGAGGTGGAAAACTAGAACTCTCATACATTGTTAGTAGTAATGTAAAATGATACAACTATTGTGAAAAGCCTGTCATGTGACCCAGCCATTCTACCTAGGTATTTACCCGGGAGAGCATCCATCCATACAAAGATTTATACACAAATGTTCAAAGCAACTTTACTTGCAATAGTCAAAAACTAGCAATAAGCCAAATGTCTATCAATAGGTGAATGAGCAAATCATGATAGAACCATATAACGAATAACCAGCAACAAAGCATATTAACTAGTAATATATACAACATGAATTTCAAAATAATTATACTGAGTGAAAGAAGCCAAAGACACTGCAGAGTTTTATTTATATAAAATTCTTTAAAACGCAATCTAATCTATATAGACAACAAGTATATCAATAGTTGAGTGAAGGTGGAAAGATGGCAGGGAAAGAAAGAGGAAACACAATGAAGTGAGAAGGAACTTCTAGGAGTGATGGATATATTCATTATCTTGATTATGGTGATGATTTCATGGGTGTTTGGATGTGCCAAAGCTTATCAAATCTCACATTTTAACACTAGAAACAGTTTACTATAAGTCAATTATACTTCAATAAAGCTGTTTTAAAAAAATATATCAGCCTTGGGTTGGGGCACCTGGCTGGCTCAGTGGAATGTGTGACTTTTGATCTAGGGTTGTGAGTTCAAGCCCCATGTTGGGCGTGAAGCTTTTTTTTAAAGGAAGCTTAAGTGGGGCTTTGAACTCACAACCCTGAGATCAAGAGTGGGATGCTCAATCAACTGAGGCAATCAGGCACACCAAAAAAAAAAAAAAAAAGACACATGGGTCAAAAGTACACATCATGTTTCAATTGCCAGATTTATAATTTACATTGCAAAAAATAAAACTTCTGTGCAGAAAGATAACACAAAAAATGAAAGATAAGCTGGAGAGAAGAAAATTCTAAGATACATGACCTGCAAAGATTCATGTCTAGCATACATAATTTCATAAAAAACTGTAAAAAAAGTTGCAGAGCCTGGGTGGCTCAGTTGGTTAAGTGGCTGACTGATTTCAGCTTAGATCATGATCTCAGGGTTGTGAGATCAAGCCCTGCATTGGGCTGTGTGCTCAGCATGGAGTCTGCTTGACCCCCTCCTTCCAGTGCTCATGTGTCTTCTCTCTCTCAAATAAATAAATAAAATCTTAAAAAACCCCAAGAAAACAAAACAAACAAAAAAAACTATAAAGAAAAAGACAGGGGATCCCTGGGTGGCTCAGCGGTTTAGTGCCTGCCTTTGGCCCAGGGCGCAATCCTGGGGTCCTGGGATCGAGTCCCATGTCAGGCTCCCGGGATGGAGCCTGCTTCTCCCTCTGCAGGTGTCTCTGCCCCTCTCTCTGTGTCTATCACAAATAAATAAATAAAATCTTAGGAAAAAAAAGAAAAAGACAAATAAGGGGTGCCTGGCCAGGTCAGTCAGTAGAATATGCAAAACTTGATCGTAGAGTTGTGAGTTCAAGATCCATGTTGGGTATGGAGATTACTTATAAATAAAATCCAAAATAAAAATAAATAATAATCTAAATCTAAATTAAAAATAAAATGAAATGACAAATAACCCAACTAAAAAATGAGCAAAAAATAAGAAAAAGCAATTCACAGAAGAGGAAATATGAAAACAAAAACAAATTAAAACCAAAATGAGATACCACGTCCAATGAGAATAGCTAAAATTTAAGTACATGGAGTATTGGCAAGAATGTGCAACAACATTAACTTCCATACGCTGAAAACTGACATAAACTGCTATAGATACTTTGGAGAGTAACCTGGCAGTATTTATTATAGTTGAAGGCAGGCCTATATATGAACCCAGCAGCTCCACTTTAAGTATACATCCTCAAGAAATTCTTGTACCCATGTATCAAGATATACTGGAAAGATGTCTATTCCAACAGTTAATATATGCTTCTAAGCATATATATTAATAATTTAACTGCTAATAAATATTAATATATTAATATACATTAACTATTAAACTTCTAAACAGTTAATAAATGCTTCTAAATCCATTAACAATAACAAATGAATTATAACATATGCACATAAAACACTACATGTCACTGAAAATGAATGTACCAAAGCTATTCATAGCAATATAGACAAATCTTAGAAATGTTATGTTGAATTTATTTTTCCATTACATTGAATTTAAAAAGCTTCAGAAGAATACATATAGTACACTATTTAAGTAAAGCTAAAAACACATATAATAATACTACAGACTGTATTAAAATGCACAAATATTAAGTAAAGTGATGCAGGAGAATGATTAAATACCAAAATCAGGATGGTGGTGGGAGGTAAAAGAATTTGTGAAAGGGTTCATTCAATCATCTTATTTGTTAGGTCATGTTTATTTTTTTTTAAGATTTATTTATTTATTTATTCCTGATATAGAGAGAGAGAGAGAGGCAGAGACACAGGAGGAGGGAGAAGCAGGCTCCATGCCAGGAGCCTGACATGGGACTCAATCCCGGGACTCCAGGATCGCGCCCTGGGCCAAAGGCAGGTGCTAAACCGCTGAGCCACCCAGGGATCCCCAGGTCATGTTTATTTTATACATTCTTTACTGCTTTGTATGTTGGAGATATCTGACTTGTAACATATGCTTCAAAGTTCTGAGCAAAACTGATTTTAAACCTAGATTCTTACACGCAACCTAAGACAAACAAGAGACAGGAAAGATCTCAGGAAGCTACCAGAGGGTATTCCTTCAGATCTCAAGTAAGGGAGTAAAAGGAAAAAAAGACACAAGGGGGCTAGGACACAGAGAGAATGGAGAAAAGCAAAGACAAGAACTGAAACAACAGCTGATAAAATGAAAACTAATTTAAAAGGGTAACAGGTGGAGCACCTGGCTGGCTCAGTTGGTGGAGAATGCAACTCTTGATCTTGGGTTAAGTCTACGCCCCATGGTGGATGTAGAGATTACTTAAAAATGAAGTATTTTAAAAAATAAAATAAAAATAAAAGGGTAACATTAAGTACAAATCATTTAAAAACACAAGAAACAAAGTGAATGTCCCACTAATTCATGCAACACATAACATTTTAGTAATTCTTTCAAAACTTCTTCATACATCACTTCTTTATAAAAGAGGATGATTCTTTTCTTAGGGAAAAAAAACCATCTTGGATATTGTTTCATACTAAAACATATAGCCCTAACTTATCATCTGCTTAAGTTTTATTCCAAAAACTACTAAAACACAACAAAAAAGTAAAATCGACCTACAATCCCACCACTTTAAAATTTTGCATGCAATAAAGAAGGGAAAAAATCATACTTGTATTCCATCTAATTCCAGTCCCATTCCCCACCTCCAAATAATTCCTATAAGTAATTTCGTACAAGCTTTCTAATTCTTTGTAATAATCTCCAGGGCTCAAATGTCTTATGGTTTTGGGATGTTCAAAGGGGTACTTATTTTTGGCATTTCCAAACCTAAAATATAGATTTCTGCCAATCCTACTCTCCCTCATATTAGTAAGGTCTTCCCTTCTTAACCATACACTTGCCTCAATTTTTTAGTTTGACAACCAATATCAATGAAGCTGACTACAGATAAGTGGCATGGAAAATCATTTCTTGGGGCACCTGGTTGGCTCAATGGTTGAGTGTCTACCTTTGGCTCAGGTCATGATCTCAGGGTCCTGGGATTGAGTCCCACATCAGGCTTCCCTGTGGGAGAATGGTTCTCCCTCTGCCTGTGTCTCTGCCTGTCTATCTCTCACGAATAATTAAAAATCTCAATAATGAAAAGAAAATCATTCCTTATAACCTACACAAGTTGGAAAAAAACAATAATGTTTATTCAAAACCATTCATATTAGACCTAAAAATAATTATGTAATAATTAAGCATGGAATTGTTTTTCTTACACTCCTCTTACCTAAGGACAAACTAATTGGAAGGTGGATAAAAACAGAAGATCATCAAATACTGACTACTATTCTATTATATCAATAAGCAAACTAACATAAAAATTGTTTAATATTTACCTTCTCTACTAGACAATAAACAAGGAGGGCAAGAATCAAATCTGTTTTTTTCATCACTATAGACCAGAATCCTGCATAATACATAGAATGTACCAGGTATTCTGTAATTACTTATTTTTGATGCTTTGTACTATTATTAAAGGATTCACTAACTTATTTTTGAAGTTTAAGATAATTTTTCAGGGAGATCCCTGGGTGGCTCAGCGGTTAAGCGCCTGCCTTTGGCTCGGCGTGATTCTGGAGACCCAGGATGGAGTCCCACGTCGGGATCCCTGCATGGAGCCTGCTTCTCCCTCTGTCTGTGTCTCTGCCTCTCTCTCTCTCTCTCTCTCTCTCTCTCATGAATAAATAAAATCTTAAAAAAAAAAAAAAAGATAATTTTTCAGATATGTATCTTTGATGTGAGTACAATATGAATACTAAAATTCAGGGGCATCTCCATGGTTCAGTAGGTTAAGCTTCTGCCTTCAGGTCATATCCCAGGGTCCTGGCATTGAGCCCCGTGTCAGGCTCCCTGCTGAGCAGGAAGTCTGCTTCTCCCTCTCTCCCCTCTGTCCTTCTCTGTTCATTCTCTCTCAAATACTTTTAAAAATTCCAAGCAAATAAATAAAAATTAAAAAATTCAACCAAGTAGATTTGGTTCCAAATTCTCACTGCTTCTTTCAAATTCTGTAAAGGAGAGCAGCATAATGTTGACCAAACTGAACTTCTGGGAATTTTTTAAAGGAAATACTAAGGTTCTATTTTTTAGAACCTTAGTATTTAGCCAAACCGCTGCGCCACCCAGGGATCCCTGTATTACAAATTCAAATTACTTTTGATATGTTCAGATTTCAATAAAATGAAATACATAATTTAAGTGCCAAACAATAAACCAAGTTAAAACCAATGGTCAAATGAATTAAAAAAACTTTATAGGGCAGCCAGGGTGGGTGGCGGTTTAGCACTGCCTTTGGCCCAGGGCATGATCCTGAAGACCCGCGATCGAGTCCCACATCGGGCTCCCTGCATGTAGCCTGCTTCTCCCTCTGCATGTGTCTCTGCCTCTCTCTCTTTCTTTGGGTCTCTCATGAATTTAAAAAAAAAAAAAAATCTAAAAAGAAATAAAACCTTTATATAGAATGATCGGTTAGTTGGGACAGGTCAAATTTAGTATATCTACCATATATGGATCCCAAAGAACATCTATATTGTTTCAATGTAAAAAAAAATTTACTGTAAATTACACTTCCAATCTAATAGTTCATCACAGGCTCTCTGAATCTAAAACCATATTACAAATCCTCTATAAAGATCTAGGAAACTTTTTTCTCTTAATGGGCTGTACATACTGACAGGAAAATGGTGGAAAGCTGCTCTACATGACATACTTCTTTAAAACAGTATTCAGAATGGAGAGGAAATAAAGAAATGGACACACTGCATAGTATCTGATACCAAAAGCTATGCTAATGGCAATGTTATACTGTCCCACTTGATATTCACAACCACCTACTGGGGAGCTATTATCCCCAATTTTATAGACAAGAATAGAGATCCAAGGCAGAATGTAAGGTCCCAAGAATGCTAGAATGAGGATTTAGAGTAAAATCTCCTAACATCAAATCTACTTCCTATTGGATATGTTATCCATTTCAAAACACAAGACTGACCGAATTTGATGGGGTATTCACATTTACTGTGAGAACTTTATGGGATAATTTGTTCTAGATTTAACATTTTCATTTACAAAATCCCTTAAACACTGAAATAAAGATTTCACTCTTAAGGAAAAAGTCAAATAAGGATAATAAACATAACTAATGTAACAAATAACTTCAGTTCAAAATAGTAGAGTGGTTTCCACTGGGATGGGCATTTACCCTAGAGGGGTAAGTAATAACCCATTATAGGCAGAACTATAACATCAACACTTTTATTTAAATGATTTTCAAAAATTTCACTCACTTCTATATTTTTCTGAGATTGCTTATGACATAGGTACTGCATAAATAAAACATTTATTATTCATTTATTTCAATAAGGATACACAAGACAAATGTTTGGGGACTTAGAAAATAATCCTTAGCAAATGTTTTTCAATGTAATTATATAATTTTGAAGGAGAATCACACTTAAAGCCCCTAAAAAAAACTGATCTGGCTCAAGGTCATACATCCATTCAGTAGCACCTTATTTGAAAACATATAAAAATAACAATATAAGAAGACGTTATCTAGGGTCTTTCCAGTTATGACTTAGTCTTCCTAAGGTCTAGTAGCACTGATATGCAAAACATCATGAATGTTTGTTGGAATTGAGTACACTGACATTTCTCACAGCAACAATCAATCATGAATTTGTATCATATATTCCAATGGCTTCAGGTTAGGCTGCAACTAACTATGCTTCTTGAGAACCTCAAAGCAGCATGCAGTCTTAGGATTAAATGATCATACTCCATGATCAGACACAATCGAGTTTTAATGACCTTCAAGTAATAACATTTTAAAATATAGGTATGTTAAAAATTAATTAATTAATAATAAAATATAGGTATGTTAAAGAAAAAGTAAAGACAAACCTCACAGGAAAAAAAAATCAAATATCTAATATGCATGAAAAAACCTGCAAATGCTGTTAAAATGAAAATTAGTAAAAATGGTATAAGGGTAATTATTTGCCACTATCAGACACACCAATATTAAAAAGTTTAATAACATCAAGGTTAGCAAAATATAGTCAAACAGGAACTCCCAGGGATGCCTGGGTGGCTTAGCGGTTAATTGCCTGCCTTCGGCCCAGGGTGTGATCCCACGGTCCCCAGACCGAGTCCCACATCAGGCTCCCTGCATGGAACCTGCTTCTCTGCTTGTGTCTCTGCCTCTCTCTATGTGTCTTTCATGAATAAATAAATAAAATCTTTAAAAAACAACCCAACGAACAAACACTACTGAAGGAAGTACATATTAAACTTTTTATAGGGCATCCCTGGGTGGGCTCAGCGGTTTAGCGCCTGCCTTTGGCCCAGGGCGTGATCCTGGAGTCCCAGGATCGAGTCCCACATTGGGCTCCCAGCATGGAGCCTGCTTCTCCCTCCTCCTGTGTCTCTGCCCCCCCCCCATGTCTATCATAAATAAATAAATTAAATAAATAAATAAATAAATAAATAAATAAATAGTTTTTAAAAACAAACAAACATTTTATAGGCCAGTATCCAGCAAAATTTAAAATAAACATTCTATTTAATACAGTAACTTCAATTCCAAGAATTTATGCTATAGGTATAAATAACCAGTTCTTAATGTTTAAGGACACTCACTACAACTTTACTTATGATAATGAAGAAGACGGTGGTTTAATTATGGTACATGCTCAACATGTTTTCATATAGAAAACAGTTCTCAATAAATTAAAATCAAATTTCAGAACTGAGTTTTTAAGAATACACAAAAGATTTACTTAACCCTTCTGGGGACTGACTGGAGGGACTGAGGGCAAAAGAGAGCTTTTACTTTTTTCCGTAAGCCTTCCTATAACATTATACATATTGAGCACGGCTTTTACGAGTTAAAAATTTTTAGTTCAGTGTTGAAGGTTGTGCTACCTGCAGAATTTAAAATAAAAGCAATTTTCAATGAAATACTATGCAGTTATTTTTTCAAAGTAGTAAACATGTGTTTTCCACAAGAAAGATATCTTTGGTATATTAAGCTTTAATATATAAGTGACCCTATTTTTCTAAAAACATGTACATACATAGAAAAATTCTGTAAGTATACATTCCCAAACTGTTAACCTAAGAAAACCATTAACCTAAATAACCTAAATAATTATACAGAACTGAAGTATAAGGGTATATGTGACAGTTTTCATCTTTTATTCTCTCTTCTTTTACATTGTTCTAATTTTTAAAATTAGAATGTATTCATGAATTGCTTGGATTATTAAAAATTCCAATATTTAAGCAATCTTGAGAAAGAAAAACAAAGCTGGAGATACTGTAATTCCAGATTTCAAGATATACTACAAAGCTGTAGTAATCAAAACAGTATGCTGCTGGCACAAATATAGACATGTAGATGAATGGAACAGAATAAAGAGCCCAGAAATAAACCCACATTTACGTGGCCAAGTAATCTATGATGAAGGGGGGCAGGAATATGCAATAGGGAAAAGACAGTCTCTTTTTTTTTTTTTTAAAGACTGATTGATTGATTGATGATAGAGAGTGAGAGAGAGGCAGAGACACAGAAGGAGGGAGAAGCAGGCTCCATGCCGGGAGCCTGACGCAGGACTCGATCCCGGGACTCCAGGATCACCTGGGCCAAAGGCAGGTGCTAAACCGCTGAGCCACCCAGGGATCCCCAGACAGTCTCTTCAATAAACGGTGCTGGGAAAACTGGACAGCTGTATATAAAAGAATGAAAACGGATCACTCTTTAACATTATACACAAAAATAAACTCAAAATGGATTAAGGACCTAAATATGAGGCCTGAAACCATAACAATCCTAGAAAAAAACACAGGCGTTAATTTCTCTAACACCTGCCATACCAACATTTTTCTACATATATCTCTTACGGCAAGGGAAATGAAAGCAAAAATCAACTACTGGTACTACATCCTTTTACACTGCAAAGGAAAAAATCAACAAAATAAAAAGACAACCTACTGAATGGGAGAAGATATATGCAAATGATGATCTGATACGGGGTTAATATTCCAAATATATAAAGAACTTAGACAACTCAACATCAAAAAAACAAACGATGTAATTAAAAAATGGGTAGAGGACCTGAAGAGACATTTCTCCAAAGAAAACATACAGATGGTCAGACACATGAAAAATTGCTCAACAGCTCTAATCAAGGAAAACAAATCGAAATCACAAGGAGGTATCACTTTACATCTATTAAAATGGCTAAAATAAAAAAGACAAGAAATAAGTGTTGGTGAGGATGTGGAAAAACAGAAACACTTGTACACAGTGATAATGCAAATTGGCACAACCAATTTTTTCCCATATTGTAGAAAACAGTATGGAGGAAAATAGGGGGAAAAAAAGTAAAAAGAGAAATACGTAACACCCAATAATTCCACTTCTGGGTATTTACCCAAAGAGAACAAAAACACAAACTCAAAAAGATAAACACACCCCTATGCTTATTGCAGCATTATTTACAATAACCAATATATAGAAGCAACTTAAGTGTCCATTAACAGGGACGCCTGGGTGGCTCAGCAGTTGAGTGTCTGCCTTTGGCTCAGAGTGTGATCCTGGAGTTCCGGGATCCCACATTGGGCTCCCTGCATGGAGCCTGCTTCTCCCTCTGCCTGTGTCTCTGCTTCTCTCTGTGTGTCTCTCATGAATAAATAAAATCTTAAAAAAAAAGATTTTATATAAAAAAGTGTCCATTAACAGACAAATGCATATCTATCCATATAATGGAATATTACACAGCTATAAAAAGAGATAAGCGCTTGCTATCTGCAACAACATGGTTGGACCTAGAAGGTACTATGCTAATAAGTGAAATAGAGACTGAGAAACACAAATACCATAGGATTTCACTCATATGTGGATTCTAAAAAACAAAACAAATAAAAAGCAGAATCAGATCCATAAATACAAAGAACAAGCAGATGGCTGCCAGAGGGAAGGGGGGATAGCATGATGGAAAAAACGGGTGAGGGTGAGTAGAAGATACAGGCTTCCAGTTACAGAACGGTAAGTCACAAGAATAAAAGGCACAACACAGGGAATATAGTCAGTGACACTGTAATAGCTTGTATGGTGACAAATGGTAGCTACAATTGTGGTGAGCATAGCATAACATACAGAGAAACTGAATCACTATGTTGTACATCTGAAACTAACGTAACATTTTGTGTCAACTATACTCAAATTTTTAAATTTTTAAATTTATGTAATACTTATATTATACACACATACTGTATACATATTTTTCCAAATATCACAGTTATACACCAAGCTATTAACAGTGGGAATACATGGTGGTTTCACTTTCTGCATCTATACATCTTGTTGTAAGCTTTTAGAATGAGTACATATTAGGTACGAGTCACAAAAATTTTTAAATGTATATATTTAGTTTTATTATTTTAAGATACCTTATGTATTTCAAGTACATATATTTAAAAAGCAATTAAAGAAAATGAAACCAAAATTAAAAATACGCCTATTTTATACAACCATATATCAAAAAAATGCAATTTCTAAGCTAGGCCATTTAATCTATCATATCTGGTAATAATTCCTACATGTGTCCATATTAAAGAGGCATTATTGGTTGGCTAATGTGACACTCAGTCTATTTCCTTGGGAGTAAAAATACTATGTAATCAAATGTGAGCACATAAGCTAATAGAGTTCCCCAAAAAGGACAAGGCATTAAAAAAATATTAAAGAATTCAGACGGCCCAAAAGTGAGAAGAAACAGACAAATATTCGTAGTTCCCAAGCTAGCTATATTGCAAAAATACAGGTAAAACTAAGTGAATAACCTTGAACTCAAGATATGTCTGAAATAGAATTCAATCTCAATTTCCAAAAAAAATCACAATACATTGAAATATTTTTCATATGGGACAGTAAGTATAATTCAAAACCTGCAAAAACTTTGGAGGGGAATTCTTTTCATAAAAAGCTCACAGTCATGTTTTAGGCTGAAACTGGGGAATCAAAATTCAGTAGTATGCAGACACAAAGCAATCCACTCTTCCCCAGTGATTCGCTTTACTAGAATGAAAAAACAAACAAACATGTGATTTGGGGGTGATACCAGGTTTAGAACATGGCGAAAGGTTCTGGACCTGCTGTTTGGCAAATGTTGCACAACACTTAATGTCTCTCTAGGAGACTCACAATGCATCTCAAAATATACAAGAAGACACATTTAAAAAAAATTTATCCCAACATTATCCTAATTTACAGGAGCATAGAATCCTTAGTTCAAGAAGTACTTACTAATACATATAACTCATGGAACAAAACAGTTTAGGAATGCTGATATAGGAAAAAGAGCATGGACTTAGGAGTCTGAAGACCCACAGCTTGCTAGTTGTGTGACCCTGGGAAAGTTACTTAATTTCCCTGAGCCTCAGTTTTCTAGCTGTTAAATGAAAATAACACCATCTACCTGAGTGCTTGGCACATAAAAAAGGATTGCTAAGTAAATAAATAGTCCCTCTAATTTTCATATAACAATTTATGTTGGCTTTAGTGAGTAATGAAAATTTTAGGAATCTGTATATTTTACACCATCTTGCTCAATCCCTTATCTATGTTCAACTTTTCCAGTTTGATGTCAATCATATCCAAAATAAATGTTTCAATCTGGCTAAGCAAACCCTGTTATAAAAAAATCTTTACTTTAAATATTGTGGAATATGGACAACCAAAGAAATTCTTAAAAAGCATAAATAAAATTAAGTTCTACTCTTTAGTAATCAAGATACAAAGAACAATAAGACCGGATCCCTGCTGGGAAGCAGCAAACTCGCTGACCAAAAAATGTCACTATTTCTTAATAAACATAGGTAAGAATTGCTACTCTCAAGGTCTAGTCTGTGATTTAAGAAAGGGAGGAGATAAAAGATCAACAAATATTGACTGAGTACCCATTAAGTGACAGGGACATTTCTAGGCACTGGGTAAACAAAATAGTCAACACTCTCATGATACTTACATTACAGATGCAGATAGAGACAAATAGATATATTTCTCATAGACATCAGATAATAGTCGGTGACTTAAAGAAATGGAAAGCAGTGTTAAGGAGATGGAAGATGAAGAAGCGTTGTTTTAAATAAAGACAGTCAAGGGAAGGCCTCCTGGAGAGGTAACAGGTGTTTGGAACTAAGTGAAAACAAAAGCACACTTTAGTTTACCAATGCCTCTGTAGGCTTGAAATAAATGTTTTCTATTAGACTTATTAACATTGTTGGGAAGAGTGTGATCCATAGGTAGACACAGAAACTACTAATATAGGGCAGCCCGGGTGGCTCAGCGGTTTAGCACCGCCTTCAGCTCAGGGCCTGATCCTGGAGACCCAGGATCGAGTCCCCCACGTCAGGCTCCCTGCGTGGAGCCTGCTTCTCCCTTTGCCTGTGTCTCTGCCTCTCTCTCTCTCTCTCTCATGAATAAATAAATAATATCTTAAAAAAAAAAAAAAAGAAACTACTAATATAAAAGAGACTGGCTGGTACCAACTAAATGACAGCATCCAAAGTTCCCATTGCTTCACAAGTCACATTTATAATTACATTTTGATCATATGTAGTGCAATGCTAGCTTTTGCCATTATAACTGCCTGTCATCTAGTTTCTATTTAGATATCTCCCCAAGAGAAGGAATCACAAAAAAGAAAAGATAAAGTATTAAAAATCCTTTAAAATAAAGAATTCAAATAAAATAAAATAAAATAAAATAAAATAAAATAAAATAAAATAAAGAATTCAAGAGCTCAAGAGGTTTCATGGCCACCAATCTCAAGGAGTCAGGAAGACCGATCCTCTCCATCTCAACATCTTCAAACTACTGTCTTTTTTTTTTTTTTAAGATTTTATTTATTTATTCCTCAGAGACACAGAGGCAGAGACATAAGCAAAGGGAGAAGTAGGCTCTCCTCAGGGAGCCCGATGCAGGAGTTGATCCCCGGACCTGAGGATCACATCCTGAGCCGAAGGCAGATACTCAATCGCTGAGACATCCAGGCATCCCCAAACTGTTGTCTTATTAGGCTGCTAACTCTTCCTCAATAATATAATGCCTCCAATTTTCTCCCTTCAACAACATTACTCCTCATTCCACACATGTAAATCTGTACAATATTATATTAATTTAGGCTAAGTTGACATGTTATATCTCTAAAAAAATTAGCAGTGTCCTATCCTATTCCTTTACAGTTATTTCTTATGATAAAGTTGCTTTTTAACATATCAGATTTTACAACAAGTGTTCCTTTTGAAGTACTCACCTCTTGAGAGTATCATGAAGTTCTACATTATAATTCATTCAACAAATTAGTTTTGTTTGCCAGGCATTATATTAATTGCTAGGTACCAAGCATACAAAAAAGACTAAACAAGACCCCTGCTCATGTTGGTTTACTAGTCAATACAAGAGACAAACATAGAAACAACTCTTCAAGTACCAAACTTGCGTAAAAGATGCTACTAGAGGACCTTAAGTGAAAGAATCACCTCATTCTGTCTGCTAACATCAGAAAACACTTCTGAAATACTCTAATAGGGATCCCTGGGTGGTGCAGCGGTTTGGCGCCTGCCTTTGGCCCGGAGCGCGATCCTGGAGACCCGGGATCGAATCCCACATCGGGCTCCCGGTGCATGGGGCCTGCTTCTCCCTCTGCCTGTGTCTCTGCCTCTCTCTCTCTCTCTCTCTCTGTGACTATCATAAGTAAATTAAAAAAAAAAAAAAAAAAAGAAATACTCTAATATGTGAACCTGGTCTTAAAGGGTAAACAGGCAGATGGAGAAGGAAGGACCCTGAGGTTAATCAAGCAGACTGAGATGGATACTGTAATGAAGGTAGACCCCCACACACTCACCTATCAAAAAAGAAGCTGGAAAGCTGGGAGCTAGGAGCTGGGAAAAGGGGAGGCAGTATCCAGATTCTAAGAGGCTTTGTCTCCCAGGCTAGGTTAATAAGTCTGAATTTTATCTTGTCTTTGGGGTAAGAAATCATTTAAGAATTTTAAGAAATAAAATGACTAATGAGATTATATTTATAATTTAGAATACCAAAATGGACTGTAGATAAATCCAGTCAGAGAGCAAGAGATTAGTGAAGACATTGCTGCAATAGGACATTATGAAGCCTGAACTAAAACAGTGACAGCAAGAAAAACAAGAATTAAAAGCATAGGTATGTTCAAAGTGTCAAAAGAATACAAACATTTAGGAGGAAATCTATCTAGTGAATTCAGAGAAGGCTTCACAGGGGAGGCGGTGTTTGCAGTGGGCCCTAGACAAGGAAAATTTGCCATAGAGAAATTGAGAGGGGAGCCTAGGTGACTCAGTCAGTTGAGTGTCTGCCTTCAGCTCAGGTCAGGTCGTGACCCCAAGATCCTGGGACTGAACCCTTGCATCAGGCTCTCTGCTCAGCAGGGAGTCTGCTTCTCCCTCTCACTCTGTGCTTGTGCACCGGCGTGCTCCCTCGCTTGCTCTCTCTCACATATATACATGCATACATACGTACATACATAAATGAAAATGAGAGAAAAGGACAATGAAAGGGAAATAATGCTTAATGACCTGAGATCTCGTAAAAGTAGGAATTCTATCCTTTTGGAGATCAATCATTTGGTAAATATTTACTGATAGCTTAATATGTGTCTTGGATCTTGAAGAATTAAGTGAAAATTAAGATCACCTTACCCAAAATAATGCGCTTGGAAATGTACAGGCAAAAATTTAATCACAGGGGTAACTGAGATCACATTTGGTTCAAGAACTCCAAGTATAGTACTCCTAAATAAGAGTAGGATTATGTGACAGGATTGGCTAAGGTAGGAGCTGATAAGTAAACTAGCGGTAAGGTGGTGAAGACTTTTTATTCTAAGGCTAAGAAATTTGGGTAACTCAGACAATTCTGGGAACACTTTTTTTTTTTTTTTTTTACAGATTATTTAGTCCATACAATAATACATTCACATGGAAATAGTAAGTACTATTAGTATTCCATTTGCCAATGAGAAAACTAAGGGTTAAAGGAAAGTACATTCCAAAGTTATATTTCTAGTTTAAATGATGAAGCCAGTATGCCCATCTGCTTAGATCCTTTGTATTCAATCACTAATCTAGGAGAAACTTAAATATATGCCATAATTATTTATTTTACCATTGAAAAATCTAAAGGCACTATTAGTCTAGAACCTAAAAGTGTTTCATATAAACAAGTTTTACTCATAAAACTACTTTGGTATTCTCAAAGTATAATCATTACCCAATAATTTAAAGTTTGTTAATGTTACTTTAAAAGCCTTCAAAAAATAAAAATAAAAATAAAATAAAAGCCTTCAAAATTTGTATTGCAAAGAAAACTACCAGTTGTAAAACTTCAGAAATCATGATTCCCAAAATATAGCAAAAACTTGAGAGGATACCATCAATTTTTCAAAAAAACAAAGAAGAAATGTCTTCTGGAGTTAATCTTATCCACACGGTTTGGAAGACAATGTTTTCAGAAGAGGAATTGAGGGAAAGGAGGGAAAAGCCACATCCCATAGTCACTGAATACTGAATACAAATGTTCACTGAATACAAGTTGATCTAAGTATCATTTTCTTAGTAACTATTACTTCTGAAGTTTCATTTTTATCATCTTCACAAACTTCTCAAAATTGAAAACATGCCCAGAATGAGACAAGCTTCTCTATCCTTTCATATGTTAGTTTATTTCTTGACTTGGTGCAATTCCAAAGATAGAGCCATACTGCAAGAGCTGGAGAGAATATGGTCCCAGCCTGTCTACTTGGTATAATCTAAGTCTCTAGAACAACACTTCTTAACTAAATACCTGATGGGGCGCCTGGGTGGCTCAGTTGGTTAAGCATCTGCCTTTGGCTCTGGGCATGATCCTTGGGTTCTGGGATGGAGCCCCAAGTCAGGCTCCCTGCTCAGCAGGGAGTCTGTTTATCACTCTCTCTTTGCCCCTCCACCTGCTTGTGCTCGCACTCCCTCTCTCTTTCAAATAAATAAACAAAATCTAAAAACAAAAAAACTAAATACCTGATAAAAACACTTCTGTGGCAGTTCAATATCCCAGAGAGTACAAGTCAGGTTACTTATCTTTACATATTAAGTGTTCCTAGAGGGCATGTTCCATCACCAGCGCTTAGTGCAATGTCAGGCATATAGTGAGTGGATGAATAAATCTTATTCTGCCTTTCAAATGTGAAACCAAGAGCTATTCAACCAAATTTGAATGGCGAAGTTGTTCCTCCATCATAAAATTAGGAATTTTTTTCTGTATTTGGTGAACAGGATACCCTGATTTTATCTGGGCTACTGGAAAAAAAGTGACAAAAATACTGTGAAGAATTGTATATAAACTTTCTATTCTACTGTTTATATAAAGCATTATAAGGAAATAAAAGCCAGAAAACAAAATAAATTCTACAAGCACAATTTACCCAAGGTTATTAGCTAATAAGTAGTAGAGTCACAACTGGGGCAACTTGCTCCCAATCCAATGTGCTTCCTATTATAACATATTGTCATCACAGGAACATCTTATTTCATTTACTAGTCCAAAAAAAATATTTTTGAAAAAAATTCAGGCGAAAAGAAAATCTCACAGAAAAGACAGATTACAAAAAGTACTTTCCTTTTTAAATTCTTCTTTGTCCTTACATTTCTAGGTGTCACCAAGACTCAAGACATTAAAACATTCAGTTAAAATGAGATGAGAAGTGCAAGCACTAGGCATAAATATATATATATATATATATATATATATATATATATATATATATATATATAGTACCCTCTAAGAAGCTTCAATCTGACTAGTTACAGCCATTCTTTTATCTAAGATGAAAACACAAGCTTAGAAGGCTTCCACCAAACCCACATTTCTTCTCCTGTCCTCCTCCTCACTCCTCCTCCTCGTCCAATTAGCTCCCCATTCTCCCAAAGCTTGAATCCTTCTCATCATCTCTACCCTTGGCACTGAAATGCTCCCCTCTCCTCCCCCAACATTCCCATGACTCATTTTTAACCTTTCAGCCATAGGGCCTTGCTAGACCACCCTATCTAAAGTAGCCTCTCCTAGTTAGTTACTTCTAGGTACAATCCACAGTTAAAGTTTTAATTTATTTTTACTAGTAATTGCTGTTCCCATTAGGATGTCCCATGATGGCTTTCCCCTCCCCAATGTCTCTACAACACCTCCATCTCAGTCATTACCAAAACTGTTTTTGGAGATACTGTTATGTCTACCATGTCCTCCAAACTGTAAGCTCATCACAGGTAAGGGCGTCTTATTTCCTTAGCACTTGATAAAGTGCCTGGCACCATCCAATGCAGTCAATAGAAGTTTGTAGAATAAACGTGTGCACTAAGTACAAATGTTCTTTAAGAGCCAAGAAGCAAAGGATAATTACACCTCAACGCTTCCTAGTAGGGAAATGCTGCGGGGTGTAGACACAAAAACTGTAATAATACAATGTGTAGAAAAGATTAGCATGGACAAAATTCCATTTGAAGAGATGAGGTGTCTCTGGCTCAGCAAGGAGAGGAAGAAAAGCAATCAAGCAGGTCTACTTTTTTATTTTCCACTGGACCAACAGAGCAAATTGTCCCCTAAAATTACAACTTTGGAACACTGCAATTTATTCGGCGCACACAACTACTCATCAAGAGTCCAAGTACCAACATACTACTATTATTTTGCATTCTCTAAGATACACCAGGTGAGGAGCAGAGGGTTGGCCCTGAAACCTGATAGAACGAACAGTCGAAGTATAAGCAATAATGGCATATCTTTAAATTCAGAGAGAGAGAAAAAAAAAATCTCGAGGTAACCATGGAGACTAAACTAAACATACCAATAAATATGTAACCACAGGTTAGGAACCCACCGTAGCATGGAAATGGTGACACCACTGCCAAGAGGGACCACTGAGACCACACTCCACATCTTCCTCAATCCTCTTCTACTCAAAGACCGTTAATAGCCACTACAAGGCTCGCTAGCCTCATTCCTGGTAGCACAATCCTCAGAGGAATACAGAAGAGGCAAAAAGAACAGCTTAACAGTCTTCCCCCCGCCCTCGAAAAAATAAAATAAAATAAGAAAAAAGACAAAACCAAACAACCAATGGGCTACGCAATCCCTAGTGAGAAAGCCCTAGACGCCTTTCAAAGCCAACTGTCAGACCTTTTAGGGGCCCAGATGACGTTGACTCCAAAGAGAAGTCTCTGGCCCCAACGCATATCTCCGGATTTTTTCAGGAAAACCCAGGTTTTCCAGTTTGGGGATCTGCACTCAAGAAAAAGAAAAGAAAAAAGAAAAAAGAAAAAAGAAAAAAAGAAAGAAAGAAAGAAAATAAAGAAAGAAAGAAAAGAAAAAAGAAAAGAAAAGAAAAGAAAAAGAAAAAGAAAAAGAAAAAAAAGGCTCTCCCAGCAGGAACGAGCAATCAATCTCTCAGAAGGCAATGGCGATCCAGCCACCCGGCAGGGGGACAGGCAACGGCGACAGGGCACGGCCCTTCCCGGGAGCCGCCGGCGCCCTCCAGGCTCTCAGTCTGGCCCAGCGCAACCCGCCCAGGCGGTGGCCAAAGTCGGGCAGTAGAGAAGGGGGGCCAGCGGTCGAGCTTCCCGAGCTGGGCCTGCCCGGCCCCGGGGGCGCGGCGAGACACGGAGGTGGCGCCTTTCAGTCCGGCCCCGGCTGCGGCAACGGATCCGGGGCCTCTCCCCCAGGCCTCCCCGCCCCGCCGCCCTCAGCCCCCCAGTCAGCCCCTCACCTGGCAGAAGCTCCGGCAGTAGTTCAAAGATGAGACCTCCGACACCTCCTGCTCCCTCAGCTCTGTCTCCAGCTGCCACAGACACGGTCGCAGTCCCGGGGCTCCCGGCGCCGGAGAAGCAGGGCGATGACCCCGAGCCATGGACTCAGTCTCGGGTCCGTCTGCGACTCCCTTTCCCGCCGGAGCCTCAGCCCCGGCCCCGGCGGCGACGGCGGCGTCTCCCTTTCCGTCCGCCATCTTCCCACGGCCCAGCAGCGCGTAGGCAACCAAGCCACGTGATTCAGCCCTGGCCCCGCCCCCGGCCGACCGCACGTAGTGACGCAGTCCTTGGCGACGCGGGCGCCGGCCCGATTGCGTCATTGAGGCTCAGGGCGCTCCTCCTCTCGGCGGCCTTCCCGACGGCCGCCCTGGCAACAGCCTGGAGGATACCTGCCCCTGTGCTCCTACCTGCCTCAGCCTCCCGGACTCTGGAGTCGCGGACTACAGGAGCCTGACGTACCTGTAGACAAAACCTAGGTATGAGGGGGCTGACGCTTGAGCTGCGATCGGAAGCGCGACAGGAACGCATCCCCCAGTAGAAAGAACAGAAGCACAGGTTGGGAAGCGGAAATGAAGACCTGCTCCGTGGGAAGGTGCTTTGTAACGGTGGGCATTACGAATCGGTAGGGCAAGGATGAACTCTTCAAGAAGTGGTGCTGAAATTTTTTTTTCTCCCGATAGGAAACAAATAAAAATTAGATTTCTACTTTAAACCATATCCCAAGATAAATCCCAGATGGATGAAAGGCTCGAAATATTTTTTTTTCGGGGAAGATAGCTTTCTGGTACTAGAATAAGGAAGAATTTCTTAAATAGGATCCAGAAAGCACAAACCATGTGGGAAAATACTGTTAGATTTGACTGCACCAAAATGTGTTGATTGTCTACCAAGATATATTTTAAAAGGTGCAACACAAAGACCAGCCAAAAACTAGGTGGTATTCAGATAAACAAAACCATCAAAATATATGTTTCCGAACACATTCCGAACCAAAATCGAAAGGATAAAAGCGTTCAATACAGTATAAAAGTAAATAAAGGATATGCAGAGCTAGCTCACCAAAAAAAAAAAAAAAAAAAAAAAAAATCACCAAAAACAACCAACTCCACAAAAAAACACGAACGGCCAATAAACCCATGAAAAGATGTTTAGCTTCGCTGTAACTATCAAAGTACAAATTAAAACAATGGGGCAGGGATCCCTGAGTGGCGCCGCGGTTTGGCGCCTGCCTTTGGCCCAGGGCGCGATCCTGGAGACCCAGGATCGAATCCCACGTCAGGCTCCCGGTGCATGGAGCCTGCTTCTCCCTCTGCCTGTGTCTATGCCTCTCTCTCTCTCTCTCTCTGTGACTATCATAAATAAATAAAAATTAAAAAAAAAAATTAAAAAAAAAAAAAAAAAAAACAAAAAACAATGGGGCACCTGGCTGGCTTAGTCAGAAAAGCATGTGGTGTTTGATGTAGGGGGTGGCCAGTTCCAGCCCCATGTTGGGTGTAGAAATTAAATAAGTAAACTTGAGATATATGTAGATATAATTTAATACTCATTCGATTGGCAGAAGTTTTAAATTAGTGCCATGTTTTAGGATTTAGGAATATGGAATTTATATATTGCCGGTAGAGGCGTTTATTGGTACATCACCTAGAAGAATGTATAATATTTAATAAAATTGAAGATACTTATGTCCTGTGACTCAGCAATTCCTAATAATAAGAGTTGATGTTTGTTGAAATTTGATATGTGTCAGGCACTTTTTAAGGTTCCTTACATATTTCAACTCATTTAATCCTACTAACAATACTATGGAAGTTACTGTTATTACTTTCATTTTATAATTCAGGAAACAGACACAGAGAATTTAAATAACTTGACCAAAGTAACAGAACTAATAAATTATGGTGTCCAGAATTCAATCCCAAATAGTCTACTCCAAAATCTGACCTCTTTTTTTTTTTAATAGATTGGGGCAGGGTCAGAGGAAGAGAGAGAATCTCTCTGGCGCTAAGCCAGACTAGATTGATCTCACAACCACGAGATCATGACCTGAACTGAAATCAAGAGTCTAACATTAAACCGACTAAGTCACCCAGACACCCCCAAAATCCGACCTCTTGGGTATCACTGGGTGGCTCAGTAGTTTAGCTCCTGACTTCGGCTCAGGGTGTGATCCCGGAGTCCCGGAATCGAGTCCCGCATCGGACTCCCTGCATGCAGCCTGCTTCTCCCTCTACTTGTGTCTCTGCCTCTCTCTGTCTCCATGAATAAATAAATAGATAAAATCTTTAAAAAAAAGTATCTGACCTCTTAACCACTATGTTGCTGATGTTCATTGCAATACTATTATAAGGATAAAATATCAGAAACAGCCTAAATGTTCAAAAGTGGAGAGATGGATAAATAAATTATGGTATATTCACACACGGAGGTATATAGCCAGTAAATGAATGAATGAAAATTTCAGATATTAGCATAGTGAACATTGATTAGCATAGTGAACGTCAACATTGATTGATTAGCACCTATTTTGTGCTGAGCATTTTCCCAGGTAATAGAGATTAAGAGAACAATGGTATTTTATTTTTTTTAAGATTTGTTTATTTATTTATTTATTTATTTATTTATTTATTTATGATAGACAGAGAGGCAGAGACACAGGGGGAGGGAGAAGCAGGCTCCATGCCAGGAGCCCAACACGGGACTCCACCCGGGGACTCCAGGATCGCGCCCTGGGCCAAAGGCAGGCGCCAAACTGCTGAGCCACCCAGGGATCCCCGAGAACAATGGTATTTTAATGGACAAATGTGACTAGATATTAATGTGTTAGATCCAAGTAGTGGACACATGATTTTCTATAATATTCTCTGTACTTTTTTTGTATCTTTAGAATATAAATAATTAGGTTTTAAAAAAGGCAGGAGGGATCCCTGGGTGGCGCAGCTGTTTGGCGCCTGCCTTTGGCCCAGGGCGCGATCCTGGAGACCCGGGATCGAATCCCACATCAGGCTCCCGGTGCATGGAGCCTGCTTCTCCCTCCGCCTGTGTCTCTGCCTCTCTCTCTCTCTCTGTGACTATCATAAATAAATAAAAAATTAAAAAAATTTAAAAAAAAAATAAAAAAATAAAAAATAAAAAAGGCAGGATTGAGTAGGGTGGGGAGAGGGTCAATGTATCTGTAATGTAATGAGAGACAGGGAAGGTGGTAGAGATGAGGTTGGAGGAGAAAGGGACAAGATAATATAGGATTTTATAGTTCAAGGTAGGCAGTGGGGATTTTAGGGGTGATAGGATAGGTAGGGGTGCCTCAGTGGCTCAGTCAGTTAAGCATCTGACTCTAGATTTTGGTTCAGGTCATGATCTCAGGTTGTGAGATCTAGCGTCACCTCTGGCCCCACGCTCAGCAGGAAATCTGCTGGAGGTTCTCTGTCTCCCTCTCCCTCTCCCTCTGCCCTACCCCCAACTCATGCTCTCTTTCCCTCAAATAAGTAAATCTTTTAAAGTGTGACAGGTAACCCCTGGAAAGTGTTAAGTGGTCATATGATATCATCTGATTTACACTCTTGATGCCACCACACACAGAATTAGGTGGTAGGAGGCAAGAATGAAGCTATTGTAGCAGTCCCAATAGTAAATAGATTAAGGATATATTTTGGGGGCAGAACCAACAGGCTGGTGCACTGGTTATGAGGAGTGAGGGAAAGAGAGGAATCTGAAATCACTGCATGGCTTTTGGGATGAATGGTTGGCAATGATGCTGAGAAAAATGAAGACTTAGGAAAGAACAGATTGGGAAGAAGGGGAGAGAGAACCAAGAGTTCTGCTTGGGACAGGTTAATTTTAATTTTCCTATGAGACATCCAAATGGATGCACTTGGAAGTATGTCTTTGGAACTTCAGGGAGGGCAGGGCTCTAGATGCAGAGCCATCAGTTGTGATATCCCTGCTATAAGACAACAACAAGGGAGAAAAACCACAACACTTCTTTGACTCCCCACATCCTCCTCTAGTTTCCGCCCTGTTTCTCTGCTCTTTCTTATAGAAAAACTCCTATAAGAGCTGGCCAAACCCTCTGTTTGCACTTTCTTCTCATTCTGTCTTGAACACTTTTCAGCCAGGCTTTCATCCTCGCTTCTAACTGAAACTGCTTTTTTTTTTTTAATGTTGCCAGTAATTTCCACTTTTGTTGTATCAAATGTCAAATTATCAGTCCTTTATCTAGTCCCTTGACAGTGTTCTAGCTTGTGGATCATTCCTCAACATTGGATATCACTTGGCTTCCAACTCTCCATACTCTCCTGGTGTTTCTTCTTGGTTTATTTTCTTGCTCTCCCTTCTTTTTCTGACTTCTAAACGTCTCAAGCACAGCCCTTCAACCTTTCTTTTTTTTTTTAAGATTTTATTTATTTGTGAGAGAGAGAGAGAGAGAGAGAGAGAGAACATGAGCAGGGAGAAGAGCAGAGGGACAGGGACAACCAGACTCCATGCTGAGCACAGAGCTCAACTCGGGGCTCGATCCCACAACCCTGAGATCATGATCTGAGCTGAAATTGAGTCACACACTAACTGACTGAGCTCCCCAGGTGCCCCAACCTCTTTTCTATCTACACTTACTGCTATACTCACCCAGTTCTAATACCATTTACGTACTTATGCCCATTAATCCCATTAATACAATGCAAAGATACCCTGTCCTGGCAAAAATCTCTCTCTGTACACACACACACACACACACACACACACACACTATAGCTATATTAAATAACACAAGTTTCTTTCAAGATCTAGCACTCACCACAAAGAACAACCCTAAATATTTGCTTTTGTAACTACCACTATTCAAACTCAAGAACCTCTTTCCCATATCTTTTGCTCTATGTCCTCCTTAACTAAAAGGCACCAAAAGAATTGAAAGCAAGGACTTGAGCAGATATTTGTATACCCATGTTTACAACAGTATTATTTAGGGACGCCTGGGTGGCTCAGCAGTTGAGTGTCTGCCTTTGGCTCAGGGCCTGATCCTGGAGTCCTGGGATCAAGTCCCACATCGGGCTCCCTGCATGGTGCCTGCTTCTCCCTCTGCCTATGTCTTTGCCTCTCTCTTTCTGTGTCTTTCATGAATAAATAAATAAAATCTTAAATAAAAACAGTATTATTTATAATCACCAAAAGGTGGAAGCAACCCAAGCATTCGTTGAGAGATGAATGGATCAGCAAAATGTGGTATATACATATAATGGAAGATTACTTTGCCTTAAAAAGGAAAGAAATTAGGACACATGCTACACAATAGATGAATCTCGAATACATTATACTAAGTGAAATATGTAAATCAGAGACAACTACACTGTGCTACTACCTGTGTGAGGTACCTAAAGGATTTAAAATCAGAGACAAAAATAACAGTGGTTGCAAGGGGCTGGGGGAAATAACAATAGGGAGTTGGTATTTAATAGGTACTGAGTTTCAATTTAGGAAGATAAAAAAGCTCTGGAGATAGATGGTGGTGATGGTGGTACAACAATGTAAGTATACTTTTCTTTTTAAGATTTATTTATTCATGAGAGACAGAGACATTGGCAGAGGGAGAAGCAGGCTCCCCATCAAGGAGCTCAATGTGGAACTCGATCCCAGGCCCCCAGAACCACACCTAGGCTGAAGACAGATGCTCAACCCCTGAGCCACCAAGGCATCCCCAATGTGAGTATACTTAATGCCACAGAACCATATATTTAAAATGATTGAATGGTGGGTGCCTGGGTGGTATAGTCCATTAAGCATCTGACTCTTGATTTCCTCTCAGGTCCTGAGATCAGGGTCATGAGATCAAGCCCTGCATCCGGCTCAGTGCTCAGTGTGGAGTTGGGTTGGGTTTCTCTCTCCCTCTGCCCCTCCCCCCATCAAATAAAGAAATAGATCTTTTTAAAAAATGGTTAAATAGGGCAGCCCGGGGGCTCAGCGGTTTAGCGCTGACTTCGGCCCAGGGCCTGATCCTGGAGACACAGGATCGAGTCCTATGTCGGGCTCCCTGCATGGAGCCTGCTTCTCCCTCTGCCTGTGTCTGCCTCTCTCTCTGTATGTCTCTCATGAATAAATAAATAAAATCTTTAAAAAAAAAAAAAAGGTTAAATAGTGAATTTTATGTGTATTTTTTCATGATATAAAAAACTGAGGAGCTCCTCAGTGACTCAGTAGGTTAAGCGTTTGCCTTCGACTCAGGTCATAAGCCCAGGGTCCTAAGGTTGGGCTCCTTGCTCAGCAGTGAGTTGGCTTCTCCCTCTCCCTCTGCTCCTCCCTCCACTCGTGCTCTCTCCCTCTCTCCCTCTCAAATAAATACAATCTTTAAAAAAAAAAAACAAAAAACTGAAAGGCAACTGCATCCTAAGTTTTACAGTTTTAGGTGGAGCCACTTAAGAGAAACAGGCACTGCTTTGCAGTGCTAAGAGAATTTGAACAGCAGAAGTACTTAGATAAGAAAACACAGATTAACTTGTCATAGTCTTCCTCTTAGATAGCACAAATGCAACATATTCTTGCATAACCAAGTATTATTTCCCAGTAGTAGTGAATGTCCCTTTTTTAAAATTGCCTTTCACATTCTAATTCATAGTTTGGAAACAATTAATGAATTAGCACAATTTCCCATAGTGACTGAAGAAAATTTTTGCAATACTAAACAATTCTTTTGACCCCTAAATTTTATGGTCATATGTATATTTGTCTACTCATAACATGGGTTGAGAGATTCTTTATATCATCAATAGATATCAATAAATCTATTGACCCTACAAATAATAAGAATGAACCTAACTATCACCACTGTCCTGACATCCAGACTCTGCCTCCTGCCTCCTCTGCATATCTAGCAGGCATCTCACACAAAATATGCCCCCCAAACTTTCCCTTTCCCAGTAAACCACCGTGTATTCATTCAGCTAATTAAGCCAAAGACTTTGGAGTCATGCTCATCTCCATTCTCTATCTCACACTCCATGTCTAATCCAAGCTCTAAACTGAAAATATGGGCAGCCCAGGTGGCTCAGCAGTTCAATGCTGGCCTTCAGCCTAGGGCCTGATCCTGGAGACTTGGGATCGAGTCCCACGTCGGGCTCCCTGCACGGAGCCTGCTTCTCCCTCTGCCTGTGTCTCTGCCTCTCTCTCTGTGTGTGTCTCTCATGAATAAATAAAATCTTTTAAAAAAATAAACTGAAAATATATTCTCAAATCTAATCCATTCTTACCTCCTCAGCAATACCCCCTAGGCCTCTTCACTAATATCGTGTCCCCCCACCCCATCTAAATATAGGTAATAAACCTTCTGGTAAGCTAGCTGTTTCTATTCTTGTCCTTCTACAGTCAATTCTCTATATCATAGCCACATTAATACTTGTAAGGCATAATTCATATTGCATCCCTGTGCTCAAAATATTCCAGGGGCTTCCCATCATCCTTACCAGAGCCCACAAAGTCCTACCTTATTGGGCCCTGCTACCTCTCCACATTCACTTCCCCATCACTTCATCTCATTTGCTCCATTGTGGCTCTAAACACAGTGGCCTTAGCATGCTTAAATAAGGCCCATGACTTTCATACCTACTGTTTCCTTTCTCTGATGTACTTTTACTTTTCTCATTTTCAATTAGCAATAATCACGCCTCGGATAAACCTCATTGGCTACGATACTGCCACTGCGCAAAGCTTTCTTTTCTCATTTTATTCAAGTTCAAGTATCACCTCAGAGACATTTTCTCATGACCCTATCTGAAATAGCTTTCTCTATCCCCTTGCTCTTCTGTAATATTTTCATATTAATTGGCTTTACCTTATTATTTTTCTTTTCTTTTTTCAAGATTATTATTTATTTATTTGACAGAGAGAGAGAGAGAGAGAACAAGCAGACAGAGTGGCAGGCTGAGGGAGAGGGAGAAGCAGGCTCCCTGATGAGCAGAAAGCCCAAGATGGGGCTCTATCCCAGGACCCTGAGACCCTGACCTGAGCCAAAGGCAGATGCTCAAACACTGAGCCACCCAGATGCCCCAAGTTTTTTTTTTTTTTCCTGATTGAAATAAAACTGATGTATAACAGTAGGTAGGGTCTTTGAAAGTAGGATGACTTGCTTTATCAGTGCTGTAACCCTAGTGTCTCTGGTACAATTAGGTCCTGGCATATTGTGGGCAATCAACTTGTTAAATGAAAGAAGAAGCTTTAAAAGCTTATAGTGTTTAAATGGAATTGAAGGAGGGACACCTGGGTGGCTCAGCGTTTGAGCACCTGCCTTTGGCTCAGGGCCTGATCCAAGGGTCCCAGGATCAAGTCCTGTGTTGGGATCCCTTCAGGGAGCCTGCTTTTCCCTCTGCCTATGTCTCTGCCTCTCTCTGTGTTTCCCTCATGAATAAATAAATAAAATCTTTTAAAAAATAAATGGAATTGGAGGATCTCTCCTAGGGAAAGTGGGAATCAAGGGTCACAAAACTCATATTCCTATAAACCTTTGGCAAATAACCTAAATGAGTGAAACAGGCTGGATATCAGATGTTTGAAATAGCAAACTGATTAAGAAATGACCCAGGCAGGGCAGCCCGGGTGGGTCAGAGGTTTAGTGCCACCTTCAGCCCAGGGCATGATCCTGGAGACCTGGGATCGAGTCCCACGTCGGGCTCCCTGCGTGGAGCCTGCTTCTCCCTCTGCCTGTGTCTCTGCCTCTCTCTCTCTCTCCTCTCTGTGTATTCTCATGAATAAATAAATAAAATCTTAAAAAAAAAAATGACCCAGGCAGCAGGTACTCAGCTCCAGCCAATTATTGCTATGGGGGAATGTAGATCGTATTTTGTTAGATCTTCTAATCCTCAAACATAAAAAAGGAGGAGGGTCCAGGATCACTCAATATTGACACACAAGACTAGTATCTAACTAGTAAAAATGTTGAGAAGGAGCTACCAAAGAGGTGGAGGGTAAATCAGAAAGGTGGAATATTCCTGAAGACAAAAGAAGAAAGTGGCAGGAAGAGAGCAGTTAGTTATGCAGGCTGCTAACAAGAGTTTGGGTAAGATGAGGACAGAAAAGTGACCATTTGATATGACGTCATAGGTATTGTCAATAGCCTTGACTAGAGAAGTGTCTGTGGATCTCTGGTATGGAAGCTTGTTGGAGAGAGTTGAAGAATTAACTGGAGGTAAGGAAGTAAAAAAGGTAGGATGGGAAGGGGAGGAAGTTTATACTTTGGAGAAGGTTTTTTTTTGGTTTTTTTTGGGGGGGGGTTGTGAAAGAACATAAAAATGGGGCTGTGCTATAAGGGGATGTGAGATTTTGGAAGGAATTCTTGAAGATAAGGATATTCTTATCTTACTTCAAAGCAGAATGGTTGTATGCATATGGAAATGGTACAAGAAAACAGGAAAAAAAGTGTGATGTAGAAAAGAGGACAAACTGCAAGAGAAAAGTCCTTGAGAAGGCAAGAAGAGATGGCATCCAGATAACAGGGAAAGGTTTGGTCTAGGGTAGAAATTAGAGACACATTTCTACTTTGACAGGAGGGAAGCTGCTGAATATGGGTGTCGATGCGGGGAAGTGTGTAAATGTGGCAACGAGAGACTCTGGAGTCGCTTCCTGAGTGCTTCTTCCTCCATGAAGTATGAGATAAAGTGTTGAGCTGACATGACAGTAAGGAAGGAGGTGGGGAGAGGCAGTGTTGAACATTGGAAGAGAGAAGAAACTTTAGAGATAGAGTTGTTTCAGAGTGAGAAAGAAAAGAATACTTACCATATGTGTGTGCGAAGACTGAGGGCAGTGTTGAGTGGCATTCTTCATTTGTTTAACAAATACTCGTGGCCGGTCTGCTATGTTTCAGGTACTGTTCTAAGTGCAGAAATAGGTCATTAAATGGGGGTGCCTGGCTGGCTCAGCCAGTAAAGCATGTGACTCCTGATCTCAGGGTCATGAGCTCAAGGCCCATATTGGTTGTGGAGCCTACTGAAAACAAAACAAAAAGTCATGAATAAAGGATGTCCCTGTGTTTTGTATTGTTTTCTTCCCAGAAGTTACACTACAGTTAACTTACCTTCAACTTTCGAGAGTCATATTCTAGTTCTACAGATACTCTCAGTTCTCCTTGATGAAGCTGGTATTTCTCTATCTTTTTTTTTTTAAGATTTTATTAATTTATTCATGAAAGACACAGAGAAAGGCAGACACAGGCAGAGGGAGAAGCAGGTTCCCTGCAGGGAGCCTGATGTGGGACTCGATCCAATTCTGGAACTCCAGGATCACGCCCTGAGCCAAAGGCAGAGGCTCAACTGCTGAGCCACCCAGGCATCCTTAATGCTTTTTTTTTTTTTTTTTAAGATTTTGAAGCTGGGTATTTCTCAATACACCATCAGCAATACATTTACAAGTGATGATTTAAGGTAGTTTCATTTTGCAGATTCATCTTTTCAGATTCAAAAAACATGTGAACATCTACCACAGTAGTGGTAACTTCTTTTCCAAATAGGTGAAAAGCAGAGGGTTCTGGAGTTAAGTTTGCCGAGTTTGGATCCCAGCCCCACTGCATATTAGTTGTATGCCTTTAGATCATTTAATTTCTTTGAGTCTCAGGTTATTTATCTTAGGATAGACATAATATTAGAATGTATCTAAAGAGATACCATTAAAAAAAAAACAGGGGGGGGATGCCTGAGTGGCTCAGTGGTCGAGCATCTGCCTTCAGCTTGGGTCATGATCCCAGGGTCCTAGGATCAAGTCCCACATCGGGCTCCTCATAGGGAGCCTGCTTCTCCTTCTGCCTGTCTCTCTGCCTCTCTCTGTGTCTCTCATGAATAAATAAATAAATAAATTCTTAAAAAAAATAAATAAAGACCTATCATTAGGGGTACCTGAGTGGCTCAGGTGGTTAAACATCCAACTCTTGATTTTGGCTCAGGTCATGATCTCAGGGTTGTGAGATTGAACCCGTGTTGGGCTCTGCACTGGATGTGGAGCCTTCTTAATATTCTCCTTCACCCTCCCCTCCCCACCTCTTAAAGGATAAAAATAAAACAAAATTTAAAAAGAGAGAGGGGGATTGTTAAAGTGCCCAGAAGAGGGCTGGGCACATACTAAGTGCTCAATAAATTTTATTACCGTTTATATGAGGTTGAGTCTCAGAGAATAACTTTAGCTTCCCTTATTGTAGACTCCCACACGTAGTGACTATGGAAGCAGTCTATTTTCATGACTATTGTGTGAGACACAAAATGATCAGAGGACAGACCTATATTGTGGATCATTAAAGGTGTTGATTGGCTAGAATTTCCGATTCGCAAGTTCAAGAACTCAACTCTATCATTTCACCGAGGTGGTGATTAAGTCACAAGAGCCCAATTTATTAATTCACCCTAAGAAATATAATGGCATCCCTACAGAAAAGTCAACTTGGGAAACAAAATTAGCATCAAAAGGTTGCTTAGGGCAGGTGGGATCAGTGTAAAGGGAGCTAGAGGATCTTAAATCACTCCATTCCACACTCAGCCTTCTTTATAATTATCTTCTATTCTCTCTTTCATTTCCTCAAGATCTAATCAGGTTTGATTCCAAATCCTATCCATTTGTCCTCAGGAAACTTTCTTCCATCTGTCTTTTCTGTGGCCGATTCCCACTTATCCATGCTCTGGGATTGGGAACATGTATAGAACACAGCGTAATGTCCTCTAAAAGTCTGAGAAGAGCAGGGAGGGGAAGAGTAGCTGCAAGGTGAGGAAGCAAGGTCTATACTCCACAACCTCCTTTAAATGCTGAGCTCCCAGGACTGTCACCACATCTTTCCAATCTCTCTCCTTTGGACTCCTCACCGCCCTGGGCTCCCAGGAGCCTAGTGTTCCGTTCTAGGAGGCTTTGTTGCTGTGTTTTGATGAAGGGTCGGGGGTCCCAAAGGCAGAGAACCCTCAGAGGAGATGCAAACTAGAAAACCTCACAGATGCTGCTTCAGTCTTCCTGCCAGAGGATCTCCCAGGGAGAGAACCTTTGCTCTTTGCAAGAGAATTTTTTGCTCTTCCTTTTGGAGGATTTTACATTGGTTCCTTTTCTGTACCACCACCATTAGACAAAGTCCTACTTTTCTCTTGCGTGGGCTATTGCAAGAGGGTCTGAACAGTAATCCCTGCTTCTAGGTCATCCCCCTTGCTCCCTGAAATTCATCTCCCTAAATTCACCAACATTGCTGAAACATGCTCAGCCCCTTCTTGCTTCAAATAGAATAAAAATCCAACCACTTGGGCAGCCCCGGTGGCTCAGTGGTTTAGCGCCACCTTCAGCCCAGGGTGTGATCCTAGAGACCCGGGATTGAGTCCTTGTCGCGCTCCCCAAATGGAGCCTGTTTCTCCCTCTGCCTGTGTCTCTGCCTCTCTATGTGTCTTTCATGAATAAATAAATAAAAATCTTTTTAAAATTTTTAAAAAATAAAATAAATCCAACCACTTACCACCTGCAGTTCCTAAGAGCACGGAGTTCTTTGCCAGCTCCCCA
Organism: Vulpes lagopus; assembly: GCF_018345385.1. Taxonomy (NCBI): domain Eukaryota; kingdom Metazoa; phylum Chordata; class Mammalia; order Carnivora; family Canidae; genus Vulpes; species Vulpes lagopus. The sequence goes on along the minus strand of NC_054846.1, from coordinate 61,099,417 downwards.
AACATGTCACTACCACCACCCTCCCTTATACAGTTTTCCTACCTTTGTGTCTTTGCCCAATTTGTCACCTCTTCCTGGAATGCCCAGCCATTTATACTAAACGGCATGAAGAGGAATGTCTGGGTGGCTCAGTGGTTGAGCTTCTCTGCCTTTGGCCCAGGGCATGATCCTGGGGTCCTGGGATCAAGTCCCATATCGGGCTTCCTGCATGGAGCCTTCTTCTCCCTCTGCTGTGTCTCTGCCTCTCTGTGTGTCTCTCATGAATAAATAAATAAAATCTTTAAAAACAACAACAACAACAACAAAAAAAAAACCTAGATGGCATGAAGAGATAGTATTAACCATTCATGGTGGACTGGCCCTTCCTTCAGCCCTTCAAATCTTTTTCTTACCTCAAGGGCTTTGTTTTCTACCTATCCAGCTCCTCAATCCTCAAGGTTCTTCTCTTAAAGTAGGTCCCTTGCTTTTCTCTCTTCTAGCAGCCTGTACTTTTTTTCTTCCTAGTACTTAGCAAAATCTGTGATTATGTATGTAAGTATTAGCATATTTGTTTAACATCCCCTACCACCACCTCACTAGATCATAAACACGCAGGCCTGTTTTGTTCTCCACTCTATTTCAGTGCCTAACTCAGAGGCCACAGCAAGCATGAACATTTTGCTGGATGCCTGAGTGACTGAATAGGTTACAATGCATGGAACTCATGGTCTATCATCAGCAAAACCACCTAGATTCGCAGTCTCTTCTCTGCTTTAACTTACACCTGGCTCTCCCCAAAGAACATTTCTTCCTTCATCTGCTGTCCTTCCTCTTTTGCTCAATTCATGGGTTGGGGCCTGGCACGGATGGTTGCCACACACATATTTATTTAATTGCTTCTTGCTGTGTGCTTTTCTCTTCAGTCTGATGGATGGTCAGGAAAGATAGTCTAACAAGAGGGGAGAGAGCCTTTACTGTCTTGAAGTCAGAAGACATGCTGACTTGCTGCTGACTGATCAGGCAAGCTTGACCATTTTACTTCTTTGAGTCTGAAGCTTTGTCCTTCATATAGAACAGAATTTTAAGCGGTCAGAGGTTACCTTGGTTAGGTTGGGCCAAGGTGTTAATCTACACTGCCCCCTAGAGGGCTTTTGTTTCTGGACTACTGGACTCAAGCCCAGGAACGTTTGAAGGTCTTTGCCAGCTACTCTGACCCCCTGGAGAGGAGAGCGGGCTGGCAACAGATGAAAAGTTCAGCAGCCTGGAAGAGGGCAGCAGTCCTTGGGTAGCAGAGTAAGAGTGGTCATTCTAGTTATTCTTGAGAACTGGGCAGGGGACCTGGTTGAAAGACCAGATTTACTGCCAGTTAAGCACTGGGTGGGTTGCTTAGAGCTTAGAAATTTGGGTTATTGCTAAATGTGTGGTACATTTGTTAACCACGATTGGGTGAGGTTAGGGATATTTCTGAGCTATACATTAAATGAGGATATTAATAAATACCCACCTTTCAGGGTTGTTGTGAGGATCAAATGAGAAGATGGATTTGTGTGAAGTGTGAATATGGTGCCTGGTACACAATAGATGCTCAATAATTGGCAACTGGTACTATTGTTTTTGAAAATTAGGCAGCCTTTCCACTTTTCTTTCTTATGCCAAATGACAAATTTATTCTCTAAAAATAAAGAGAAAATCAGAAAAAAATTAAAACAAGAATATGGTCAAACTAGGTACTTTTTTTGTAGGTAGTACTTTGCTTTTTAGTTTAATAAGGAAACAGGCATTCTGTTAATTATGTGTAATTGAATATACTTAAAATCCATTAATAAATATAATATAATTATTAAGTTGTTGTCAGTGGCCAGGGATAGGGAATAGAAATTGATTGAAAGCGACAAACAGAACCTTTTGGGATAACAAAAATGTTTTATATCTTGATTGTGATCATTGTTACATGTGTATATACATTTGCCAAGGTTCATTGAACTGTACATTTATGTGGGTATTTTACTGTATGTTATACCTCAATAGAGCTAATTTCTTTTTAAGATTTTATTTATTTATTTGAGAGAGACAGAGATAGCAAGAGAAAGCATGAGCAGTGAGGAGAGGGAGAAGTAGGGAGGAGAGGGAGAATCAGACTCCCTGCTGAATAGGGAGCCCAATGCTGGACTTGATCCCAGGACCCTGGGATCTTGACCTGAGCCATAGGCAGATGCTAACTGACTGAGCCACCAGGTGCCCCGAGCTAATTCTTTTTATTTAAAAGGAATTTCTAAAAATCTAATCTTTTCATAGGTTTTATTATTTTAATATTCTTTTATTTAAATTCAAGTAGCAATTGAATTTGAAATTGTTTTTATTATTCACTAACCTACACTTGACATTAAATAATTTAATAAATATTAATTTATCTTAATATCACGATAATATGCTGTCAGTGATAGTAATGGAAATGAATCAGTGAGAAGAAATGCTGTTTTTATTATACATATGAACAGCCCAGATAATGACCCTGCCCTGGAGACAATGTTGGGCTCTTGGCATTCAAATTGAAATAGACAGGATCCCTCACCTCAAGCAGCAGCTTACTGTGTAGTGAGGGACCCACACATAAACAGATCATTTCTCTTTTAAAAAAGTGAATATTTTTTAAGAATTAAAATATGCTTTTGATTTTTAAAAAAATCTGCACAGAAGAATACATAGTAAAAATAAGTCTCCCTGTGATCCCTATCTCCATCCCCCCTTTCAATATGGTATTTGTATACAGTAGCTTTGTATATAGTAGCTTTGCCCTTTCTTTATTCTGGTTCTTCTCCTTGCCTTTTTTTTTTTCTTTCTTTCTTTTTTTTTAACTTAACACTTCTACTCTGGAGATAATTCCATAACAAAACATATCAAACAGATACTTTTCCCCCCCTCTCCCACCTACTGTAAACAGTTTTCAATATATAATGAGGTAAAAATCATGGTAGAGGGATAAAAAGAATGCAGTGGATTGGGTGCCTGGGTGACTCAGTCGGCTAAGCCTCTGCCTTCAGCTCAGGTTATGATCCCAGGATCCTGGGACCCAGTCCCGCAGGGAGTCTGCTTCTCCCTCTGCCCCTCCCCCACTCATTCTCTCTCTCATTTGTGCTCTCTCTCTCAAATAAATAGATAAAATCTTAAAAAAAAAAGAAAAAAGAATGCAGTGGGTTCTGTGGAATACTACAGACTTCTAGCTAGCTTAGGTAAAGCTTCCTGGAGATTAATGGGGCAGTCTCATCTCTTTTATGTGTATTCCAGGATAAAAAAACACAAACTAATTAGTAAACCAAACCCTCTAGTTGTGTACTAAACTGTGTGCTTCTCTCTGCAACTCTGATATTTGTTTGGCAGGGAGCAAAAGCAGTATGTGCAGACCAAGGATGGAGAAAAGATGCTGTTCAGAAAGTGAGACTGGGGAGGGGGGACTTACCTGTGCCCTTCAAGCAGGGGTATGAGTTGGATGGTACTTGGTACAGGAAAAGCTAGAAGCCCAGTGTGTGCAGGGACACACTGGAGTTACAGATCATATTCAGTTGACCCAGGGGCTGATTAGGATTAAAGGACGTTTATTTGTAGTTCTCTCTAACTAGGATTGCCAGATTCAGCAAATTAAGATGCAGTACATCTAGTTGAATTTCCAATTTAGATAAATAACAAATACTTTTTTAGTATAAGTATGTCCCAGATTCAAACATAACTGGGCTTCCTGTATTTTATCTGGCAACCCTTATGAATGAATTAAATTAACTACTCAAAACCATGAGCTCAAAAACAATAGGGAAACAAGCATGTTTAATGGAAAGGGATACCCCAAAAAAAGAAAATGTGAAAAGCTAAAGTCAAGATTTAGCTGATGAGTTTATTTTTTTTTAAAGATTTATTTATTTATTCATGATAGACATAGAGAGAGAGAGAGAGGCAGAGACACAGGAGGAGGGAGAAGCAGGCTCCATGCCGGGAGCCCAACGTGGGACTCGATCCCGGGTCTCCAGGATCGTGCCCTGGGCCAAAGGCAGGCACCAAACCGCTGAGCCACCCAGGGATCCCCTAGCTGATGAGTTTATGGCTGACGGGCCCAGGCTAAGAAAGCAACTCTGGTGGTCTGGGCTGGCAGGGCTAGGGCTGAAGTGCGGCTTGGAAATATCAGGAATAGGAGGCCCTCAAGGCAAAGGATCCAGCTCTCTTAGTCAGAATCAGTGGGAATGGGGCCAAGCAGATGGCTCCTGGGGTTAGGAGGTTGAGTAAAAAGTGAATATATCAAGAATAATGGGAGCCAAGTTTCTCACTGTTGAAGAAGACAGTTACAAATATGGAAATGGAAAAAACTAGAACAAACTCTGATGTTAATATAGAATTAAAGATAGAAGCATGAGCCATGGGGTGTGTGTGTGTGTGTGTGTGTGTGTGTGTGTGTGTAGGTAGAGTTAATATTAACTATCATATATAAAGAAAGAGAAGAGAAGATGCATGTGTGTGATATATATGTAGTGGTGTGCTGGTAAAGTGGCTTTCTGATTTAAAAAACCCACATTGATATTTAGCATTTGCTGATTTCCATGGTATAAATACTCCTACTATAGCCAATTTCAAACCACCACCAGTGTAACAGCTGCTTGCAGAATTTCTGAATATTCAACATTGGGCTTTTGCAAGCCCATATGAGCTGACTGCAGCCCAACACTTCAGAATCCACACAATATCTATGTTTGTGTGGATATGTGTCCATAAGTCTATTTCCTAGCTGATGTCCTATTTTCTAGTTCTACTGAAAGGACCTGCAAGAATATGTGACATCTAAAAACTAAAAGAAATGAACAAGCAAAATAAACAGAAACAGACTCATAAACACAAACTGGTGGTTGCCAGTTTGGGAGGGAAGGGATTGTGGAGATGGGCAAAATAGGTGAAGGGGATTCAGAAGTACAGGCTTCCAGTTATCAAATTAATAAGTCATAGGGATAAAAGTACAGCACAGGGACATTCAATGATATTGTAACAACTTTGTATGGTGACAAATGGTAACTACACTTATTATCGGTAATGTATATAAACACTGGTACACCTGAAAGTAATATAAAATTTGTGTCAATTATATTTCAATTAAAACAAAGGTCAAAAAAATAATTTGATTGTATATGCAAGAGTTTTTTTTTTTTTTTTCCAGGCTTTTAGGCTATGTCTGTGTTTGTGCCAGGACCAAACTGTTTTGACTTCTGCAGGGTAGGATTAAGTTTTGAAATTAGCTGGGATGCCTGGGTGGCTCAGCGGTTGAGTGTCCACCTTTGGCTTAGGTTGTGATCCTGGGATCTGGGATCAAGTCTTGCATCTGGTTCCCTGTGGGAGCCTGCTTCTCCCTCTGCTTATGTCTCTGCCTCTCTCTCTGTGTGTGTCTCATTAATAAATAAATAAATCTTGAAAAAAAAAGTTTTGAAATTAGGAATTGTGAGACATACAATATTGTTCTTTTTAAAATTGTTTTGGCTATTTGGGGTCCCTTGCGATTCAATATGAATTTTAGGATGGATTTTTCTATAAAACCGAATAGGTTGAAAAATATTTTTCTTTTTTTTTGTTAAGATTTTATTTACTTATTCATGAGACACACACACAGGAGAGAGAGAGAGAGAGAGAGACAGAGACAGAGAGAGACAGAGAAACACAGGCAGAGGGAGAAGCAGGCTCCACGCAGGGAGCCGGACAGGGGACTCAATCCCAGGTCTCCAGGATCATGCCCTGGGCTGAAGGCGGCGCTAAACCTCTGACCCACCCAGGCTGCCCGAAAAATATTTCTCTATGGAAGAAATGCTACACATTCTTATAATTCAAAGTTTTCCCTAAAATGGTCATGACTGGCTGGCTCAGTCAGTAGAGCATGTGACTCTTGATCTAGGGGTGGTAAATTTGAGCTCCACATCGGATGTAGAGATTACACAAAAATAAAATCTTTAAAAAAAAGTATTGTGAACTGACCATAGATGTGAAATTAGGGACCCTTTTGAGACATGTCATAATGGCACTGGATCCCTGTATAGGAAAAGTTGAAAAGCCCAAGCATTTTATGAGATCTCCCTTCCCTGTTTTCCACCCATAAGAAAGCAGGCTCAGTAACACTTTGGGTCTATTTTCCTAAGGCTATTAGAACAGAAAAGACAGCTTACCTCTCATTGGTTTATTTGTTTCAAAGACCTTTTAAGAGCTATGAGGAATTTAGTGGTTCTTGATAGGACTGCTTTTATCTTGCCTCTGGAGAAAACTTTTTTTTTTTTGAGAAAACTTTTAACTCCTACTACAAAATCACATCTTTTGTGGCCTAGTATCACTTAGCAGTATAAAGTGATCTCAGATTAATTTGTGCAAACAATGCATTTGATATGCATTCACCGTGACCTTTTTCTTTCTAAGACAAGAAAAATAATAAATAATGTATATTTTACAAATAGGCTTACACAGATTCTAGTTCTGCACTTACTTGATAAGGCTCTTAATCTCTTCATCTTAGGTCTTCAAAATGGAATATTAATAGAAACTACATCATCAGGTTGCCTAAGATCAAATGCATTCATAGATGCAAAATGTTTAGAACAATGTTCTATCAATGTCAGTAATTACTTTATCAGGTGTTGTGAGGATTAAGATGGATGAGATAACCCTTGTGAAGGTCTTGGTACAGGTCTGGCACAAGGAAAGTGCTAAATAAGGGTTGGTTATCATTATAAACAGATGTTTTTATGATTTTCTATGAAGCCTACCCTTTTATTAGGTACATTTTCACAGTTTGGACATATGAGGAATTTGTTATCATAGCAAGCATTGGGGATCCCTGGGTGGCGCAGCGGTTTGGCGCCTGCCTTTGGCCCAGGGCACGATCCTGGAGACCCGGGATTGAATCCCATGTCAGGCTCCTGGTGCATGGAGCCTGCTTCTCCCTCTGCCTATGTCTCTGCCTCTCTCTCTCTGTGTGTGACTATCATAAATAAATAAAAATTTAAAAAAAATAATAAGCATTGTTTTTTTTTAAATAATTTTTTTTTAAAAGATTTTCTTTATTTACTCATGAGAGACACAGAGAGAAAGAGAGAGAGAGGCAGAGACACAGGCAGAGGGAGAAGCAGGCTCCATGAAGGGAACCCGACGTGGGACTTGATCCTGGGTCTCCAGGTGATCATACCCTGGACTGAAGGTGGCACTAAACAGCTGAGCCACCTGGGCTGTCCCAAGCATTGTTTTTGTTTGTTTTTTTTCACAGTTATTCTTCAGCCAAGCAATTTGGTGTTTTGGCCTATGGCTGTGTTGTTCAACATGGTAGCCTGTGGATATATTGCCTATTGAGCATTTGAAATGTGGCTAGTACAAATTGAGATGAACTCTTATAGAATACACTCCAGATTTCAAAGTCTTAGCATGAAAAAAAAAATGAAAGAAAATCTCAATGATTTTTACATTGATCATGTGTAAATTATAATATTTTGAGTATGCTGGATTAAATAAAAATATTACTTAAGTTAATTTTACCTGTTTCTTTTTACTTTTTAAATGGGACTTCTATAAAATTTAAGGTTACATATGTGGCTCACATTTTATTTCTATTGGGTAGTGCTGTCTTGTAGGGTATTAATTTGTGATTATTTACACAAGTCATGACCACAGCTTTAATGTAGACTTCTCATAACTTGGCTTAATCAGTAAACAATATTAACCAAATGTTCATCAACATATATCAATCATTTACTTCTACATTGTAATTCTATTTTAAACCTACTTCATGTTAAAAAACATTGAAATAAAAAAACACACCTACTATATGTTAACATCTCTTTTCTCCATATTATCCTAGATTTAAGGCATTATTATAGATTTCACTGAGTTCATTTGATCACAGTCATTGATTTCAATATTCAGCTTGCCAGGGGGTAACTGTCCCTGAGTGTGAACATTTTCTCGAACTGCCCTCTTTGCCTCCTCCAACGCCCATACATGCAATCCCCAAAGAATTGCTGTTTCCCATCAGTAACAAAATGTACCAGGAGTTTTTCTGCCTGGAGATTTGGCACTGGCTGCGCTCCAAGAAGCCCTGGTTTCTTTTCGCTAAGGAGAGTGTGAGAGATTTAGGACCTAAGGCTGCATTTGTATCATTCTCAGTAACTGTTGGGTGTCAGCTGGCCCAGAACAAAGCAAACATTAACCATCTTATTAACTGAGTGGAAGGCTTTCATTCATGAGTTCCCTTTAACCCTCACCTCATTATTTTTATCTTAGTTTAATACAAACAGCTTAAATAGAGGTTAAGGGGCACCTGGATGGCTCAGTGGTTGAGCATCTGCCTTTGGTTCAGGTCATGATCCTGGGGTCCCTGGATCAAGTTCCACATCCGGCTCCCTTCAGGGAGCCTGCTTCTCCCTCTGCCTATGTCTCTGCCTCTCTGTGTGTGTCTCTCATAAGTAAATCAATAAAATCTTTTAAAATAAATACATAAATAGAAGTTAAAATTCTACACAAAAATTTGAATCATTTAACAGGGCAATTCCACTCTCTAACATTCCTTTTTTTCCTGCTCTATTTTTACCATGGTAGTTAGAAGTTTCAATAAATAAAGTAAAATAAATAAAAATAAATAAATAAAGTATTTATTTATTTAGGTAATCTCTACACCCAGAGTGGGGCTCTAAATCACAACCCCGAGATCAAGAGTATTTCTCACTGAGCCAGCCAGACACTCCCATACCATACACATTCTTAATATCAGGAGAAAGAGAAATGTAGCCCCTTTCATCTGGACTGTCCTGGTGCTCACACCTGGGCCTTGGCCTAGCTGGGAGCTGGCCTGGTACTCCTAACTCAGCATGGTGTTCTCCGGCAGAACATGAAACATTTTGCAGAACACAAACATCAGATAAGGCCACTGTATGATAGAGGCAGACAGAACAAGACCACTCCCTGATCAAGTCTGAGTAGACAAAAACAATAATGTCCTCTAAATCACAAAAGCCACTGAAGACATGCCTTTTTCCTGAATAATATGACTGACTACTGCTCGTTTGCCAATACAGCCTTAACTTTACGTTGATCTTTCTGACTTCTGGATAAAAATTATTAAGCTACTCTATCATAGAATTTGTCCTGCTTCTTGAAAGTATCCAATACAAACCAGAGCCACACTTCCTTAAACCCTTTCCCAAATCATCCAGCCCAAGCACACATTTTGTAAGTCCTTTATGACATCTTCTTAAGGAGACACCCCATGGCTTACTATCTTTCAGACTGCAATGAGCCAATAAACCCTACTTTGAGGGCAGCCTGGGTGGCTCAGTGGTTTAGCGCCCCCTTCAGCCCAGGGCATGATCCTGGAGCCCTGGGATGGAGTCCCAAGTTGGGCTCCCTGCATGGAGCCTGCTCCTCCCTCTGCCTGTGTCTCTGCCTCTCTCTCTTTCTCTCTCTCTCTCTCCTCTCCTTGTGTCTCTCTTTAAATAAATAAAATCTTTAAAAAATATATTAAATAACCCTACTTTGATTGGCTATAGGTGTGTACCTTCTGGTCTCCCACTGACAGACATTGACCCATGCCACATATGGTCACACCAGATCATATATTTAATTTACAATGCAACCCAAAACTTCAGAAACATTTATATTCCATTTTCAATATGGCAGCTTATTCCCATTAAATTTATGCTATGACTATTAATTTCCTTTGGCCAGAGGCCTACTGTCATAAGACTTCTAATTTAACTTTTCTAATTTACTCAGCTCATTTACTCAATATATTCATAGGTAATGGGTTTAAGATACTAATACCAATATCAAAATCACTGAAATTGATCTTATCTAAGGACATTATATAAAACATTCAGGGGCAGGTACATAGGATTCAATAGGATAATTTTAATTTTTTTTTCATTTTTTTAAAGATTTTATTTATTTATTCATGAGAGACACACACAGAGAGAGAGAGAGTCAGAGACACAGGCAGAGGGAGAAGCAGGCTTCATGCAGGGAGCCCAATGTGGGACTCAATCCCAGGTCTCCAAGATCACACCCTGAGCCAAAGGCGGTGCTAACCTGCTGAGCCACCCAGGCTGCCCAGCATAATTTTTCGACATTTGAACTGTGGCGTAGGGTCTCTTGACAAACAATATATACTCAGTTCAAAAAATTACCACGTAGAAAAGGAAACATTGAAACATTGCATAAAATCTATATCACAACAAATAGCTGCCTATAAACTAGACTAGGTCACTACCATGGTGTTAAAACACAAATTGAGATGTCCCATAATTTACCATATACCTTAATTGTTATTTTTACTATGTGAATAAAATCTTTCATTTATTTTCACCTCTTTTTTTGAATTTTCACATCAAGAGATCATGTCAAAAAAAAAACAAAAACCAACCCAATGTGGCTATTTCCTGTCAATGGTGGAAAATGAGTTCCTTTGCTCATCATAAACAGCTTTGTCAATAATTTAATTTGAAAAAACACAAAAGAAAAAATAAGGGAAATACAATTAAGTTATATAAATTACAAGTTATGATTTGGCTTTGCTATGAATGAAAAATACACAGTTAAAACAGTAGAAATATGTAGTTGACTGACTTTGGGAGTTAACTTCTAGACAAGCCACAGAAGATTGAATATAAACATTTTCTTTTTTTTTTAAGATTTTATTTATTTATTCAAGAGAGAGAGAGGCAGAGACACAGGCAGAAGGAGAAGCAGGCCCCATACAGGGAGCCTGACATGGGACCCGATCCCGGATCTCCAGGATCACACCCTGGGCCAAAGGTGGCACCAAACCACTGGGCCACTGGGACTGCCCGAATATAAACATTTTCCATCTTGGTCACATAAAAGTAGACATACAAATGATAGAAGTTGGGAGATGAATGTGGAGAAGAACACTGAAGGAAAGGGAAGATAGCTGATATTTGTGTTTTACAAAAATGTGGAGTCTAGAGATGTTTCTATTGTTGCCTATACATAAAACATATATGTAAAATATTAATTAGAATTACTAATTAAGAAGATAGCAGGAGATGGGATGTGTTTAAGTAAGCTAAACCCCTATCTATCATAGCAGGAAGCCAAAAATAGATAATAAATCAAGAAATAGTGACACAGGGGTACCTGGGTGGTTTAGTGGTTGAGTGTTTGCCTTTAGCTCAGGTCATGATCCTAGGGTCCTGGGATGGAGTCCCACATGGGGCTCCCCACAGAGAGCTTGCTTCTCCCTCTGCCTGTGTCTCTGCCTCTCTCTGTGTGTCTTTCATGAATAAATAAAATCTTTAAAAAAATCTCAGCCAGAGTCTTTGCAGAAATTGATAAACTCATCTTAAAATTCATATGAAAATGCAAGAGATCTCAGAGCGCCTGGGTGGCTCAGTCATTTGAGTGTCTGACTCTTGGTTTTGGCTCAGGTCATGATCTAAGCATTGTGAGATCAAGCCCCCATCAGGCTCTGCACTCTGAGGAATCTGCTTCAGATTCTCTCCCTCTCCTTCTGCCCCTCCCCCACTCGCACTCTTTCTCTCAAATAAATAAATAAATAAATAAATAAATATTTTTTAAAAATGCAAGCAATCTAGAATAGCCAAGACAATCTTGAAAAGGGAGAACAAAGTTGGAAGACTCACACTTTTTGATTTCAAAACTTTTTTTTTAATTTTTAAAAGATTTTATTTGTTTATTTATGAGAGACACACAGAGAGAGGCAGAGTGAGAAGCAGGCTCCATGCAGGGAGCCTGATGTGGGACTCGATCCTGGGACTCCAGGATCATGCTCTAAGCTGAAGGCAGAAGCTCAACCACTGAGCCACCAGGCCTCCCTCTGATTTCAAAACTTACTACAAAGCTACTGTAATGAAAACACTGTGGTAGTGACATGAGGCTGGACATGGAGATCAATGGAATTGAAGTGAGAGCTCAGAAATAAGCTCTTACATTTATAATCAATTGATTTCAACAAGGGTGTGAAAACAAATCAGAAAGAATGGTCTCTTCGAGAAGTGGTTTGACTATATAACTATATACTAAAGTGTTGAAATGTACATTTTAAATAGGTGAATTTTATGATATGTAACTATATGACAATAAAGCTATTTAAAAATATGTAAGACGTCAACTCCTTTGCTTACAATCCTCCAGTGGCTTCCCATAGCATCTACAATAGTGGTTCTTGACCAGGGAGAGAAAGAAGGTTTTTGTTCCAGGGGACATTTGACATTGTCTGAAGACCTTTTTGGTTGTCTCATTGTCAGGGTACTGCTGGCATCTAGTGGGGAGAAGCCAAGGGTGCTGCTTAATATCTTAGAATGCACAGGCTAGTCCTCCACAACAAAGAATTGTCCAGCCCAAAGTGTCAACAGTGCTAAGACTGAGCCACTTGGATCTAGAGTGAAAAAGGCGAAGTCCTTACAATGGCCTATGAAGCTCTCCTTGATCTGGTCCTGGATGCCGCTATTGTCAGCTCCCTGTTCCTTCAGACACACTGGCCTATTCACTGTTTCTCAAACTCTAGTGAGCACACTTCTGCCTTGCAGGCTTCACACAAATTAGGTCTTTTGCTTAAGAGACTGTTCCCCTGAGAATCATATGGCTAAATTCCCCTCCTTATAAAGTCTTTGAAAAAATGTCCCTTCTTAACAAGACCTACCTTGACCATCCTATTTAAAATTATGACACTCAGGGAACCCAGGTGGCTCTGCGGTTTAGCATTGCCTTCAGCCCGGGGTGTGATCCTGGAGACCCAGGATCAGGTCCCGTGTCGGGCTTCCTGCGTGGAGCCTGCTTCTGTCTCTGTCTCTGCCTCTCTCTCTCTCTCTCTCTCTCTCTCACTGTCTCTTATGAATGAATAAATAAAATCTTACAAAAAAAAAAAAAGATAAAATTATGACACCCTTGCAGAGCCTAGCAATCTTTCCTACCCTTTTCTATTTTATTTTTATTTATCTTAAAGATTTTATTTATTGATTTGAGAGAGAGAGCAAACAAGCAGGGTGAGTGGCAGAGGGAGAGGGTAAAGCAGACTCCCTGCTGAGCAGGGCGCCCAATGAAGGGCTTGATCCAGGACCCTGAGACCATGATCTGAGCTGAAGATAGACGCTTACCCAACTGAGTCACCCAGGCGCCCCTCTCCCATTCTATTTTTTAAAATTCCATTTTACTTATCAGCCTCCAACATACTATTGAATTTGCTTATTTATTATATTGATTGCTGTTGTCCATTTCCCCTACTAGAAGCACCACAAGAATCTTTGTCCTGTGTGCTCACTGACCTATTCCAAGTGCCTGGAATAATGCCTGACATATAATAGCTGTCAATAAATATTAGTTGAATATTAGTGGAATGGATTACAAGGACGAACTGGATAATTTCCAAAGCCCACCCCCCCCTTTTTTTTTAGAAAGAGAAAGAACAAGAGGAGGGGGGGCCGAAGGAGAGAAAGAAAATCTTTTTTTTTAAGATTTATTTATTTATTTATTTATTTATTTATTTATTTATGAGAGAAAGTGTGTGTCCATGTGCACACACAGAAGCAGCAGGAGAGGGGCAGAGGGAGAGAGAGGATCTCAAGCTGACTCCTGTGCTGACGGCAGAACCACCACTGGGCTGGATCTCATGACCCTGAGATCATGACTCGACTGGAAACCAAGAGTCCAATGCTTAACTGACTGAACCACCCAGGTACCCCAAGAGGGAACCTTAAGCAAGCTTCACACCCAGAGGGGAGCCCCTGGCAGGGCTTGATCTTACAACCCTGAGATCATGACCTGAGCCAAAATCAAAAGTTGGACATTTAACTGACTGGGCCACCCAGGTGTCCTGAAAGCCTTTTAAAACTGATACTTTCCTTTTTTAAAAAAATTTTGCTTATTTATTCATGAAAGACACACACACAAAGAGGCAGAGATACAGGTAGGGGGAGAAGCAGGCTCCATGCAGGGAGCCCGATGTGGGACTCAGTCCCTGGACTCTAGGATCATGCCCTGGGCTGAAGGCAGGCATTCAACCACTGAGCCACCCAGGCATCCCTAAAACAGATATTTTCTACTTATTACCCATCCCCAATTTCCAAAAGACTTTTAAAACTCAAGAATTAAAATAAATAAATAAATAAATAAATAAATAAATAAATAAATAAAACTCAAGAATTGTTCTAAAAATCCAGTTACATATCACAAATTATATGCAACAATAAACTTTCACTGCAGACAAAATTTTCTAAAAGTCCATAGACTATTCTCTTACTTCACTATGCTGGTCTGCAGGAAATAAAAACTACATAAATTAAACTTTTACTGTGTTCCCAGAATCTCACTGCCTCCATATTGAGGATTCAAGACAAAATTACATTCTGGGCCAGCCTATTTACTTGAGTTCTATCCATTGCATTCTAACAACATGTTGCATTTAAGATATTAAGAAAATTAATTAAATCAATCTCTGTTCATTTTTTGTTTTGCCCCCAAATTTTCCAAATAACTGCAGACACAGAAAACACTCCCCCCGTGCAAACATACATACCCATGTGCACAAATTACAGCAATAATTTATCTAAAAACAATATTTTTGTTAAATGTTAAATGTTCATTTTGTAAAATGTCCGAAATTAGAATTTAGAAAAACTCCAAATTATTCCCGTGAGTCAGGCAGCTCTTACTTGGCAATCAACAACCCCGCCACATACAATCAGGCAATTCTTAATCTTTAACCATAGTAACTTAAAAATTGGTCAGAAAGTCAACTTTTATTTATTTTTCACTTTGTGATATCTTTGGTCCACAAACATAACATATCATTCTGAAATTTATGTTGAAAATTATGAATTTTTTAACCACTTAAGTTGTCAAATTGGAAAAAGTCTAAATTTATCTTTCCATATTATAAATGTAATCAAGGATTGCATTGAAAATGAACTTTATAAAACAAAAAAAAAATGAACTTTATAATAGCATATTTAGAAATACCCTTAGCTGGGTACCTAGCTGGCCAAGTTGGTACAGTATGTGTGACTCTCCATCTCAGGGTTATAAATTTGAGCCCCACATCGGGTATAGAGATTACTTAAAAATAAAATCTTAGGGCAGCCGGGGTGGCTCAGTGGTTTAGCGCCACCTTCAGCCCAGGGTGTGATCCTGGAGACCCAGGATCAAGTCCCATGTCAGGCTCCCTGCATGGAGCCTTCTCCTCTCTCTGCCTGTGTCTCTGCCTCTGTGTGTGTGTGTCTCTCATGAATAAATAAATAAAAATTCTAAAAAAAATAAAAAAGAAAAAGAAATATTGAATAAATTTTTGAAAAAATAAAATCTTAAAAAAATACACTTACCTAAAATAAAATATGCTTTACTAAAACTCACTTTATTACCATATGTACAAAGTTGATGAATTGATTACTCAGGTGGTTCACAAGAGTATGGATTACATTGAAAGAGATTAAAGAATCTTAAAAATGTGCTAAATATTGATCTCTAGCATGGGTATTTTAAGATATTTAAGATTATTTTATTCTGCTTTGCTTAGTACATGGCTCATAACCTAGCTTAATACAGTTGTATTGTGTTGAACTTATATTTAAGAGTATTTTATTTTCAGTATTTAAATATGGAGCTGTTGCTTACAACAGAATTTGACTTCAATTCTTAGATGCGGTACAATTTTCTTTGCCTTCCTCTTTATCGGTTCTCCTTAAAAAAATGAAATAGGGAACTATTAAATTAAGCTTTACTGATAAATCTAACACCATAGAAGCACAGAATCTTGGGGTTGAAAGAATTAAAGATAATTTAGTCCAGTTTTATAATGAAAACAGTCTGATAATGGTCTGGCTCCCGCTCTTGCTCTCATGGTACCACGTCTATTTCTCATAAGTGATCAGAAGTTTCTGTATCAACACTGAATGGCTTATTAAACAGATTTGTGTCCAAACTCATAAAAAATAAAAATATTTGAAGCAACTTACAGCAAGAACTCATGAAATAAACTAGAAATTGAAATGGAGCACCATATTCATCCTACCAAGCACCCAACTTTGGGTGTAGAGGCCTGCAGTTCTTGGACACCCTGAACCTGATTTCTCTTCCTTTTGTTTGTTTCTCTTTCAATAGTGTATTTTACAAATGTCTTTGTATGGAGAATAGTTAGAAAATGTTCTCAGAATTTACCTTTTCTTGGTGTATTGCTGGACACTGGGGAAGGAATAGACCTGTTGCAAAAGTATCAGACATTTTTAAAAAGATTTTATTTATTTATTTGAGAGAGAGAGAGGGAATGAGCAGGGGGGAGGGAGAAGGGAGAGGGAGAAGCAGACTCCCTGCTGAGCAGGAAGCCCAAGGCTGGACTTGATCTTAGCACCCTGGGATCATGACCTGACCCTAAGGCAGAGCCTAACCAACTGAGCCACCCAGGCGCCCAGTATCAGGCATTCTTAGGGGGTACATGTGAGAACTTTACTAAGGCTTATATCGGAAGGGGCTATATGTTACAATATTCCAAGATACTACAAGAAAAACCAGATATCTCCCCAGGAAAACATTTCTTAATCTGGGACAAATGGCTTCTTTTTTCTATCTCTCCTGTTCAAAAATATCTTCCACCCACCACTGTTTATATGCTACTGGTATATAGGGCTTGCTGGTGACATAGGATGGGAGCTGGACTACAGAGAATGGTTTAGCATGTGTAGAGTTAGATCATACAACTCTTCGTAAAACTTGGTTCCTTAGAACTGACTCCAGGATGCCACTGTGCCTTGAGAGTTCTTTTTTTTGTTATTTTATTTTTTTTATTTATTCATGAGAGACACACACACACAGAGAGAGAGAGAGAGAGAGAGAGAGAGACATACAGACAGACACAGAGGGAGAAGCAGGCTCTAAGCAGGGAGCCCAACGTGGGACTCAATCCTGGGTCTCCAGGATCACTCCCTGGGCTGAAGGTGGCGCTAAACAACTGAGCCACCTGGGCTGTCCTTCGGGTTTTTGTTTTGTTTTGTTTTAAGATTTTATTTATTCATGAGAGACACAGAAAGAGGCTCAGACATAGGCAGATGTAGGACTCAATCCCAGGATTCCAGGATCACGCCCTAAACTGAAGGTTGATGCTCAACCCCTGAGCCACCCAGGCATCCCTGCCTTGTGAGTTCAATAAATCTCCTGAGAACTTGCAAATTCTAGGTGGCAGTGAGGTTAAATATTAGGGCTCTGCAGTTAGAATTGCTAGCTTCAAATTCTATTTCTTACATGCTGTCTCACGTTGGCCCTAACTTCATGTCTCAGTTTCTTCATCTGCAAGTTGGGGTTGATTGAGCTCACTTCATTGGGTTGTTGTTGTTGGCTTAAATGAGGTCATTTTTGATTCTGGTCCCTAACACAGAGCTCCTAAATCTCTTAGAACTCCCCCAGGCAGAAGGAATGTCTTTTGTTCTAAGGAGGTGACTTTTGGTAGATTTCTAGACAGCTTCAGGATGGGGCTGGTCACCAGAAAGACCAAGCCATGATTAGGTACTTTGGAAGTTCCAGCTCCATGCCACATCCTTTGGGAAGGCTAAAGGGGCTGGAAATTGAGCTAATGATTGATCATGTCTTGGGGGCACCTGAGTGGCTCAGTCAGTGAAGTAACTGCCTTCAGCTCACATCATGATCTCAGTGTCCTGGGATTGAGCCCCAAGTAGGGCTCCCTGCTGAGTGAAGGGAGCCCTCTCCCTCTGCTGCTCCTCTTGCTTGTGCTTTCTCTCTCTCTGTCAAATAAATAAATAAATAAATAAATAAATAAATAAATAAATAAATAAAAATATTTTTAAAAATCATGTCTCTGCAATGAAGCCTCCTAAAAATCCTAAAAGTATAGGGTTCAGAAAGCTTCTGGGTTAGTGAACACATTTATGAACCAGAATGGTGGTGCATCCCAAATCCATGCCCTATGTCTTGCCCTATGTCTCTCTATCTGGCTGGTGATTCTTTATTATGTAACTTTAGTAAACCTTTATAATCAACCATTAAACATAAGTGTTTCCCTGAGGGCACCTGGGTGGCTCAGTGGTTAAGCATCTGCCTTTGGTTCAGGTCGAGATCCTGAGATCAGTCCTGAGTCAGTCTCACCACAGGGAGCCTGCTTCTCCCTCTGCCTGTATCTCTGCCTCTCTCATGAATAAATAAATCTTAAAAAAAAAAAATGTTTCCCTGAATTCTGTAAGTCATTCTCGGAAATTACTGAACCCAAGCAGGGGATCATGAGAACCTAGACTTGTAGTGGGTTGGTCAGAGCATAGGTGACAACCTGGAACTTATGATTAGCATCTGAAGGTGGATACAGTGTGTGGGACCAAGCCCTTATCTTGTGGGATCTGATGCTACAGGGTCAGAATTGAGTTAAATTGTAGGGCATCCAGCTAGTGTCAGAGAATTGCTTGATGTGTGGAAACCCATACATCTGGTGTCAGAAGTAAAGTTGCTGTGTGAGAGGAAAGGAGAAGATACAGAGGAGAGTCTATTTTCCTTTACGGTGTCTGACAAAGTTCATGGCTCATGGTTAAGTGCTCAATAAATGTCAGTGTTAATCACTGGGCTTTATCTTACCCCTGGGCCTCAGGGGAGCCATGGCTATTAACAAATAGAGAGCTGGGATGCCTTGGAGGCTCTGTGGTTGAGCACCTGCCTTTGGCTTAAGTTGTGATCCCCGGGTCCTGGGATGAGTCCCCACATTGGGTTCCCTGCATGGAGCCTGTTTCTTCCTCTGCCTGTGTCTCTGCCTCTCTCTGTGTGTCTCTCATGAATAAATAAATAAAATCTTTAAAAACAAAGAAGACAAAACAAAACAAAAAACCCCCAAATATATAGCCTTCAGATAGTTTTGATGTGACTTATAGATGGTGTTAAAATACAAACAGTGAGGGGTAGATACTACACTTCCTCCCTCCACAGGGCTTCCTCCTGTCTAAGATGCTCCCTTGTTTATCTCCAACTCAAGTTTTGCAAAGTAAGCATATCTGAGATCACAGTTCAAGGGTGCCTTTGGTAAGAAAAGTCATTGATTTCCTAGTCTAGGTCAAATCTCCTTCCTACATCTTTTCTTTATAGAACTGGCCAGAGTGTAATTTTATACCTTTTTACATAGTTATTTCGTTTGAATCTGCTTTCCCACAAAATTGCGGGTCCCAAGAGGGGAAGGCCCTACTACTTTTTTTTTGCTCACCTTTGTGTCTCCAGGATCTAGCATAGTGCCTCACATATAGTAGGAATTTAAAAAATGTTTTGAAGATAAATATCACTCCTGGAATTATCTATAAATATAAGTTCTTTTTGTTGGACTTTAATATTTAAAAAAAAATTGTAGTTGAAAATTATGCTTGGGATCCCTGGGTGGCTCAGCGGTTTAGCACCTGCCTTCCCACAGGGCATGATCCTGGAGTCCCGGGATCAAGTCCCGCATCAGGCTCCCTGCGTGAAGCCTGCTTATCCCTCTGCCTGTGTCTCTGCCTCCCACTTTCTCTCTCTGTCTCTCATGAATAAATACATAAAATCTTAAAAAAAAAAGAAAAGAAAAATATGCTTTACACTTATTACAATAGAGTTAATGTGTGTTGGCAGCCTAGAGTTGAAGCTTGGTAAAATCCTAGTACTCTGACCTTCTGATTTGTTGGTAGCACTGACCTTAAAAATAATGAGTCCCAAATAGAAATTATATTTGAGACAAGCTACATTCTCCACGCTTCCTGCCGGGATAACTCTGAGGGCAACCAGTAGGCAATCAGGGATTGCTGACCTCTGTATAGTCTGTGAAATTATGGTAACTGCTCTTAAGATAAAATAAGCTTGTGTGCATTTTCTATTTCACTTAAAATAACAATTTTTTAAAGATTTTATTTATTATTTATTTATTTATTTATTTATTTATTTATTCATGAGAGAAACACACACACACACAGAGAGAGAGAGAGAGAGAGAGAGACAGGGACACAGGCAGAGGGAGAAGCAGGCCCCATGCAGGGAGCCTGACGTGGGACTCCATCCCAGGTCTCTAGGGTCACGCCCTGGGCTGAAGGCAGTGCTAAACCACCGAGCCACCCGGGCTGCCCAGAAATAACAATTTTAATTTGTTCTCAGGAAAGCGCTATGTCCACTCCAGTAGACTGAGTTTACTCTGATGGCCTAGCGCTCCTGGCTGATCTCCAATACAGCTGAGCCTGAAGTATCCCGGTGCTTTTCAGAACTAAGAGGCTAGTCTTTTATTTGGCTTCTCAGCAGACAAGATTATCTCATCAAAGAGAATATTTATTAATAAATTGGCATTTGTATTGTTCTAAATGGCTCCCGACTGAGCCGAGAGAATTAAAGATAGAAGAACTTCCGATTCTTTCTGATTCACCACAAGGGACAATAGAATGGATCCCTCCCAACATGAGGTTATTAATACGAGGGGGAAGGGTGCTTATTTACTGGGTACCAGTAGACAAAGGAATAAAGAAGAGCATCAATTCCTCATTCTCCCTAATTGCTTATGCTTCGCCCAACAGTGTTCTCCCTCAGGAGGGGAGAGGGGGTGGTGACTAGAAGTACTGACAGGAGTCCCTCCTGAACTACAGACTATTCCTGGCCTATTTTTAAAAGGAACAAAGCCACTGAGTTATCTATGGTTTCAGGATATCATCTAACAAGCAGGATGCACCAACAGGCGCCCACCCCCGGAGCACCCAGTCTCCTCTGCCACTGAGCCATCTCCCTTTTCCATATAAATAAGCTAACACCTGTCTTCCCCTTCTCATCTCTGAGGGCATGACTGTCACAAACAAGAACTTTCAGAATTCCTTTATGAAGGCTTAGACTCTTGTGAATTTGGTTATTTTGAGTCAACTCTCTGATCCTGATCCTCTTGGGTACACCGACCAAGCTCAGACTCTGGACTAGGAGGCCCCTGTTGGGGCATGTAACCAACTCCTCTGCATGTCACCCTCAGTTTATTTAGATGCAACCATGACAATTACAACAACATTCCATATATTTTAATAAACACCGTCCTGCTAGGAAGAGGTGGTAATGGTTTCTTTCTAGTTGGAGCTTTATTGTCTCTAAAGTGGGGGTCATGTCAACCTGAAGCTCTCCGGGGAGCATGCTGTTGGAACTGTTACCTGGAGTAGGCCTCTCAAAGATGGTTAAGAACCTTGCTCTTAAAAACAAACAAACAAACAAACAAAAACAAAAACAAAAAAACCTTGCTCTTCCCTGAAAGGAGGAGATGTTTGCTTTTACATACAGAATTCCCAGGCCCAATCAGCAGTTGCAAAAATCAAGAAGAAAGGATGTATTCAAAGAATTTTCTTGTTCTGTCTTTAGAGTACATGCCCCAGATAAAATGCTGTGGGCCATTCATGATAGTAGGACTATGCTGGGAGAAGCTCTAGTTAATAGGAAGATCCTTGGTTAATGAGGAAAATGGGTCCAGGGGAGCACTGAGGGGTCCTCTGCAGAGAAACAATGGGCCTCTTTGAAGCGCCCCTTGTTAGAGACCAACCCACTCCTGGGACTGAATTAGAGGTATTAAGGAATAGATTGTTTAAAAAAAGGGTTCAGTTGCAGTAATTACATGGGCAAAGAGTTTGAAGAAGAACAAATATGTATGACAATATTCCTCCTTGCTAGTAATCAGGGGGAAAAAATTCCAAAGAAAGTGCCTTCAGGATTCTGTTTGACCCTTCTCAAAAAAAGCAAGCAAAAAATAATATCCTCTATTACTGATGTGATTGTGATAAAATTGAGGTGAGAATACAGATGAAAACAAGAATACCATTTGGAAGGACACCTGGGTAGTTTAGTTGGTTGAGTGTCTGACTCTTGATTTCAGTTCAGGTCATGATCTCTGGGTCGTGGGATTGAGCTCCACATTGGGTTCTGTGCTGAGCTTGAAGCCTGCTTGGGATTTTCTCTCTTGCTCTCCCTCTGCCCCTCTCCTCTCACTCTCCCCTCAAAATAAATAAATCTTTAAAAAAAAATACCATTTGGAAAAGCAGAATGGTCATAACTAGCCATAATCTTTCCTTTAGTATACAATTCAATGGCTTTTAATATATTCACTGTGTATTTAACATATTTATTTTGTATAACCATTGCAACAATCTTGAAAGTCTGGAAGATATTAATATCCTTGAAGTTATTCCTGTGTCAATAAGTAATAGTACTAGTAGTTATAACTCTTGAGTTCTTTTTTTTTTTTAATTCAAATGTTTTTTTTTTAATTTTTATTTATTTATGATAGTCACACAGAGAGAGAGAGAGAAAGGCAGAGACACAGGCAGAGGGAGAAGCAGGCTCCACGCACCGGGAGCCCGACGTGGGATTCGATCCTGGGTCTCCAGGATCGCGCCCTGGGCCAAAGGCAGGCGCCAAACCGCTGCGCCACCCAGGGATCCCAACTCTTGAGTTCTAACTCAGGACCAAGCATTTTTCTTTTTTTAAAGATTTTATTTATTTATTCATTCGACAGAGAGAGAGAGAGACAGTGCACAAGCAGGGAGAGCAGCAGAGAGAAAGGGAGAAAAGCGGACTTCCTGCTCAGCAGGGAACCTGATGTTGGGCTGGATTCCAGGATCCCAGGATCATCACCTGAGCCGAAGGCAGACACTCAGGTGCCCTGGACCAAGCATTTTTCAAGTGAAGTATCTCACAATTCTCTTAACAATCCTATGAGGAAGGTAGTATTAGTGACCTTATTTTATAAAGGAAATATTGAGACAGAGAAGAAATTTGCCCAACGTACCACAGACAGTCATAAAACTAGTGTTAAAAAACGACATTCTCTTTCCAGAACCTGCACTTTTAACTACAACACTATAAGGCAATGGTACAATTAATGTAAAAAAGCTCCATGTAGGAAGAATCAACTGCAAAGTTCTGTAAGGTCCAAAAAGGAATACATAATAAGTTTAATAAATTGTGGTAGGTCCACTAGCCAGCCACAATAAGGAAAAAAAGTAGAGCCCGTAGAATCAAAGAAAATAGGAGATTCTTGTAGTGGCTATTGGATGAATGAATAAACCAGCCCCTGCCGTAGTCCATTTCTGGCCCCAAATGATCATCAGTTGTTGTATACCCAGGGCCACGCCCCATGTCTCCACTCACAGGGCTTGCCCAATGCCTGTGGGAAGTGAAGGCTCCTCCTCCCTGGGTGAGCCATAGGCAAGTGACTCTGGAATCAGGCTCCATCTGAGCCGGGAGCCTTGGCCGTGGAGTTGGTCCCCACAAAATTTTGATGGCGTCTTCTGTGTATGCAAAAGATTGAAAAGACACCTGCATGTAGACAAAACTTGGCAGATGGGATGCAAAAATATAAATAGTTGCAATGTTTGTTGGGAGAATTATAGTTACTTGTTTAAAAAAATTTTTTTTCCATATTGTTATACTGACTTTTCAGCAACATTTTGTTTTTAAGAAAGGGGATCTTGACCTTCGTCTTGATGTTCTTAAGACAAAAATCCAATCAGGGACGCTTGGTTTGAGCGTCTACCTTCAGCTCAGGGCATGATCCCGGGGTCCAGATTCAAGTCCCACATCGGGCTCCCTGCGGGGAGCCTGCTTCTCCCTCTGCCTCTGTGTTTCTCATGGATAAATAAATAAAATCTTTTTATTATTTATTGTTTTTTAAAGATTATTTATTTATTTATTACTTCATTAGAGAGAGAGAGAGGCGGAGACACAGGCAGAGGGAGAAGCAGGCTCCAATGTGGGACTCAATCCTGGGACTCCAGGACCACATCCTGGGCCAAAGGCAGGCGCTAAACCGCTAAGCCACCCAGGGATCCCCAAATCTTTTTTTTTTTTTTTTTTTTTTAAGAATTCAATGCTCGCTTTGGTAGCACATATACTAAAATTGAAACGATACAGAGAAGATTAGCATGCCCCCGCACAAGAATGACACGCAAATCCGTGAAGTATTCCATATTTAAAAAGAAAATAAAAAATAAAAAGAATTCATTTTCTAAGGAATATCTTACTCAGGACTATTTAACTGTTCTAATTTCTGGTGTTATACCTGCTTAGTTCCACCTTACGGAAAAAACCTTTTGGATGTTAAAGGGTCTGAGCACGGTTCAGGTGAGCACAGAAGCTGGGAGTAGGGAAGGGAAGAGTCATATCCCCTCAACCTGGAGCATCCAAATGCAGGGCTATCTTCTACCCTTATCTGAGACCCGTTCATCCAATCATCTATTATCTCAACAAATTACTTACACTACTTGTGCTATGAATTATTTTGGGTATTAGGGTTATAGCAGTAAACAAGACAAAGTTCTTGTTCTTACCTAGCTTACAAAGCAAGTACTAATGGATATATAAAATAATAGGAAAATCAAACAGGAAGGGAGATAGACAGTGAAAGCAGCATTGGTTTTACATAAATTGTTTGAGGAAAGCTCTACCTAAGTTAATGACTGATTGGAGCTTGGAATGAAGAGAGAGTTTAAGCCAGGCAAATGCTTGGGGGAAAAGCATTCCAGGCAGAAGGAACAGCAGGTCTCTGGAGGTGAGAGTCTGCTTTTTGCGCTCATGAAACAGCAGGAGGCCAGTTCACTAGACTGTAGTAAAGACAGAGAGAGCAGGAGAGCCTCAACCCTGGACGTGAGTGAGGCTGGAGGCTGGAGGCTGGGTATACCAACAAACAGAAAAGATGGTAACACGGAAGGTAGTGAATTGTCAGAAACTGAGTGTGTTTTGGCAATGGGATTGGATGTGGATTATAAGTGAAAGAGAGGAGGGAACGATGACTCCAAAGTTTTTGGTCTGAACAATTGGGTAAATGTAATGTCATTTACAGAGACAGGAAACCCTGGGAGATGCAGTTTTTTTTTTTTTTTTTTTTTTTTTTGTGGGGCAAGGAGGGTTTGGTAGGTGGTTCATTTTAGACATGTTAAATTTGCAATGACTGTTGAACAATCGAGTAGAAATGTTGAGGAGGCAGTTGCAAATACATGTTTGGAGTTTAGGAAAAAAAGGCTTGAAAGCCTTTTTAATAATATATATATATTATATAAATATATAAGTGTTCAGTATACAGATTTTATTTATTATATTATGGAAAATTTTTAAGCATATACAAAAGTAGAGAGAATAATATGATGGATATCTGTGTACCATCACTTAGCTTTATCAATGATTAATATTTTATTAGTCTTGTCCCATCTTTCCTCATTCCTCCCTAGGCTGGAGTATTTTATTTTATTTTATTTTATTTTATTTTATTTTATTATTTTATTTTATTTTATTTTTATTTATTTATTTAAGTAATCTCTAACCCCAGTGTTGGGCTCTATCTAATTCATGACCCTGAGATCAAGAGTCACACACACCCACCTAACAAGCCAGCCAGGTGCCCCCAAGCCTGGAATATTTTAAAGCAAATTCTGGATATTTCCTGTTCTTCCCGTAAATACTTCAGTAGGTAATAGACCATTTTTGAAGTCATGGGGCCAGATGATATTACCCAGGGAACATGCATAGAAAAGAGTTATGAAGACCAACTCATGACACTCTGCCTTTAGAAGTTAGAAAGAACAAGCTAAGGGAACTGAGTAGCAGCAGGTGAGGTGCAGGGAAAGTGTTAGGAGTGTGAGGTCTTAGAAGCCTAGTGAAAAATGGGTTTTAAGAAGAAGGGTCTGATCAATTGTGCCAAATGCTGTTGAAAAGCCGAGAGACATGAGGACTGAGAGGTAACCCTTGGATTTCAGCAAAGTGGCAATTATCAGTGACCTTGAGGAGAGCACTCTAGGGAGTTCTAGGAATATGAGCTTGATTAAAATGTGTTCAAGAGCAAATGAGAGGAGAGGCAACAGAGACTTGAAGTAAATACAACTTTACAAGGGATCTTTTTTCTGCAAAGAGGAGCTGGGAAATAGGGCAATCACCAGAGGAAGGTACAAAGTGCCAAGGAGGTATGTTTTTATGATAGGGGAAATTACAGCATTATTTATATGCTCATGGAAACACTCAAGTAGGGAGGGACATTCTGATGATAAGCAAGTGAGAGGGAATAAATTAATGAGCTAAGTCATGGAGTAGATAAGAGAAGTGGGATCTAGGGTTTTAGACCACTCAATTCAATAGCTAAAGGAAATTCTAAAGACCCCAGGCCTTGACTCTTGTGGCCGGGTGGGTCCGAGACAGAGGCATACCTTCTTTCTTATCAACACTGGTTCTGAGGAAAGAACATCTTCACCCAGAAAATGTCTGGGGCTTATTGTTGAGATAGACAGGATCTTCTCCCACTAACTGGAGTCATTTGGCTATGTCTTATCCATTGTAGAATCTACATCTATCTAGTGACTCCTTGTGTAAATAGTTCCTGTGCCCAGCCTCAGCTAGCCAGAGATGAAGGTCTCCCCAAGAATTGGCAATACAGATCACATATTAAGAATAGAAAGTATTTTTGTCTCCCTTTATAGCATTCATTTTGTCCAAGGAAGCTGACTGTAAATCACAGGTTATTTGGCCACAGTGATAGTCCAGGGGTGGGCATGCAATCTAATACAACCATGCTGGGAATGATTTTTAGGAATGCTGGGATCAAAGACTCCCTGTTTTCTGTAAGACGTGAAAGATAAAGTGTGTAACCCTGAAAGTATGGACATCAATCTTGGGGTAACAAAAGAAATTGTGGGTTTTGTTGTTGTTTTTAAAGATTCTTTTTTTTTTTTTTTTTTTAATTTATTTATGATAGTCACAGAGAGAGAGAGAGAGGCAGAGACACAGGCAGAGGGAGAAGCAGGCTCCATGCACCGGGAGCCTGACGTGGGATTCGATCCCGGGTCTCCAGGATCGCGCCCTGGGCCAAAGGCAGGCGCCAAACCGCTGCGCCACCCAGGGATCCCGATTCTTTTTTTTTTTTTAAGATTTTATTTATTCATGAGAGACAGAGAGAGAGAGAGAGAGAGAGAGAGAGAGAGAGAGAGAGAGAACAGACACAGGCAGAGGGAAAAGCAGGCTCCATGTAGGGAGCCTGATATGGGATTCGATCCCGGGTGTCCAGGATCACGCCTTGGGCTGAAGGTGGCACTAAACCACTGAGCCACCCGGGCTGCCCAAAATTATTCTCCTTCTCCTTCTCTTTCTCCTTTCTTCTTTCTCCTTCTCCTCCTTCTTCTTCTTCTTCTTTTTTTTTTTTAAAGTAATCTCTACACCCAACATGGGGCATGAACTCATGACCCTGAGATCAAGAATTGCATGCTCTGCTGAGGGAGCCAGCCAGGCGCCCCAAAAAGAAGGTAGTTTTAATGAAGTCGGCATTTTAGAAGGCAGGGACTAAGGGATTAAATGAAATTAGATCCTCGTTGAGTTGTTGCAAAAAGCTGTCAGCATAGCTCTAAAAATCTAGATATGTGGAATAATAAATTTTCTTTATTGCTTAAGCCAATTCAAGTTGGATTTTTCATTACTTGCAACCAAAAGCATTCCAACTGAAGCACAAAGAAAGGCACAGTTCCTTACTGGGTTATTCACTTATTAAACATGTTCAGTTTTAGTAGATGTGCTGCTGAAGCAAGCACAAACATGTTCATATTACAGTTTTGTGTGCCATGCACTAGGGATACAGTAGTAAACAAAGAAAATTGTGTCCTCACAGTCTGAAAACCCTAACCCTCCCAGCTACCTTTTCCTTGAAGAGCTTTGGCCCTTAGTTCTTAGTGTGAGCTCTAGTGATCAGCTCTTCTCTCTTCCTACAGCTACCACCTCCCGCCTTCACCGCATGGGACTTTTTCCAGCCAATTTTGTCTCAAAGTAGGCTTATCTTCCCAGTTTTCCTTGTTTTTGTCACTGTGTCAGTTGGGGATCAATCAGAGTAACAGAAACTACTCTAGATATTTTAAGCAGGAAGGAGTTTATTTCAGGAAAATAGCTGTTTTACCAAACCATTAGAAGAGCTGGAGGATTGAAAGTCAGGAAAAGTCATCCTTTGCTCTCAGATTCCCCACTAGATTCCAGAGTCAGAAGTGGGCAGTTTGTGGGAAAATACCTGGAAGCCACTGCAAAACCTCTTACCTTCTTGTTGCTGCCTGAGCAACAATAATGTATGGCTGCTGCTTCTTGTTTTTTTGTTTGTTTGTTTGTTTGTTTGTTTTTTGTTTTTTGTTTTTTGTTTTGCTTCTATCCATATCTTCTGAATGATTGGCTGGCACTAACCTGAACTTCACTGGGAAGGGATTTTGGAAAATATAGATCCCAAATTTCCAGTCCTTGTGATATGGGATAACACAGAGGAGGGTGAATTTCCAATAGACAATCTGGCAAAAGAAGACAATCCACAAAAGGAGGAACCTAACTGCTTCCTTTTAAAGGTCTATCTGCTAATCACAGCCTAGATGTTTTCTGAAGACATTGAGGATTTGCCTGGAGCAGGCTCCTGGAGGGGATGTTTAGCCTCAAAAAAAAAGCAGATCAGATCTGCATAAAAGGTAGTGTGGGTGGGGAACAACAGCTTTATTCTCGGATGATTCATGTTGTGTACTCCACCTTCATGATGGAGTTAGTTATAGAGGTCCTTGGACGGCCTGCCTACTCCCCAGGAAACTTCTAAGGAAGCCTGCCTGATGATAATGATGCATACCTCCTGTTCACATAGAATTCAAGGTTAAAGGATAGGTCTATTGAAAAAACACACAGGCAGAGGAAACTCGGGCTAGCTCTCCCTATAGGAATATGAGTGGGCAACCAGGCATCCACAAAATAAAAAAAAGCAAGCAAACAAAGCAATTTCTCCATAAAGGAATGAGGCTTGTCATCATAAGTAATGAATGTCTTCAAAGTTTTGAGGGAATAATTATTTAACCCAGAATTGGTTTTTTTTTTAATTTTTTAATTTATTATTTATGATGGTCACACACAGAGAGAGAGAGGGGCAGAGACATAGGCAGAGGGAGAAGCAGGCTCCATGCACTGGGAGCCTGATGCGGGATTCAATCCCAGGTCTCCAGGATCGCGCCCTGGGCCAAAGGCAAGCGCTAAACCGCTGCGCCACCCAGGGATCCCTAACCCAGAATTGTTAAGGAGCAATAGAGCCAGACATTAGTTAAAATCAGTAAAGGCAGATTTGATTCAGTACTATTGCAATAGAGCAGAAAGGCTTCAGTAAAACTGAGCTGAACTCCAAATACAAGAAAGACAGCTGGTGATTTAAAAGCAATGAGCAAAGTGGGGTGGGGGAAAGTGGGAACAGAGTCAATGGAGTGAAAATTATTAAGAGAACTCAGGAATAAGGAGATTCTTTATTCTTTTTATTTTCTTAAGATTTTATTTTTGAGGGATGCCTAAGTAGCTCAGCAGTTGAGCACCTGCTTTTGGCTCAGGGTGTGAACCCGGGGTCCTAGGATCGAGTCCCACGTTGGGTTTCCTGCATGGAACCTGCTTCTCCTTCTGCCTGTATCTCTGCCTCTCTCTCTGTCTCTCATGAATAAGTAAATAAAATCTTTTAAAAATTTTTATTTTTGAGTAATCTCTATATCCAACATGGGGCTCAAACTTTATCCTGAGATCAAGAGTCTCTGACTGAGCCAGCCATGGCACCTGGGACTCCTTTATAAACTTGTCTAACAGGATTCTAGCTAAAAGTAGGCCAAGAACTTAGACATCAAGGGTGTGGAATGAGGAGCTTGATTAAGTATCAATGGTGATCAGATATCAATGGAATTTTTTTTAAAGATATCAATGGAATTCTTGCCAAACTGATTTATCAGGATTCTTGCTAAAACTGGACTGTACAGGCTGAGGACAGATCCTAAGAATGAGGCAAATAATTGCATAGGTTGTATTTCCAAAGTTGTGTTAAAACACATGCATTTGGGCCCTAGTACTCGTCCTAGGTGGGACTGTCATGTTCAAAAACAGTGACAAAAATGGCCATTCAGAACTCAGTAGGATGTCAGAAACCCCTTAAAAATTACAGATAGGGGACTCCTGGGTGGCTCAGTGGTTGAGTGTCTGCCTTTGGCTCAGGTCATAATCCCAGGGCCCTGAGATTGAGTCCCGCATCGGGTTCCCCACAGGGAACCTGCTTCTCCATCTGCCTGTGTCTCTGCCTATCTCTGTGTCTCTAATGAATAAATAAATAAAATCTTAAAACAACAAATTCCTTAGAGACTTAGGCTATCCCTAAGGCACTCCCAACTTAAAAGGACATAATCAGTCACTCTTCATAAATCCCAGTGCAACTCTCTTCTGCCCAGAGGTCCTGTCCCCATGCTTCAATAAAACCACCTTTTTTGCACTGAAGATGTCTCAAGAATTTTTTCTTAACTGTTTACTCCTGAACCCACCAACACTTCACATCAATAGATATACCCCTTTGTTAGATACCATCTAACAAAGAGGACCACGTAGGATTTAAGTAGTAGAAGTGTAAGACCAGGCTAATTTAAAAAGTTTGGGAGGAAAAAAAAAACTTGGAGAAAAAATAAAAGATCCATAAGGTCCTGATACATGGAAGGCTCCCTTGTGAGTTGCAAAATTTTAATGACCTGGGAATATATTTTCATCACGAAAGGTCTAATCACACTACTTGGTTCTCCTGTTAATATTTGTAGAATTATAATATGGTAAGTGTTGGGTTTTGGTGTTTTATTTTTAGTCAATCTATATACAAATTAATTTAGTATTTAATTTAGTAACAAAAATAATATAAATGTTATATTTACAATAAGTAATAAAAATTTAGAGGTGGAGAGAAGTAAAAGAAGGGGAAATTTGTTAATTTCTTTATCTTTTACTGTGGAGAGATACAGTTTAAAATCAACAAACCAATAAATTAAACTGAAGAAATCATGATAAATATCAGGAAAATGAAACAGCAGAAAATGCTAACAGAATTGCCTCTAGGGAGTAAAATCTAATAAATGGGGAGGAAGAAAGGCCTTATTTTCTTTTTCATGCCTTTCTTAGAAATTCAACATTGTGTGTGTGTCTGTATCTGATAAGAAATATCAAAAGCTTTAAAAGTTGTCTCAATGTTACAAAGAAAAAAGAAAGGGATGATATTCCTTTCCATTGGGCAAGAAGAAAGCATTTTTCTCAAAAGTTTTCTAACGTAGACAGCATGTCTAATAAAACTTTTTCATTTTTATGAATCATTTTTGTAGCTCCCAATAGTTAATAGACCAATACATTTTTTTTAAGATTTCATTTATTCATCTGAGAGAACAAACACAAGGGGTGAGGAGGGGCAAAGGGCAAGGGAGAGCCAGACTCCCCACTGAGCAGGGAGCCTGAGCCAAAGGCAGATGCCCAACTGAGCCACCCAGGTGCCCCTCTTTTTTTTTTTTAAGTAATCTCTTCACCCGACATGGGGCTTGAACTCACAACCCCAAGATCCCTCAAGAGTTGCATGCTTTATGGGCTGAGCCAGGCAGGTGTCCCCAAACCAAGAAATCTCGGTATTACTTTTATCCATTGCTGCCATCAGGTAATGGTATCGTGATCTTTTTTCATGGCTCAGATAATGGAAATAGGTTATTTCTCAGTCTGAGAGAATTCACTGTAAGTGGCCACTTGGTAAATTCTCTGTTCATTTTATTGAAAAGCCAGTACGTTCTAAATCTGGATTATTAATACGTATGATGTGTTTTTAATAGCAGGCAACTTGGGGTGCCTGAGTGGCTCATTCAGCTAAATGCTTTGAGTCCTTTGGCTCAAGTCATGACCCCAGGGGCCTGAGATCGAGCCCTGCATCGGGCTCCCTGATCTGTGGGGAGCCTGCTTCTCCTTCTCCCTCTGCCTGCCGCTCCCCCTTCTTGTGCTCTTTCTCTTTCTCTGTCAGGTAAATAAGTAAAATCTTTAAGATAATAGCAAGAAACCTAATTAAAAATTTTTCATTTACATAAAGCAGTTTCATTTCTTGTATGCAATAATAATAATAACAACACACAACTGAAACCTATGAGCAATTCAGATTCTATTCCATGTTCCCACTGTTCCTTGTCTGTTCAGGGAATGGATATGTATCTTACTAACTTTCAGTACTCTTTGAGGTCACACTGAATTTCAGGCTCTGTAAGTTCTCACTTACTGTTACAATATTAATAAGCTTCAGAGGCTGTTTATTAAAATAACAATTTGGTGTTGACTTAAATTGGAAGAACTCTACTTGTCTCTTACTGAATGGTTCCTCCTAAAACCAAATCCAGAGGAAGTAAGAACTCTATTGGTGCCTTTCTACACGGATACTTTGAACTATTTGATTAAAAAGTGTTTGGGTCGGGGATGATTGTTTTAATCTCTTTGTGGTTTTCATTTGCCTTTATTGTGATTATTTCAAGACATCTTTCCACATTAATAATTCCATTTCCAGCCATGTCTACTCTACTCCTTGCTTTTTTGATGTATTTATTAGCTCTATAATGATATTGTTTCAGTCTGGCTTTGTTGGATGTGCAATTTCTCTATTCATCTCTTTCAGTTGTTTAATTATCTCATTTTTGAGTTTTTAAAATTATTTATTTATTATTATTATTATTATTTTCATTTTTGAGTTCTTAATCGAGCTCATTTTCTTTGTAGGTTATCCTAGAATTCAAAGCACTTGGGGTGAACGCCTTTGATTTCTCTCCTTGCCTCCTAAATTCCTTGCCACTTTATCTGAAACCAACTTGGTTTTCCTAATGAACTGCAGCTTGAGGGCTGTAATTTTATGCCGTATGCACTTTTTCTTTCTTTCTTTTTTTATTTATTTATTCATAGAGATGCAGAGAGAGAGAGAGAGAGAGAGGAGGCAGAGACACAGGCAGAGGGAGAAGCAGGCTCCATGCAGAGAGCCTGATGTGGGACTCAATCCCGGGGCTTCAGGATCACGCCCTGGGCTGCAGGCGGCACTAAACCGCTGCGCCACCGGGGCTGCCCTGCACTTTTTCTATTATTTATAAGCTTGTCTGAAAGAGAGGAGGGCAGAACTCAGGGGCAACGGTAGGCACCCTTTATTAGAATACCTACATTCCTCTATGTCTTCCATGTTTTCTGAAATTTTAGGAGTCTGTTTCAGAGTTCACTCTACTAGGGGTTGTTGTATCCCATTCCAACCGAAAAGGGCCTCAGTCCTTGGAACCCTCTCTCTCAATTAAGTATTAGCTCTCCTGGACTCATCACAGCCACCTAAAACACCTAGCCTGCTCTCCACTTCTCATTGCACCTTCTCCCGGATAGTCATTTTCACTTCTCTGGAGAGAAGAGGTTGAAGATAAAGACACTACTTAATTCTCTTCTCTCTTGGAATAGACGTGCATATGTATGCATTGATTCCGAAGATTTTGTGAACCTAGCAATACGGATTTTGATGGAATGGAGGCAGGACTGGAAGCCTTAATTTACTCCAGACCAGAATATTCTATTTCTTTCTTTCACTGTTGACATTTAAGATACTGAGTTGTGGCCCTTTGTTCCCTGTGGATGAAATTTTAACTTTCTTAGGTATTGGCGGAAACAGAGCCTATGAGAAAGTTTTATTTCGTTATCTTAATCAAAAAGTATAATAATTTTTAAAGAGATTTTATTTATTTATTTATTCATGAGAGACACAGGGAGAGAGGCAGAGACATAGAGGGAGAAGCAGGCTCCATGCAGGGAGCTCAATGTGGGACTCGATCCTGGGACCATGTCCTGACCCAAAGGCAGACACTCAACCGCTGAGCCACCCAGGCGTCCCAAACAGTATAATAATTTTTGATGTATATATACATTATACACTTTTTCATTATATATTTGATGTATGTACATCTTAATTTTTTTCTGACTATAAAAGTTAAGGTATCTCTATCAAACCATTATGATGTACACCTTAAGCTAATACTGTGTCGTATGTCAATTATATCAATAAAACCGGGGCGGGGGGGGGGAGAAAATAAAAGTTATGTATCTTTTGTTGTAAAAATTCAAGCCATACTTACGTATAAAAAGTAAAAAGTGGTGGGGCACCTGGATTGCTCAGTGAAGCGGCTGACTCTTGGTTTCAGCTCAGTTCATGATCTCAATTGTGAGATCAAGTCCCGAGTCAGGTTCCATGCTCAGCACAGAGTCTGCTTCTCTCCTTCCTCTTCCCCTGCTAGCATGCACGTGTGTTCTCTCCCTCTCTCTCAAATAAATAAATAAATAAATACACATTAAAAAAAAAAAAAGGTAAAATGTGGTGCTTACTTCTGTAGCACATATGCTAAAATTGGAACAATACGGAGATTAGCATGGCCCCTGCACAATGACTTACGAATTGGTGAAGCGTTCCTCCCCTCCCAAAAGTGAATAGTGAAAACTCTGTTGCCGGGATCCCTGGGTGGCGCAGCGGTTTGGCGCCTGCCTTTGGCCCAGGGCGTGATCCTGGAGACCTGGGATCGAATCCCACATCGGGCTCCCGGTGCATGGAGCCTGCTTCTCCTTCCACCTGTGTCTCTGCCTCTCTCTCTCTCTCTGTGACTATCATAAATAAATAAAAAAATTAAAAAAAAAAAGAAAACTCTGTTGCCTTGCCAGCGCTTTAGCAATTCAGTGAAAATTAGAAATTCAGTGAAAAATCTAGAAATACGTGAGTAGATGTTTTAAGAACAGCTTTATTATGGTAGGTTTTACATACAATAAAATTCACCCATTTCATGTGTATGATCCAATGATCTTTTAAAAAGATTTTATTTATTTATTCATGAGAGACATAGAGAGAAGCAGAGACATAGGCAGAGGAAGAAGCAGGCACCTTGAAGGGAGCCCAATGTGGGACTCAATCCTCAGACCCGGGATCAGGACCTGAGTGGAAGGTAGACGCGCAACCGCTGAGCCACTCAGGCATCACTGATCCAATGATTTTTAATAAACATAGAGTGGTACAAATGCAACCATCACTGTAACATATATACTTTTTGCAAAAATAAATAGTAACTTTCTTTGTTCCTAATCTATTCTCCCAATCTAATAAAGGGGCACCTGGTTGGCTCAGCTGGTGAAGCATTTGACTCTTGATCTCAGGGTCATGAGTTCAAGCCCCACATTGGGTGTAGATTACTTAAGGAAAAAAAAACAAAAACAAAAACAAAAAACTTTAAAACGTACTTACCAATGCCCCCAGGATGCTAAACAGGGTTAGGAGGCTACTTTTTTATGTTTTTATTTTTTATTTATTTTTTTTAGGAGGCTACTTTTTCAATTTGTAGATTTTATTTATTTATTTGACAGAGAGAGAGAGAGAAAACACAAGCAGGGGGAGGTGCAGGCAGAGGGAGAAGCAGACTTTTTGCTTAACCAGGGTGAGAGCCCAATGCAGGGCTTTGATCCCAGAACCCTGGGATCATGACCTGAGCTGAAGGCATATGCTTAACTGAATGAGCCACACAGGTGCTCAGGGAGGCTATTGTTGAGAGCTTTGGGGTAGATCTGTTCTTGCCAGTTGAGCTACCTGACTTCCAAATTTCGGCTGGGTTTATTCCACTTTTTTATATCAGTGAAATTTGCTATTGTAATTTAATTAAATTTTTGAAAATGTAAGCATAAAAAGATGTTTCTATGAAAACTAAGTTGAATGCTTTGGAAAGACTAGTTAAAAGCAAAATGATGAGGGACTCCTGGGTGGCTCAGAGGTTTAGCACCTGCTTTTGGCCCAGGGCGTGATCCTGGAGTCCAGGGATCAAATCCTATGTCGGGCTCCCTGCATGGAGCCTGCTTCTCCCTCTGCCTGTGTCTCTGCCTCTGTGTGTGTGTGTTTGTGTCTCTCATGAATAAATAAAATCTTAAAAAAAAAGAAAGCAAAGTGGTGAAAACTTCTAAGTTAGGTATTGATGAGAATTCTGTGATTGTAAGAACTACACACGTCTAGAAAAACTTTGCATTCAGATTGCTTTACCAGTGCCCTCCACTTAATGCCCCACTTTAAAGAAACATTGAAAAAAATGATGGGTGATTTGTTAAAGGCAAGAAGTACAAATCATCTAAGAAACACTTCAGCCAGTGGCCCCATAATCACAGAAAAAGCCTGAGGTTATTTCAAAAGATTGATGAAGCAATTTACATTCACAAGTCTTTTTTTTCCCCCCCACAAGTCTTAAATTTAAGGAAAACAGAGTGGCTTATAAAGTTACTTTTTTTTATTTTTTATTTTATTTATGATAGTCATACAGAGAGAGAGAGAGAGGCAGAGACACAGGCAGAGGGAGAAGCAGGCTCCATGCACCGGGAGCCCAACGTGGGATTCGATCCCCGGTCTCCAGGATCGCGCCCTGGGCCAAAGGCAGGCGCCAAACCGCTGCGCCACCCAGGGATCCCTAAAGTTACTTTTTTTTAAACTTACTTTAAAAAAAATAAACACAACTGTATACTGTATAATGCTTTACAATTCTGCATTTCTATTGATTTTTTTCAAGTAACAACCAACCACCAGGCCCAACAGCATCAGATAAAAAGGGCTTCAGGTGGGTGTACAACCACTTTTTCCTTTACCCTATACAGAGGACTTTTTCATGTAGCTATATAAAAGTCTATCTTATCCTTTATTTTTTTATTTTTTTTTATCTTTTTTTTTTATCTTATCCTTTATATATCCTTTTCTGTGTCTCATGAATAAATAAATAAAAACTTAAAAAAATAATAAAAATCCAACAGATATTCGTGTCAGTCTAAAAGCCCTGCCCTTTCTTGCAAAACACCCCATTCCTTTCCACCTCTCCGTCTTGGCTCATTCCATTCCTCCTGCATTTCATCTCTGCCTGTAGAAATCCCACATTTCCTTCACGATCCAAGACAAATACCCCACACCAGGTCATTCGTAGCGCTGGCTGGAAATGACCTGTCTCCTTCCATTTTCTTTTCTTTTTAAATATTTTATTTATTTATTCATGATAGACACGGGGGGGCGGGGCAGAGACACAGGCAGAGGGAGAAGCGGCTCCAAGCAGGGAGCCCAAAGTGGAACTCGATCCCAGGACCCTGGGGTCACGCCCTGAGCCAAAGACAGATCCTCACTTACTGAGCCACTCAGGTGCCCCACGTGTGTCTAGGCATTTATTTATTTTTTGTCTTTTTAAAGATTTTATTTATTCATGAGACACACAGAGAGAGAGGCAGAGACACAGGCAGAGGGAGAAGCAGGCTCCATGCAGGGAGCCCGATGGGGGGACTCGACCCCCGGTCCCCAGGATCACGCCCTGGGCCGGAAGCAGGCGCTAACCCGCTGCCCCACTCAGGCTGCCCCCTTCATTTTCTAATAGGGGGCCGGATGCCCCCTTCCTACCTTCCTTGCACGGAGCATGTTTCTCTCCAACGCGCTACAGCGCAGGGGCTGAGCAACACCTGTCAGCAACTTGCTAGCCCTGCCAACTTTGCACCTGTCTCACATTCTCGGCTGCCTCAGTGTCCAGACCTGTAAAGTGGGGAGAAGGGCGTCCAGCGCTGTCAGGAGGCCGGAGGCCCGCGGCGGAGGATGCGCCGACGCAACCCGCTTTTCCGTGGGACGGGAGCGCGGCGGGAGGCGAGGCGCGGACGGGCCGCCTCCGCGGGAGCCGAGGCCAGGCCAGGCCGGGGGCGGGCGGGCGGTCACGTGATCGGGCCAAGATGGCGTCGCCCTGTTGCCTGTGGCTCCTGGCCGTCGCCCTCTTGCTGGGGTCCGGCGCTGCCCGGGCGCCCTGGCGTCTGGACCCGGCCGCGCCGCTGCCGCTGGTGATCTGGCATGGGATGGGTGAGCGAGAGCGGCGGGGTCGGAGGGGCCTGGCGCCTGTCCCGCTCGCCCCGACCTGGGTTCGCGTCTGCAGGGCGCGGGCGTGCCGGGCGAGGGCCGTGGTCGCGCGGCCCCCGGCTGGCCCGACGTCTGCAGGATTTGGGGGGGCTGCTCTGGTGGAAGGGGGAGACGGGAGCGGGGACTGGCTTTCGGGGAGGGCTCGCCGGGAGCCGTGCGTCGCGCTGGGGGGTTCGGGCTGTTCGCGGGGAATCCTCAGGGCCGGGGCGTCCGGGTGCGGCGGCGGCGGAGGCTGCGGGACCCGGACGGACATCCTCCTATTCATTCACACCTTGAACGGAGATTTGTTAGGCACCTAGGGTTCATTTCCTTTTTTTTTTTTTACATTTAACGCGTCGTTATTGAGGACCTACGAGATGGTACGACAACCAACAGAGCAAATTTTTTGCTCTTTCGGAACTTACTCCCCCCGGGGGGTGGAGGCCGGGGTGGGGGTAGAGGGGGGAGGGGTGGAGACAGACTATTAAAAAAATGGCGGGTCTCTGTTTTTTTTTTTTTTTTTTAAGACTTTATTTATTTATTCTTGAAAGACACAGAGGGAGAAGCAGGCTCCATGCAGGGAGCCTGATGTGGGACTCGATCCCGGGACTCCAGGATCACTCCCTGGGCTGAAGGCGGCGCTCAACCGCTGAGCCACCCAGGGATCCCCAAAATGACAGGTCTTAAAGTAAAATGGTGATAAGTGCAATGGAGAAAAATAAAGCAGGGAGGGGGCTACATATGGGAGGTGGGGGCTTGCAGTTTTATAAGCAAGGTCAGGAAAGGATTCATTGAGAAAGTGACATCTGTGCGGAGATGTGAAGTGGGTGAGGGAAGATGCCATGTGGATAGTTGGTAGAAGTAACAGTAAATGCAAAGGCTGGGAGGTGGAAATATGTCTGATAAGTTGAAGGAACAACATTTAGGTCCGTGGGGCTGGAACTGAATGAGCAAGGAGAAGAAAATAAGGGTTTAGTTTAGGGGGTGGCCAACGTTGGCCCTGCCAAGGGAGTTGGCTACAAAGAGATGGGTGGGTAGTCCTTGAGGTGTTTTGAGCACATGAGTGACCTGATATAACTTACATTTTAAAAGCACCAGTCTGGTTGCTATATATATATTTTAAAAGAT
Organism: Vulpes lagopus; assembly: GCF_018345385.1. Taxonomy (NCBI): domain Eukaryota; kingdom Metazoa; phylum Chordata; class Mammalia; order Carnivora; family Canidae; genus Vulpes; species Vulpes lagopus. The sequence continues at coordinate 61,060,587 of NC_054846.1, read as the reverse complement.
TTTATTTATTTATTCATGATAGACACAGAGAGAAAGAGAGGCAGAGGGAGAAGCAGGCTCCATGCCAGGAGACCGATGCGGGACTAGATCCGGGGACTCCAGGATCATGCCCTGGACCAAAGGCAGTCCCAAACCACTGAGCCACCCAGGGAATCCCCGTCTGGTTGCTATATTAAGAATGGATTGGGGAAACCTGGGTGGCTCAGTCCCTTAAGCATCTGACTCTTGATATCAGCTCTGGTCTTCATCTCAGGGTAGTGAGATCAAGCCCCACATTGGGCTCCAAGCCCAGTGTGGAGCCTACTTTAAAAAAAAAAAAAAGACTATAGTGGGTTTCAGACATTTGCAGGAAGACAGGTTAGGAAGCTATTCTAGCAATTTAAAGAAGAGATGGTGGTGGCATTAAATAGTATAGTAACAGAGGAGATGCTGAGAAGTGGCCAAAGTGTGAGTATCTTCTGAAGGCAGAACGAACGGAATTTGTTAATGCATTAGATTCAGGATGAGAGAGAGAGAGAAAGCCAAGGATGATTCCCATGGGTTTAGGGCTGGACAAGTAGAAGGTTGAAGTTGTCATTATACCCAAATGGGGAAGCCTGCAGGGTCAGCAAATTTGGGGTGGGGAGATCAAGAGTCTGCTTTGGAACTCTGTAGATGTGAGATGCCTGTTAAGACATCCAGGAGACATTGGAGGGGCGTTTGGAGTTCAGAGTCCAGGACAGATATACAGGTTGGAGATTTAGGTTGGGGGCCTTCAGCATATGGCTGGCGTTTAAAGCCCCAAGACTGAGCAGGATCATGGGCTTGAGTGTACACAGGAGGGAAGAGATCTGAAGATTGAGCCCTCCAACATGTGGAGGTTGAGGAGATGAGGGGAGCTAGCTGAGGAGACAGTGATGGTGGAGGGACATCTGGAGAGTGTAACGTCCAGGAAGGCCAGTCCATGCAGAAGGAGTAATCAGTTATATAGAGTTTTATCAGCGGGTCAGCTTAGAACGGGTCATTGGGTTTAGCAATGTGAAGACCACTAATGACCCTATTAAAGGCAGTTTGTGGACCATGAAGAGGATGACAGTTTTGTTAAAGAACACTGTTCAAAGAGAAATTAGAAAAAAAAAAAGAGAGAGATACTTGAGTCCACAAATCTAGACAGAGCTCTGTGCTGGGCCCTGGGGCTATTGCAGCAGAGTTAAGTCACTACAGGAGAAATAAGAAGATGCTCTAAGCCTTAGCTTTTCTTTCAAAAATGAATTCTTCAGGTTCCCCTTGGGTTCGAAATGTGATGATTAAGCTCAGAATGGGAAATGACCTCAGCCTATTTCTCTTTGCTTCCTGTTTTTAAGTTTGGTTCCATGGAACAGGAAGCAGGGCTGGGAGTGGGATGAGGCAAGGAGGCCCCCATGCCCATGGCACAAAATTTAAGACGGCATTCACTCTCCAGTTTGTAGAAGTTTAGGGTCAGCGCTTGCACGGACCTCAATTTTGGTGTCCCGGGTGCTTCACTTGCCTTTCTCTGGTCCTAGCCTTGAGTCTGACTTTTTTTTTTTTTTTTTTTTTGAGTCTGACTCTTAAGTGCTTTTGAGTCTGTTAACCCCAAGTGCTCCAGATGATAAGGGAGCATAATGTGCACCTCTGCTCATTTTTCAATTGTGAATCTGGTGTCCCAATTATATTGTGTGGGCTTTTGAAGTTTGTTATTACTTGATAAACATGAGCCAAGCAAAATATGTTCTTTTTTTAAATTGGGGTGGAACTCAACATATGATTGGTTAGCCATATTAAAATATATAATTAGTGGGATTTAGTGTATTCACAGTGTTGTACAACCACCAATTCTCTCCAATTTCAGAACTTTTTCATTACCCCAGGAAACACCTGGGATACTCCTTTTTTTTAAAAAAATTTTTATTTATTTATGATAGTCACAGAGAGAGAGAGAGAGAGAGACACACACACACACAGGCAGAGGGAGAAGCAGGCTCCATGCACCGGGAGCCCAACGTGGGACTCGATCCTGGATCTCCAGGATCCCGCCCTGGGCCAAAGCGCAGGCACCAAACCGCTGTGCCACCCAGGGATCCTTGGGATACTCCTTAAGTAATCACTCTATTCCACACTCCCAATACCCTGTAGAAATGTCCAATCTGCTTTCTGCCTCTATAGGTTTGCCTATTCTGGATGAAGGTAATCATACATTATGTGATTTTTTTGTGTGTTTGGCATATTTCACTTACAATAATGTTTCTTAAGTTCATCCATACTGTAGCACCTGAGTGTTTCATTCCTTTTTTATGGCTGAATAATATTCCACTATGTATATACCACAGTTTATCCACTTACTCCTTGATGGACATTTGGGTCATTTCCACCCTTTAGCTCTTATGAATAATGCTGCCATAAACATTAATGTACAAGTTTTTGTTGGGCATGTTTTAATTTATGTGGGGTAGGTATCTAGAGGTGAAATTGCTATGTCATATGGTAATTGTTAGGTTTACCTTTTTTTGAGGAACCACCAAACTTTTCACAGTGGTTGCATCATATTACACTCCCACCAGCAATGTACAAGGGTTCCTGTTTCTCTACATCCCTACTAATACATGTTACTTTCCATTTTTTAATTAAAAAAATTTTTTTTATTAAAGCCATCCTAGTAAGTATGAAATAGTCTCTCATTTAAGTTTTGATTTTCATTTTCTTAATGACCAGCGATGTTGGGCATGTTTTCATGTGCTTGTTGGCCATCTGTGTATCTTTTCTGGAGAAAGGTCTGTTGAAATTCTTTTTCCATTTTTTAATTAGATTAACTTCTTGTCGTGTTGTAAGAGTTCTTTGTATATCCTCGGTATTAATATGGGTTTACCCATATTGGATATGTATTTTGCAAATATTTTTTCCCATTATGTATGTTTCATGTTCTTAATAATGGCCTTTGGAACATAGAACTTTCACTTTATTTTTAAAGATTTTATTTATTTATTCATGAGAGACACAGGGAGAGAAAGAGGCAGAAACATAGGCAGAGGGAGAAGCAGGCTCTCTGTGTGGAGTCTGGTGCAGGACTTGATCCCAGGGCTCTGGGATCACGACCTGAGCCAAAGGCAGATGCTCAACCATTGAGCCACCCAGGTGCCCCTGAAGTATAGAACTTTAAAAAAATGTGTAATATTTTGGTTCACGAGTATCCACTGTTGTCTTTGTTGTCTAGGAGACAGCTGTTGTAATCCCTTAAGCATGGGAGCTATTAAAAAAATGGTTGAGGAGAAAATACCTGGAATTTACGTCTTATCTTTAGAGATTGGGAAGACCCTGATGGAGGTAAGGCCTTTCACAGTTTTGACCCTTTGAAGGTTTGCTGACTGATTTCATACAATGTACTATTTTTTAAAAAGATTTTATTTATTTATTTAAGAGAGAGACAGAGAGCGTGTGCGTGCATAAATAGTGGGAGGGGCAGAGGGAGAAGAAGAAGCAGACTGCCCGCTGAGCAGGGAGCCCAGCACCTGAGATCATGGCCTGAGCTGAAGGCAGACACTTAACCACCCAGGCGCCCCATAGAATGTACTATTCAAATGCTTTGCCTTGCATTTTTAGCAGCGGATCATACAATGATACTTTAGCTCTTGAGTAGTTCATGTGGGAATTCCAACCTAACCAGGTTTGGCCTCTTAGAGAAGATGCATGGTTTTCATCCCGTCCTTTCTCTGTGGCTTCTCTTTTAGGATGTGGAGAACAGCTTCTTCTTGAATGTCAATTCCCAAGTAACAACTGTGTGTCAGATTCTTGCTAAGGATCCTAAATTGCAGCAAGGCTACAATGCTATGGGATTCTCTCAGGGAGGCCAATTTCTGTAAGTCCCTTTCTTGTTGTATCACTTACATGGAATTCATTTTTTTCTTTTATTCAGATAGATCCACTCGAATTCTTTTGAGCTCTTCATCTATCTTGGAAGGAAAACTATTCTAAAATGTCTCCGTGTGAAAAGCTTTATGGAACTTAATTTCTTTCTTTTTTTTTTTAAGATTTTATTTATTCATGAGAGACACACACACAGAGAGAGAGAGAGAGAGAGGGAGAGAGGCAGAGACACAGGCAGAGGGAGAAGCAGGCTCCATGCAGGGAGCCCAATGTGGGACTCGATCCTGGATCTCCAGGATCAGGCCCTGGACTGAAGGCGGCGCTAAACCACTGAGCCACCTCGGCTGCCCAGAACTTAATTTATTTTCTATGAAAGAAGAAGGATTTGTGTTTGGCCATATTGGGGGAAATCCTGACATCCCATGGCTTTGGGGAATCACAGAGGATGAAGTAGCTTAATCTGGGAAGTTGGTTGTTGATGATACATTTTTATCTGACAGTCAGCTGATAATTTTTTTCCCACAGGAGGGCAGTGGCTCAGAGATGCCCATCACCTCCCATGATCAATCTGATCTCGATTGGGGGACAACATCAAGGTAACTTTGGCCTCCTTGCCTCCTTTTTTCTCTGTTCTAATCCACATAACTTGATTTAAAAACATTCCAGTAGCTCTGTTGTACAAAAAGCCAGTGATCCTTGGAAAATCCTGTTTTCCCAGCTTATAACAAAGTAGCCAGAATTAAAGAAATAGGAAGAGACTCCAGATTCTAGAGTCTCTGGACTAGAAGACTATCTAGTTCTTGGCTGCTGCCAAGAACACAGGTGAAATCAGTAGGTTGCTATCTGCTTCTCTCCAGCTTGATGTGGAGGTGAGGTGAGATGGTTGCAGCTTCGTGGCAGGTAGGGGTTGAGTCAGGGAAGGCCAACAGCCTTTCCTATTCTCTTTCTTTTCTTTTTTCTTTTAAGATTTTTATTTATTTATTTGAAAGAGAGAGAAAGAAAGCTTGCATGAGTGGGGGCGGGGCAGAGGGAGAAGGAGAGGCATAGTCCCCGCTCAGCAGGGAGCCCCACACAGGGCTTGATCCCAGGACTCTGGGATCATGACCTGAGCTGAAGGCAGATGCTTAACTGAGTGAGCCACCCAGGTGCCCTGCCTTTCCTGTTTTTTTCCTGTTTTCTTTCTTTCTTTCTTTCTTTCTTTCTTTCTTTCTTTCTTTCTTTCTTTCTTTCTTTCTTTCTTTCTTTCTTTCTTTCTTTCTTTCTTTCTTTCTTTCTTTCTTTTTTAAATTTTTATTTATTATTTATGATAGTCACACAGAGAGAGAGAGAGAGAGGCAGAGACACAGGCAGAGGGAGAAGCAGGCTCCATGCACTGGGAGCCCGACGTGGGAATCTATCCCGGGTTTCCAGGATCGCGCCCTGGGCCAAAGGCAGGCGCCAAACCGCTGCGCCACCCAGGGATCCCACCTTTCCTGTTTTCTGACATTGGTGATGTCCTATTGAATCTATACTCAGGCAAATGATAGCATGTAAGCTTTTTTGTTTGTAAAGTAAAAGTGGAAATTAAATCCTTTGAAATAGTAGGTCTTCTCTTTAGGCGGAATAATACACTTTTGGGGAAGGATGTGTCTTGGGATAGAACTTTATCTCTGTTTTCATGGATATAGCTATCAGCTGGCATGGGGTAGGGGCAGAAGGGTTCTCCTGATAATCAAGAAATTGATCCACTCAGCTAACTGTTGCTGATGGGCAAGTAATTTAGTACCTTAGGTCCTTTTTATTTTATTTTTCTTTTTGTAAAAAGATTTTATTTATTCATGAGAGACACACAGAGAGGGAGGCAGAGACATAGGCAGAGGGAGAAGCAGGCTCCCCATGGGGAGCCCGATGTGGGACTCCATTCCAGACCCCGGGATCACGACCTGAGCCGAAGGCAGACACTCAACCACTGAGCCACCCAGGTGTCCCCCTTAGGTCCCTTTTGCAGCTAAGGGAAAGTGATAGAAGCCCCTGCCCATCTTGTGGGAATTTTTCAGAGGATGAAGTGAGATAATAAGTAGAAAAATACTTTTTTAAAAACACAAGTATTATTCAAATGCAAGTTGATAAAAAGAACTTTATCATTCACTCATTCAATCAACAAATATTTACTGAAAATCTGTAAATAAGACAGACAAGATCCCTGTCTTCAGGAAACTTCCATTCTAGTGAGGGGATTTAGGAAATAGACGATGAAGCAAGTTAATAAATACAGATAGTGGGAACTATGATCAAGAAAAAAATAGGGTATGAGGCACCTGGGGGGCTCAGTTGGCTAAGCATCCGACTCTTGATCTCAGCTCAAGATGAACTCAGGGTGGTGAGTTTAAGCCCTGCATTGGGCTCCACGCTGGGCCTGGAGCATATTTAAAGAAAAAAACAGGATAATACTTGAAGGACAGAATAGATATGGACTCTGGGGGTGCCTTAGTGGCTCAGTTCGTTGAGCATCTGACTCTTGTTCTCTCTCAGGTTCTTGATCTTAGGGTTGTGAGTTCAAGTCCCCTGTTGGGCTCCACACTGGGAGTGGAGCCTACTTTAAAAAAAAGAAAAAGAAAGATGTGTGCTCTGGAGCCAAACTACCTATGTTCATATCATGGCTCTATACTTACTGTTGAATCTTGGACAAAGTATTTAACCTCTCTGTTTTGAAATTTCTTATCTGCAATATGGAGCAAATACTGATTTCTACTCCACTTGGTGGCTGTGAGGATTAAATGAATTACTGCCAATATATGCTTTGAACTATGCCTGGTACCCCTGAAAATATTGCTGAGGATGATGAGGATAGGATGGAAGGTGTAACTGAGGGAGGGGAGGGAAGGGGGGTGGATACCACTTGAATTAGGGTTGTCAGATGTGACCTCCCTAGGCTAAGACCTGAGAGCTGAAATGAGTGCAACCACTGAAGCAGTGAGAGAAGCACATCTCCCAGGGAAGAGCTGGTGCCAAGGCCTTGGGCAGAAAAGAGTGTAGGAGCACCAGGGGGAAACCGGGCATGGTGTGGCTTCTCAGCCCATTATTTTCTTGAAGAATAAATGAATAAGACCAGAGGCAGCTCTGGTGTGTTTTGTTCCTCACAGTGCCTTGTACATAGTAGGTATTTGATGCACAACTATTGAAGGGATGAATGGATTTTGTCTTCTGCTGCTCTAGGTGTTTATGGACTCCCTCGGTGCCCAGGGGAGAGCTCTCACATCTGTGACTTGATCAGAAAAACACTGAATGCTGGGGCTTACAACAAAGCTATTCAAGAACGGTACGTATGGTTGGCTGAAAAGGATGCAGAACTGTCACTGTGTGAAAATATGCTGACTTTCTCTCCAGCAGTGATTCCAGGAGTAGTGGCCACGGTTACTCACATGAGAGGCTTTTTGTAAATACCTCTGTGCTGTCTAGAGAAGCCTAGAACTGTTGTAATACTAATTTTAAAAAGACAGGGAGGGTTTTTTTTTTTTTTTAAGATTTTATTTATTTATGAGAGAGAGAATGTGAAAGAGAGAGAGAGAGAGAGAGAGAAAGCATGAGCGGGGTGGGGGGGCTGCTGAGGGAGAAGGAGAAGCAGGCTCCCCGCTGATCTGAGAACCTGATGTGGGGCTCCGCTGTCCCAGGACCATGAGATTATGACCTGAGCCAAAGGCAGATGCGTAACTGACTAAGCCACCCAGGTGCCCCTAGAAGGTTTTGTTTTGGTTTTGAGGGTACTTTAAAAAAAATACAGAATATAATTACAACAGAATAAATTTCCATCTTTAAAAAAACAAACAAACAAAAGAGCCTTTAGAAAGTACCAAGCCTAAGGAATTACTGTGCATATATGGAGGCCAGATTCTTTGGGTTGTTACCAGCGAGAGGTTACCCTCCTACATCATTAGTCCCAACATTCAGATGTGTTCAGATATTTAAAAATATACAGAATCACAGGGCGCTTTGGTGGCTCAGTTGGTTAAAGCATCCGACTTTTGATTTTGGCTCAGGTCGTGAGATTGAGCCCCTCATTGGAATCTCTGGGTTTAAGATTCTCTCTCTCCCTTTGCCCCTCTTGACCTTCCTCTAAAAATATCCAAACACACACATGTACAGTATTACTTTTGGCGTGTGTTCTTTTTAGTTGTTTCCAAACTTAAATTCTACATCAGAACCTCTGGGAAATTCATTGGAAATGGATCCTGGTGCTCTATCCCTGGGCTCAGAGATTTGATTTGGATTCCGTGGGTCTGGAGTAGATGATTACTGAGATTTGGGATCCACTAGTATGGCTACAGCAGCTAGCCTATGGGTTTTCCAAGCATATCGTTCCTGTCTAATAACAGTTCTTCATCACAGCACTTCCTTGAAGCCATGTTCCTAGGTTCAGTCTTGCCAGTGACTCATACATGGAAGCAACCTGCAGCTGGAACTTTCTTCCTTTCTTACCCATTGGCCATGCGCAGGGCCACAAAGCTGTGTTAGGTCAGTAGAGCCACTTGATGGTCAGTGAAGGAAACTAAGAATTTTATTTTTTTAAGTAAGCTCTATACCTAGTGTGGGGTTTGAACTTAGGACCCCAAGATCAAAATTTGCATGCTCTACTGACTGAGACACCCAGGCACCTCCATTTTTCTTTATTCTTTACTCAGTATTCTTATCTTTCCAGATGCTTCAGAAAAATTCATCCTTTTCTTTCTTTGTGTTTCTTTTGTGAACCAAACACAGCCCCTGGCCCTCAGAATTATTAGTGACTATAAATGAGCAGTTGTGGGTGGGAGGGAGACGGTAACATCTAAGTACTGATTAAAAGTGGTAGGTTGACGTGTTTATCTTCACTTCCTCCTTAAACTGTAGCAATAACCTGGTAGCAAAAGAATAAGAAGTGATAAACCCATAAGGGCCAAGAGAACAGTAGAGAGAGGAGACAATAAAAGACGTCAACATGTCTTTGAAAGATAGAAAGTGGATGAATAAGTGATAACTTTCAGCAGAGCAGAAAAAGCTGAAACCTTTATGTCTGTAGAAGGATGCACTGACAAGAAGGAAGCAGATTCACTTTTTATAGCTCCAGAGAGGGTCAGGAATTAGATGCATAAGATCCTTTGGAAGGTAGAAATAAGTGCATGGAGCTAAAAAGAGGACTTTTTGTTGGAAAAAAAAAAAAGAATCATTTCTATATAAGGAATGATCAAACTCCCAGTTCCCGTAAGTGCACATCCAAATGACTGCTCCTCACTGTGACAAGAGAAACAAAATTTATTCTCCGGAGCAATTTAACTAGAGAAGTAGCAGACTCTGAGATACCAAGCACAGGATTGTGGTGAGACACCACTTTGAAACCCCGTTCCCTCCCACTCTACTTTCCTCCCACTCAGCTCCCAGAATGAGAGCAATGAGGCCTAGTACCTGCTAGGCTGATATTTGGTGGAGCCGTCTCTGGAAAACCTGACTGGCCCCAGAGAAAAGATCTACAGGTTGATGTTTCAGAGTCCTCCAAGAAATCAGGATTCCTGTGGACCACTGTGAGGTGACGCCCCCAGGAGGTAAGCTCTGTTGTCGCATGAGGAGCCTCCCGTCAGCTTTGTAGCACCTCGCTTCCATATGAACTATGGGACAGGCATGCCCAGCCAGACGTCTGAGGGAAGCTTCTAGCATGAAAAACAGACTGAAACCAATAAAAAGTCAAAAGCCACTTGGAAGGAAAGGACGACAATTCAAGGAGCCAAAGAAAACCTTAAAAAAAGAAAAAAAGAAAAAGCCTACATTTAAATTATCTTTAGAGATGAGCAATTGCATCTGTCACACCAGAAAAGAATGTGAATAAAACCAACAATCGGAGAGTAAGAGAGCTCCTGGCAATTAAAAATAAGATGACCAAAGTAAAAAACAGGTGAGCAATATGGGAATATAAACTTGAGGAAATCTCCTACTAGAAATTAGAACAAAAACTCAGAGGTTTATAAAAGGGGAGAGAACTGATAAAATTAAAGGATCCCCTTTGGAAGCCCCAGATCTGCCGGAGAGGAGCTCCGAAAAGAGCCCAGAGGAGAAGGCTGGATTGGAGTTGGCTGAGAAGCCAACGCAAGGAAGTTTCTCAGAACGACAGGACAGGACGTGTTTCCAGATTGAAAGGGCTCACTGAGTGGTCAGGGCAGGGAATGAGAAAAGCCTCACCCTGGGGCACACTCCTGGGAGCCTTTGGAGCAGCACCCTAGAGAGTAGACCCCAGGGAGGCCGCCCACAGGTCTGTTCCTAACAGCCACGGAAGGAGGGAAAGTGATTTCCATCCTAGAATTCTGCGCCAAACCTATAAGTAGCAGCCACACGTGAAGGCAAAATAAAGGCCTCTTCAGGCGCGTGGACACACACACACACACACACACACACGCAGAGAATGACCCTCTTTCTGGACAGGTGTGGGCTGTGGGCCCACCGTGTGGCCCGATGTGGCTTTGAGCCTCGTCCTCATCCCCAGCATCCTCAGTTCTTACTAAGTAGGCAGGTCGGGCTGTCAGCCACTAGTGGTGCTGTGTTTAAAATATTTATTCAACTTGAGCTTCCTGTTTCCTTTGTTTATAAGCATTGCAGGGGTTTTGTTTGCTATTTTTTTTTTTTAAGATTTATTTATTTATTTATGATAGAGAAAGAGAGAGAGAGAGGCAGAGACACAGGAGGAGGGAGAAGCAGGCTCCATGCCGGGAGCCCGACGTGGGACTCGATCCCGGGACTCCAGGATCGCGCTCTGGGCCAAAAGCAGGCGCTAAACCGCTGAGCCATCCAGGGATCCCCTTGTTTGCTATTTTTAGTTGCAGCTCTAAAGTATTTCATTCATAATTTTTTAAAAGATTTTATTTATTTATTCACGAGAGACACACAGAGAGGCAGGCTCCCTGTGGGGAGCCTGACGTGGGACTCGATCCCGGGACCCCAGGATCACTCCCTGAGCCCAAGGCAGGCACTTAACCACTGAGCCACCCAGGCACCCCTTCATTCATAATTTCATCATGTGTTACGGATGCAGCGGAGAAGAAGACGGCTCCCTGCGCTCCTGAAGGAACGTAGCAGTGGGGAAAGAGGTTGCCAAGTAAACAGAGGCCCTGGGTCACCTCATGGTGCTAGACCGTGGTGGGAGTGAGCAGCACGCTGAGGAGAGGAGGAGGTGCCTCTTCTGGACAGAATGGCCTTCGGAGAAGTGGTCTTCACGCAGGGGTCTGAAGGATGAAGAGGTAGGAGGACTAAGGAGAGAGCCATCAAGCCGAGGGAACAGTAGGCCCCAAGGCCTGATCCTCAGACACGTTTGGCTTGTTCTAGGCTCTGATGACAGGTTGAGTGATAGATGGGAGTTGACAGGGGCTCCACCCGCAAGAACGTGCAGGTCACATCGGTAGTTCGGGAGGTTTGAAGCCAGGGAATAATACGGCCTGATTTCTGTGTTTGGAAGGTCTCCACTGCCTTGTGGAGGGGGAGTGGAAAGCGGGTCGAGGAAAAGCACAGGCTGCTGCAGTGTCTTGGTAAGAGGTGATGATGGCGTGGACACCGGGGTGGCCACAGTGAGGTGGAAGGAACTGGAAGAGCTGAGATACTTTTTTCCCCCCTTTTTAAAGATTTTATTTATTTGAGAGACAGAGATAGAACCTGAGCAGGGAAGAGGGAGAGGGAGAGGCAGGCTCCCCACAGAGCAGGGGGCCCGATGCAGGGCTCGATCCCAGGACCTCGGGATCATGACCTGAGCCGAAGGCAGACGTTTGGCGCCCTGAGATACTTTTCAGAACATCGTAGCTGAACGACCCAGGATACAGCTCAGCATTTATACCACGGTTTCCCTGGGAAATGCTGTCTGAGTTCCCAGTGGCTCAATTACAGATTGATACTTTTCTAATTTCATGGAGTTCCTTTTTCTTTTTTGAAATTTCTTTGTATTTCTATGTATATCTCTTTTTAGCAGATGGCCAACATGAGACTTAAAGAGGTGGGTGGCCCCAGCAGAGGCGGGAAGGGGGTGGTGAGGGCAGAAAGGGACAGAAGGAGACCGCGTTCCGGCAGGATGGTCCTCGGCTGTCCTTTGTACCAGGGAGGGTTCTGGCTGCAGGACAATAACCAAAGCAAACCAAAGTAAAATTTTATTTTATTTTATTTTATTTTTCTAAAGATTTTATTTATTTATTCATGAGAGACACAGAGAGATATATATAGAAAGAGAGGCAGAGACACAGGCAGAGGGAGAAGCAGGCTCCATGCAGGGAGCCCGACGTGGGACTCAATCCTGGGTCTCCAGGATCATGCCCTGGACTGAAGGCGGTGTTAAACTGCTGAGCCACTGGGGCTGTCCCCTGAGTAAAATTTTAAAGAAATTCATAGTCTTTTGGTGCCCAAGGTTTCAGAGGGAATCAAGAAATGGGAGCCACCGAGAGCTGGGTCCGTCTCTCCAGCTGGCTCTGCTGCTGCCTCTGTGTCTGTGCACACCAGCCTCTCTGGCCACCCATGTGGTGAAAGGTGGCCTTGCCCAGCTTCCAAATTTGTTTTTGTTGTTGTTGTTGTTGTTGTTGTTGTTCTGTTTTTAAAGATTTATTTACTTATTTTGAAGAGAGAGTGCACGCACCTGCAGGAGCAGAGGAGGGGCAGAGGGAAGAGAGACTCCTCAAGCAGACTCCCTGCTGAGCATAGAGCCCACCTTGGGGTCCATCCCATGACCCCCGAGATCATGACCTGAACCGAAACCTAGAGTCTGACACTCAACCAACTGAGCCACTCAGGTACCCCCAGCTTCCAAGTTTTTCATGATCTCTGCTTAGGATATTATCTGGGGGGTGGGGTGCTGGAATCTCTAAGGCTTGATCCAGATTCCTGGGGGAGGGACCGTGTCCCAGCTCAGGTCAGATCTCCATCACTGGCTGCGGCCATAAAAGTGAGACCACATGGTACAACTGTGCCCGCCCCTGTCACCAGAAGGGGGGCCCCGGAAGGGTGTGGTTTCCAGCCAGGGGAGAGTTAATTTTGATTTCAGCAGAGACGCCCGAAGTCTTCTGCCCTGTTCAGATCATTCAACCTTAACAAAGCAAGTTTGATCTAGTCCATGGGAAGCCTGTGAAGAGGGTCTCCTTGAGCCCCCGCCCCTGGCTCGGTGGGGGCAGCAATGAGGATGGTGAGTGGGACCGTTATCTCTCGCTTTGTGGATGTGAAATCTGCCCTCTGGTTCTGCTTTGAGCTGCTGGTGGCCCTTCCTGGGTTTCTCCTCCCTTCGGTTTCCTCCTTCATAACCCTGCCCATGGCACCCATGCGGGCTGCGGTGGGTGCTGCAGTGTCGCCCTGGCCTTGGCCTCTCCTCTTCCCCTGTGCCAGCCCTGCCCTCCCAGGTGGCCCTCAGCCCTGCGGCCCCGGGGCTCCCACCGTGTGCTTATCCACAGGTGTCCCACTCTCATCACACCTCCGCCCTCAACTTGCCACTTCCCTTTCTGGAAATACTGAGGCATCCACTTAGGCACGTTTCAGCGGTTCAGAAAAGTCTAGAGAGTGACATCATCTAAGACCTGAAATTAATATTTTGCCATATTTGCCTCCAATATTTTAAGAACAGAAACATTTCAGATAATACTGAATTCTACATATCTCTGCCAGGTTCCATTCCCTGCCCTCCCTCCATAGTGACAACCACTGTCAAGAAATTAGAGTATTAGATCCTTTCTGCCCATTAAGAAAAAAAATTATAAATACATATATATTCTTCATACATAGCCTGATTTTGTATATTTAAAATATTATATAATAGGGGCACCTGGGTGGCTCAGTGGTTGAGCACGTAACCCCGGGGCTCTAGGGTCGAGTCCCCCATCAGGGTCCCCGCAGGGAGCCTGCTTTTCCCTCTGCCTGTGTCTCTGCCTCTCTCTGTGTGTCTCTCATGAATAAATAAATAAAATCTTTTTTTAAATGTTATGTAACAGATATCGTGGGCACTTCATTCTACACATGAGTTTTTCACTCAATAATATTTGTTTAATAACGTTATATATACATCTAGTTCATTCCTCTTGACTGCTACGTGGCATCCTGTATTCTGACTTCATCACAGTGTATTGATTTTCGTATTGCAAACATTTTGGCATTTCTAGTTTCTCATTGTAACAAACAACTTTGAGGGAACATCCTTTTCTTTTTAAGATTTTATTTATTTATTAGAGAGCGTGCAAGTGCATGAGCAGGGGGGAGGAGCAGAGGGAGAAGCCGGCTCCCTGCCAGGCAGGGAGCTCGATGTGGGGCTCCATCCCAGGACCCTGGGATCATGACCTAAGCCGAAGGTGGATGCCTACCTGACTGAGCCCCCCAGGTGCCCCGAGGGAGCATCCTTGTGTTGGAAAGCCCAGTCTGTGTTCCCGCATGTCAGCTTTACTCTTACGCTGCTACCGTACTCACAGAGGACACTCCAAATGTGTGGAGGTTTTCCCCACACCAAGGAATTCTCTGTGACACCAGCTGGGTGTCCTGCAATTTCTCAGTCTAACACTGCGTACCTGGAGAGGGCGTCAGATCCCACAGATTAAGTGCTCAGTCCTGCAAGCCTGCCCTCTCCCCACATGCCCGTCGCCAGTGGTGTGTGTCCACGTTACCCCACAACCTCTGATGACTGATTTGCTGCAGCGGCTCACCGAACTCAAGGAAACATGTTTACCAGTTTGTTGAAGGGTGTGATAAAGGGCACAGATGAAGGGCACCTCCTCCGTGGTTCAGCCCATTAAGCATCGGCTCAGGTTATGATCTCAGAGTCCTGGGATGGAGCCCCCCCATCAGGCTCTGCTCAGTGGGGAACCTGCTTCTCCCTCTCCCTCTGCTCCTCCCCCTCTCACTGTTGCTGTTTCTCTCAAGTAAATAAATAATTTTTTTTTTTTTTAAAGACATAGACGAACAGCCAGATTGAAGAGATACATTGGTGAGGTCTGGGAGGGTCCCGAGTGCAGGAGGTGGGGTGCACACCCTTCTGATGTGAGTATGTCTGCCAACCTGGAAGCTCTCTGAACCCCTACTATTGGGATTTTATGGAGGCTTCTTCACGTAACCATGATCAGTCACTAACTCCACTTCTAGCCCCCCACCACTCTCTGGAGCATAGGAAGCAGGGCAGAAAATTCCGAGCTTCAGGTGGAGGCTTGATCTTTCTGGTGAGCAGCTCCATTCAGGAGCCACCCAGGAGCCCACCCGCGGCCACCTCCACAGAACAAAAGATGTTCCTCATATTCTTTTTTTTTATTTTTTAAAGATTTTATTTATGTATTAGAGACACAGAAAGAGAGACACAGGCAGAGGGAGGAGCAGGCTCCACGCAGGGAGCCCGACGTGGGACTCAATCCAGGGTCTCCAGGATCAGGCCCTGGGCTGGAGGCGGTACTAAACCGCTGAGCCACCTGGGCTGCCCTGTTCCTCATATTCTTATCACTTAGGAAATTACAAGGGTTTTAGGAGCTCTGTGCCAGGAACCAGGGCTGGAGACCATTCATTATATGTATTTTCTTTTCTCTTTAAAATATCTTATTTATTCATGAGACACAGAAGCAGAGATACAGGCAGAGGCAGAAGCAGGCTCCCTGCAAGGAGCCTGATGCAGGACTCGGTTTCGGGACCCCGGGATCACGCCCTGAGCCAAAGGCAGACACTCAACTGCTGAGACCCCCAGGCACCCCTCATAATACGTATTTTCTATTGCCTAACAATCCCAAGAAACAAGAATTTATCTACTAGTGGAATTCACGACTGTGGACTCGCAGTTATTTATGGGGTAATTTGGGGAATGCTCCTTAACCTCAGTGCCTTAGTTTCATCATCTGTAAAATAGGACAAATTCTATGTCCTGGCTTGTAGAGAAGGTTAAATGAGTCAATAAGTGTAGAGCGCTGAGAACAGTACTTCGGAGACGGTGCGTGTTAACTGCTGTGATTACAGTGATGAGCGTGTGCACTTTAGACTTGACTCCGGATTGCCAAGGTGGATGTGCTGGTTTCTGTTCCCACCAACAGAGTGCGAGCGTTCCTGTTTTCCCCAGTCTTTTAATCCTGTGCCTGTTGCACGTCTGCCAGTCAGAGATGCATGTGGGAAGGTTCCACATTCCAACCCGCGCGTCCTCTTAGGCAGCTTGAACATCTGTTCCTGTTTGTTGGCTACTCAGGTCTCTCTTCTCTGTGAATTGCCTATTCTAGTCTTCGCCTGTTTTTCTGCTGGATGCTGTCTTTTTCTTACTGATTTTTTTTTTTTTAAGATTTTATTTATTTATTCACGGGAGACATAGAGAGAGAGGCAGAGACACAGGCAGAGGGAGAAGCAGGCTCCATGCAGGGAGCCCGATGTGGGACTCGATCCCAGGACTCCAGGATCACACCCTGGGCCAAAGGCAGGCGCTAAACCACTGAGCCACCCACTGAGCAACCACTGAGCCACTGAGTCTCCCCCTTTCTTACTGATTTTAAGTATTGTATACACACACATGCATATATATTATTATTAAGCCTTTTCTTTGTTACATTTGTTACACTTCTCTTAGCCTGTGGCTTATCTTTTAGTTTTATTTATGGTGTCGTCTTTTTTTTTCCTGAAGATTTTATTTATTCATGAGACACAGAGAGAGAAGCAGAGACACAGGCAGACGGAGAAGCAGGCTCCCTGTGGGGAGCCCGATGCAGGACTTGATCCCAGGACTCCGGGATCACACCCTGAGCCAAAGGCAGACCCTCAACCACTGAGCCACCAAGATGCCCTATGGTGTCTTCATTTGGTACAGCAGATTTTTTTTTTTTTTTAGATGGTTCTATTGAGATCTAATTCATATGCCATATAGTTCTGTCACTTAGAGCATATAATTCATTGGTTTGGGCATTCTACATTATTAATTTTTTTATGTTGCGGTAAAACATATATATGTTATATATAAAACAAAATTTGCCATTTTGTTTTAAGTGTGCAGTTCAGGGGCCTTAAGTACATTCACAGTGTCTTATCACCAGCATCAGATGCAGCAGCTTCTAATTTGGATTCAGGCCACTTCATCATCCTTTGGACTGAAGCACAAAGCTATTCCTATCCCATATTTTCGTCTGATTTTTTTTTTTTTAAGGTTTTGTTTTGATTCTCATGTTTTCATCTACCTGGGGTTTTCTATGCTTGAGTCTCTTTCTGGGCTGTTGTTCTGTTCCACTCATTTATCTGTCTATCTCCACCCTGCACGCACACTGCTTTAGTTACTATAGCAACTTGTACCCAGCTCTTCTTTAAGTCTTGGCTGGTATTGGACTTTTATTGTTTCATCTGGAGTTTAAAATTAGTTTGTCAAATAAAATAAAATCAAATCAGGTTGTCAGATTCTACCAAAAATCGTCTTGTGATTTAGATTAGAATTCCTTAGGGCTTGGCCATCTCCTCAACACCTCTGCTTCTGCTTTCCTTTCCTCTGCTTCTCTCTTGTTCCTCTGGCGTCAGGACTTGGACCAGCATCTCCCCGTGCAGACGGTCCTGGCTGCTGGACTTAGAGCGGGGGTGGAGGTGGGGGGACACTGAATAGAGCAGGTGGCAGGTCTGAGAGCACCACCTTTTGTGGAATTTGTGCCATGAGTGGACACCTTAGTGAGCTTTACAGTTCTGTGATTTTTTTTTTTTTAAGATTTTATTTATTTGACAGCACGAGCAGGGGAGGCAGAGGGAGAGGCGGACTCCTCGCTGAGCAGGGAGCCCCACACGAGGCTCCATCCCAGGACCCTGGGACCATGACCTGAGCTGAAGGCAGACGCTTAACCAGCTGAGCTGCCCAGGCACCCAAGCTTTACAGTTATTTAATTTTCATGACAACCCTGTAAAGAGTCCGGCTCCAAGAGGCGAAGACCGGTGATTGGAGGCCAGGTCTGTGCGGTACCAAGTGGTGTTGTGCGTATCTGTGGGCTGCATGCAGGCCCTTCTGGCTCTGTTACCTCCCCACCGTAGACCCAGGGCAAGCTGCATAAGCCCTCTGGGTATCGCTGCCTTGTTTGTAAACAGGAGGCTGGTAATAGTGCCGCCCCATGGAATTCTTGTCAGGATTAAATAGGCTACTGTATGTCAGTGCATAGGATAGGCCCAGGGTCTGATAAGTGCCCCTCTCCACCCCACAGTGTCTAGAGCAGGCCTCGGGCAACGGCTCCGTGTCTGGGGGGTGACTGCCTCTTGAGTGGGCTGCGTTGGAAAGAATGTGGACTTGGGCAGATTTAGGCTCCCATCCCACCTTGTCTATGACTATGTAGGTTTTTTTAAAAAAGATTTTTTTAAGTTATTTAGAGAGTGCATGCGCACGTGAGCGAGCAGGGTGGGGGGTCCAAGAGAGAATCCTCAGGCTGACTCTGCTGAGCCTGGAGCCCGACACGGGGCTCGATCCCACGACCCTGAGATCACCGCCTGAGTCAAAGCCAAGAGTCTGCTGCTTAACCAGCTGAGCCCCCTAGGCCCCCCCCCTCATACGCCTATGTGGTTTTGCGAGGGTCACTTGACCTCTGACCTTGGCCCTTCCCAGGGCGACAAGGAGAGAAGAACAGCCCAGGCCCAGGATTGCTCTCTGGGTCTCCCCAGCTCCTCCGCCTTGTGCAGCACGTGCGGCTACTGCTCATCCCCAGGTCCCTTGGCCGCCCTGCGCCCCGGGCTTCTGCCCAGTGCCCCTTCTCAGCTGGTTCCCTTTCACGCAGAAGAGTGACTGGTGACGACTGCCTGCTTTTGTCAGCCCCCGGGCTCCGGAACCCGGGCCCGCCGGCAATATCCAGAGACCTTTGTATTTATTCACTTAACATTTTTTTTTTCCTCCAGGTATTTTATTTACTCATGAGAGACACAGAGAGAGAGAGAGGCAGAGACACAGGCAGAGGGAGAAGCAGGCTCCACGCAGGGAGCCCAATGCAGGACTCGATCCCAGGACCCCAGGATCACGCCCTGGGCCAAAGGCAGGTGCTAAACCACTGAGCCACCCAGGCTGCCCGCACTTAACATTTTTTGGAGGAACTTCGATGGGCCTCCCGTGTGAGTGCGTGGGCGCCCCGAGCTCCCCCTTCTGAGCAGGTGACACTGTTGGCCACCCACTCCCAAAGCATCTTCCTGTGGTCGCCTAACCGTGCTGCCCTCCCTTCTGCTCACAGCTGAAGTCCCGCCCCTTCCTCAGTGCCCGCCGACTTCCCAGCTTGCCAGGCATCCCTGGCTTGGCCCCTGGCACCCGGCGGAGGCCTCCCACTGCGCATCTGCCGTGTGCAGGCAGGTCCTGCGGGTTGCTGCTGAGGGAGACCGGGGAGCCACAGCACTACGACGCAAGGACCAGAGCAGGGCCACTGTCAGTATTTTACAAACGGGCAGTTCAGGGGCGCCCGGCTGACTCAGCCGGTTAGCACCCGTGTTCTTCGGCTCAGGTCATGATCCTGGGGTCCTGGGATCGAGCCCCACATCGGGCCCCTGCCCCGGGGGTGTGGGGTGTGGGGTGTGTGTGCTTCTGCCTCTGCCCCTCCCCCTGTCACTGTGCACATGCCCTCTCTCTCTCTCTCTCTCAAATAAATAGATAAAATCTTAAAAAAAAAAAAAAAAGGGTTCATCACATTTTAAAAAAATCAGTCCTTTTCCCAAACCGGTGGGCCCGGGTCCAGAGCTAAGTAGCACTTCCACACCTCGGGTGTGTGTTACTGAACCACTTCATGAGTGGAAGTCCCCTCTGCTATATTTCGGGGCAGCGCCTGTGCCCCAGCGCCCTGCTCTCCGTCCTTCTGAAGTCACCGGGTACACAGTTGGCCATGCACCCCCCACCCCTGTGTTGTGTTCTGCCTGCCGCAAGCTGGGCTGCCTTCACTCGTTCCTCCTCCTCCCCGCAGCCTGGTGCAAGCAGAGTACTGGCACGACCCCATAAAGGAGGACATGTACCGCAACCACAGCATCTTCCTGGCCGATATTAATCAGGAGCGGGTAAGCACCCAGCCCCGGCGCCTCGGCGCTGCATTCAGTTCGCTTTGGGGGCATTAGACAGGTGGGCCGTGAGCATTCGCCCAGAACGCCTTGGACAGACCCTGGGAGGCACAAGGTCTGCTCTCGGGAGGCCGTGCTTCTGAGCGGCAGTTCTTTCAGGAAAGCTGCCATTCATCTGGCTCTCCCCCCTCGGGTCCTTTTCCTTTCCTTGTGAAGCAGCAGGGAAGCTCAGTCGGGTGCCGCTGGCCTCGGTGGACCAGCACTGCTGCTGTCCTCACTGAGGGAGGCCTTCCTAGTGGGTCCCTTGGGCGTCCGATTTTCTCAGAAGTGAGATTTACTTAGAAGAGAGACTGCAGAGGGCACTGAGTATGGCCCAGGCACGAACTTGGTTTGGGAGATTCTAGTAAACTCCGTGGCTCAATTTGTACTGTGCCTGCCTAGAGGTTTTTGTTTTTTTATTTTTTTAATTAATTAATTTATTTTAAATTATTTATTAGAGACAGAGAGAGAGAGAGAGAGAGAGAGGCAGAGGGAGAATCAGGCTCCATGCAGGGAGCCTGACTTGGGACTCGATCCCGGGTCTCCAGTATCACACCCTGGGCTGAAGGCAGCACTAAACTGTTAAGCCATCGGGGCTGCCCGGGTTTTTGTTCTTTAAAACAAAATTTGAGGGCTAGCGGGGAAGAAACAGAACAGCCTCGCAGAACCACCGAGAATGTATAGTTTCTCCTCGTGCCTTGGCTTTCTCGGTGGCCTTTAACCTTTGTGATGGATGCCCAGGGAGTGCGGTGACAGACTTATGGTGGCATCTGAGTGCTGTGGTAGGTGGGGGCATTGCCAGTCAGCTAGGACGGTGAGAAAGGCCTGTACAAGGTATATTCTGGGCCGGAAGCTGGAAGAGCGGCCCTTGATCACAGGGAGGAAATCCGGTGGCCCAGGGCTGGGGAGGCCGGAGCGCTGGGCAGGCTTTAGCATCCCTGCTGGAACCTGGCCTTTCCCCCAGGGCGTCAATGAGTCCTACAAGAGAAACCTGATGGCCTTGAAGAAGTTTGTGATGGTGAAATTTCTCAACGATTCCATTGTGGATCCTGTGGACTCTGAGGTGAGATGCTGCGTCGGCGGGCCACGCCCAGAGACCCAAGGAGTAGATGGCATTAAGATAGAGCCACCTGCTGGGGAAAATCCTTCAGTCCCTTCCACCACCTTTGTGTAGAGTAGGGCTTCTTCACCCGAGGTCTACAAATGAGACACTGGGGGTATTATTCCCCCACCACCCGAAATTATTTGCAAGAGTATGTAGTTGCATTCTCTGAGGAAGGGTCTGTAACTTTTACCACATTTTCCAAGGGGACCTGGGACCCAGACCAGGAGCCCAAAGTCTGGAAATCCCTGAGGTTGGCATTCAAGGCCTGCCTTGACCTGTCTTTCCAACCTAAGCTTCCTTCATTACCGACTCCATACACTGCACCCAAAGCCATGTTGTACTTGTTGAAATGCCCTGGGCTTAGCACAAATTTTTTCTTACGTGTCTTTGTTCATGCTTCTCAGCCTCTGGAGTGCCCTTCCATTGGCTCCACCTGACAAGCTCCTGCTCATCTCGCAAGGCCAAGCACCACAGTCACTTCTTCCATTCAGGATGCCATCCCTGTCCCAAGCGGAGTTTGCTCCCTCTTTTATGTCCGGCCACCAGGGACTAGCAAAGGGACTGCAGGGACTGCAGCCTGCCGGCCAGATCCACCCTGCCATCTGCCTTTGCATGGCCTGTGAACCATTTTTTTCATGGTTAGGAAAAAAAATCAGAAGAATATCTGTTGACATAAAAATTATATACATCCAAATTTCAATGTCCATAAACAGAATTTCTTGGCAAAACAGCCATATTCATTTTTACTTTTTTTTTTTTTAAGCCATGTCCATTTTTAAAATCTTGTTCCATGGCTGCTTTTGTTTGGAATGGTGGCACCCATGTGGCCCTTAAAGGCTAAAATATTTTGTATCTGGCCTTTACAGAAAAGTTGGCTGATCCTGTGCCCAACGGTTGTTTCCGTGCCTCACTAGACCAGAGCTGTAGAAAACAGGGACCCATATATATATTCACCTTCAAATGTCAAATTTAGCACAAGAGTTTTCACAGCGTAGGTGCTCGATAATTGTAGGAAACCGGAATTCCGGGGAATTGGAAAGCTCTTTGGAAAGATTAACTCATCCCATCAGGATCCACCCTTCAAAAAACATGACTCAAGACCTAACTCTATTTTTACTCTTTGCTGCAGCTTTGTGATACTTTGGGTGGTAGTCTTAGGTGCCGGCTGGTCCTAGCTTAACACTGCGTGCGTGTGGTATGTGTGATCATCTTCCTTCTTGTTCCTCTCCTGCAGTGGTTCGGATTCTACAGAAGTGGCCAAGCCAAGGAAACCATTCCCTTGCAGGAGACCGCTCTGTACACACAGGTAACCGGAGGGGAGCGAGGTGCTGTCTTACTCAGCTCCAGGTTCCTGCAGCTGCCCGTCCTGTGCACCCCCGAGCAGTAGGCGCAGAGGTGTCTGGCTTGTGCCTGCGACGGGTGAGGCTGGTGAGGGTGCTATTAGGCCAGCGCTGGTTTACAGAAACGTACACCCTGAAGGACGCAGGACCTGTACCTCATGGTTTCCAAGTATGTACAAAGGTCGCATCATCTCCAGTTTCCTCCTCCTGATAGAAAGGGTTCGAACTGGCTTCCTTTGCTGATGTGCAGACTGCAAGTCCAAGCAGCCCCTGCGCATCGTGAGAACATGGGAGAGGTGTTAACTTTATTATTATTATTATTATTATTATTATTATTATTATTATTTATTTTATTCATTTATCCATGAGAGACAGAGAGAGAGGCAGAGACACGGCAGAGGGAGAAGTGGGCTCCATGCAGGGAGCCCGACGCTGGACTCAATCCCAAGTTTCCAGGATCACACCTCGGGCCGCAGGTGGTGCTAAAACGCTGCGCCACCGGGGCTGCCCGAGGTATTAACTTTAAAACACGAGTGGACGTGAGGTCCTGTTTTTAAATCAGAGCACTGAGGAGGGGAGCTCCCCCTGCAGGAGCCTGAAGAGGAAGCACAGCAGGCTCTGTTTCTCAAGCAGAGGGTGCACCATTCCCCTACCTCTAGTTCTGGGGCCTTCCACACGCTAAGGAATATATACTGGAGGTGGACCCTGGTCCCCAAGGGCGCGAGTGCTCTCTGCACCACTTGCCTTCTACTGGAATTCCTCCGATTAACTTTGCAGGCCGAGTGTCTCCTCTCTTGGTGCCCCAGCTTGGGTGAGATCAAAGGATAGGGAAGCTGGGGGGGTCTTTTGAGTTTGGGAAATTACAACTAAGAACATCCCTATCGTGAAAGTCAAACCATCAGTAGCTGCAGCAGAAGCAGCGCTCCGGGGCCGTCACTGCACGTCCTCCCAGCTGTATTTGTCGTGTGGCACTGCCTGGAAGGCCTTTTTCAACTGCAGGATGCGAAAAGCGTCTGAGTTACCGAAGGGCTGGGTACATTTTAAGCTAACGCTTTCCTGTCTTTGGCTCAGTCTCACTTGACTGACATTTTGAGCCAGTTTTGTTGGTGGCTGGCCCACCCACATAAGTGGTTCTCCAGAAGCTTTAGGAAACTTTCCAGAAAGCAGAATATAGAACTCTGTAGACAACAATCTCAATTAAATATATGTTTTGAATGCTCAGGAAGCAAACTGGGAGGCATCCTTTTTGGCACTTTCAACAATACACCTCAATTTTACTACTGAGGGAAAGACTACACTTTTGAGCACGTATCCCAAATGAACATCCTGTTTCTTTACTTTTTTAACTATGAAACTTTTCATTAAGGCTCTTGATTAATTATGGTCTTTGTCTCTGCAGGACCGCCTGGGGCTAAAGGAAATGGATAATGCAGGACAGCTAGTGTTCCTGGCTGTAGAAGGGGACCATCTTCAACTGTCTCAGGAATGGTTTTATGCCCACATCATACCCTTCCTTGAGTGAAACCCTTGTAGTCTACACCAGAGCTCAGGGAGCCCCGAGTGCTTCTAAACCAGTAGGAGACCATTCCCCTCATGCCTAAGCCTGAGCTCCCATCCAGCTTGCAACTAATCCTTCCCTCTAGTTATCACCTAACATGCCCTGCTCAGAAAGATCTAAGATTCAAATCTTATCCTTTGCTTCATCCTATCAGCATATGGTGTTGAATGCAAGTTTAATTAGTTAATAACCATGCATGGAGATTTTTTTACAACCCCTCGATGTGGTCAGGCTGTCTTAGGAAACCGAGTCTGCTGCAGATCAGTGTCAGAACTATGCCCAGATGAGGCTGAAACTGAAGCAGTTAGAGTCTAGGGGAAGACACCTTTTCCAGGAAAGCCTTGCCACATTTCAAACCCAAGAGGCGGCCAGTATCCAGGGTTGTGACCATAAATGCTTTCTCGGTTTTGCTGGTAGAGATAGAACCAGTGTTTGTGAAAGTATTGCTTAGAGAGTGTTTCTGCAGTATTTGACGTTGCCCTTTGCACAATACGTGGTCTTCTGTGGTGTGCAGCATTTGGCCCGTCCTGCTGGGCCATCATCTTTGTCTCAGCAGCACTCTTTTGGTCTCTTCAGGTAGTGATGACTTAGTTGCTCTGTCACAAAAGAGGGGAAGTAGTGCCCAATTGGATTACTTAAAGTAGGGGCATGGGGGATGGGGGGTATATCTTGCTTAACTTAGGGGAGTGAAGAAAAATATACAACTGTATGTCAGCTATACTTCAGTTGAGCAAACAGTGTACAAGCAGAAATGGAAAGTGAGGACGCAGCTGGTCCCTTCCACTCCATCCTTGATTAACCTGTCCCCTTCTCAGTGTGGCCAGTGGTCTGCATTCTAGAATCACTCTGCTGCTGGTTTTAGCAGACGATGGGAAGAGATCAGGCTTTCTAACTCCCATCTCCAAAGACTGTATTTATAGTACACTCTAAACTATTTCTGATGTATTTAATGAAAAAAAAAAAAAAAGATTATTTGTTCAAAAAGCTTCGGAGTATTGCACATTCCTTTTCTCCTGTTGGAAGTCAATTCACATTAGGATACTAAAGATTGAGAATTCCAGTTACAATAAAGAAAACTAACCAAACTTTATCTACTGTTTGCTGACACTATTAGAGCATGGAAATCTTAGCCTCTACTCCCCCACCTGAGAAAACCTATCAGCACTTTCTGGAAGACTGTTCTGCGGAATGCCAGTGTGGGCCCACTGCTGTGCTGGAGGGAAGCATCTTGTTAGTGCTGCTAAGTTTACCCTTTATGATTTTCCCTCACCTCCTCAAGCTTTATTTCTCAACGAAAAGATGAGGATTAAGGCTAATAAGTGGGGGGATGTGAAAAAAATTTTATGATGTTGTCTAAAATAAAGAATAGTTTCTTATCCCTGGTGGCCTTTTTCTTTTCAATCAATACACCTCTCGGCACCGGGCCGGCTCGGTCGGTAGAGCATGCGACTCTTGATCCCGGGGTTGGCTGTAAGTTCTGAGCCCCAAGTTAGAAGTAGAGTTTACTTTAAAAAGAAAAAATTCTTAACATCTCTATACAGTAAACATCATAGGTAAATACTAAGCAATTTTGGTATTAATTTTATTCTATTTTCTGTATAACTTTAAGTACATAAAGGTTTATTTCCACAGGCTTCAGGAAATGGGTAGAAGTCAACAGGACAATCTCTCTTCCCACCAAAAGAGTTGCATATTTTGGTAAGTGTCCTAGAGAGAAAAACTGTAATTTACATCAGCAGTGCTGTGCAAGATTCTTACGTAAGACCTAAGACCAGGCTGCAGTGGAGACTACTCCTTTGATCAGGTGCCCGGACAGAAACCAAAAGCAGTTGAGCATGACAGGGCAAAGGAGGCAATGAAGGTGGACAGGCACCTAGCACGGAAGGAGGAAGGAATTCCAGATTCCTCGGAATGGTGGGTTTTCCTCTCTCTTTTTTTTTTTTTAAGTTGTCTCTATAGGAAGGTGCTGGGCAGGGACCCCAGTGAAAGGAAGGGGCCAAGACTCCTTTAACTGGCCTGGGTGCAGGGCACTGCCAGCAGCTGATACAGGAGAACCTGCACTCTCAGGTTCAGGCCCACCCAGGGTGGAATGCAGAATAAAAGGAATGCTTAGAGGAAACCATGTTGCTTGGAATGCTAGATGGCCAAGCTTCAGCCTTTGGTCCAGTGCAACCCCTGCCTCACTGGTCAGCAGTGAAAAATCAGTTTGGTTAGAAGAACTGGCTAGAATCACACCAGCCTCTGCTACCTTCATGCTCAGTGTTAGAAAAAGATGAAGTTGTGTGAACATTCTGATCTGTTAATCCCTGGGGACTGCTTTATTCTTCCGGAAAGACTGTTGGTCAAATAACTCCAAAGGCTGAAAGCTAAAACACACCAGTCCTGGTGTGCGGTTCCCTAAGAATGGACTGGCGGTGTGGTTGGGGTGATAGGGAAAAGCCGTACCTTCCTACAGAAGATCAGCTGACCTGCTCTCCCGCCCCAAATCTCAGCCTGAGGTATATTTCAGTGAAGGCAGGTAGCTGGGCTTCTCAGAGCAGAGAAGCAGTTTAAGAGCAGAAAGGTAAAGGAAATCTAGAAAAGAACCGTCCTGATACAGATTTATCCCATGGTGTGAGGGGGAGGGCAAAGAACCCAGTGGCACTTCGCTTATCCAGCAATTTCTGTCACTGTGGTGACCAACTTCTGCCCATTCCATAGGGTCTTGAACTGCTCAGGGACTGGGAATTCATTCTGCAAATAAAAAAACACATTTAAATCGAAGGTACAAAAACAAGTCGGGGTTCAATCTTACACTTTCCTCCCAATGCCTGCTTCCACTAAACTCTTAGAGCAAGGAGGATGTAGTGAGAGCAAAACCCAACATCTCGTACTACCCACCTCCCCTGCCACTGACCTAACAAAGGAGCAGTGTGGTGTAGGAATGAGAACAAAGGCCCCAAAGCCAGAGGGACAGGTTTGAATCTGTTTCCTATTGTTCCAGGATCAGTGATCTTGGACAAACCTGTGAGGCACAGATGAGAATGATATGGCTTCACGCACCAGTCCAACAGGGGGCTATGACTCAACCCCAGTCTTTTTGACTACCCTGAGCATCTGCTCAACCTAAGAAAGGAAAAGCTTCCTTTGGAGCGCTCCTTCATGAGGCTGTCTCACATTCATGGGTGCGTGAGATGTGAGGCTGGACTGACTCAGGGCAGAATGGCCATAACGAGAAATCTTAGTCCCTCCTGTTTTTAGATCACACCACCAAAGAGATCAAGGGACTTACATAGTCACCGCCTTCAGTAGGAATGAGGACATTCATCTCAGAAGATTTGGCACTGACTATCTCGCAATCCAGGGAATTCTTGCTCAGGTAAACATGGCAGCCATCTGTTTTGTTGATGGAAATGGTTGGCACTTTACCCATTACCTGCAGAGAAAACAAGCACCTGAGTCCCAGCAGCAGAGGAGAGCAACAGTAAGCTTCAGGAACAAGCATTCACTGTTTCATGTGATTCAGCAACTACATGAAAAGCTCACAGGTATACGGCAGATACTAGATACTAGAGGTGAGCTGGGATGGGTGCTGGAAAGGCCTCAATGTAAGAGCCAACTCCTTTCCTGCCACCAAAGCAGCTCAGCTTACAGACTCAGTAGAATCAGATTCCCACCACAGCAACATCTGTGGGTCAGCCGTGTCTTTCAATTAATTCCTCAGGGACCAAAGGAAGGAGCCAAGATATCAAGTTACCTGAACTTTGACATCCCTACTATTGATTATCTCCACAATGCCCACCACGTCATCGAACACCAGACCGAGTTTCTTACAGTTATCTAGGAGAAAGGGAGCAGATCAACAGTATAACTTTTTCACGAAGCTTGAACTTGCCACTCTCGAGATCAGGTCCTAGCTGAAATCAAGAGTCAGATGTTTAACTGAGCCACCCAGGCGCCCTATCAACAGTGTAACTTTAAAGGAAACTACTATAATAAATTTAAGAATCTTTAGGAATAGGTAGGTAAGTTCCAGCCCTCTCAGACTCTAGGACAAAGCCTGCCAAGACAGTGATAAAAACTCACCTACTGTAATGGAGTTTATTTTGCCCTTGATTTGCAATGTTGTGTTGACACATTTGTATATGTAAGCCACCTGCTTCAGCTCTGTGTCATCAATCACGAGGTTGGAAACATTTTCCTGATTTTCCTGTTAAAGAGATACCCCTTTTAAGGAATCTCATGGAATCTACACACTATCCCCCAACACAAATTGTCCCAATCTTTCGTTCCTATAATCTAAGTCAGAACCCTGCACTCATTTGGCTGTGCTGTTTAAAGCCCCTGTCCCCACTTCTTGTTCCCTCAGTCCTGGTATTTTTAACTCACCACTCTCCACTTCTTGCCCTCTAGTTCAAGTACAGCTGGCTCCTTCTTTGCGGTTGGCTTGGGGGATGGGCTGACTCCTGGTTTAGGTGCAGAGAACGGTTTGGGGCCACTTCGTACTGGACCACTCTGGGCCTTCAGTGCGGGGTTCTTGTGAGTCTTCATGTCATCAGATACATGTTTCAGGGCTGTAGGAACAACAGCTACCTTGTGCCTCTCCTTCATACCACGGCTTTAGGCTGAAGCAGTAACTAACTTCTGTTCTCAGAAGTTAAACTGCCTTAAAACTTTCAAGCCAAAAGCTAAGGCCTTTTAAGGTGTTCTTTCATGAGCAGTTTTTGGAGAAAGTCTAACTTTCTCCAAAACTCAATACTCCTTGTGGCTGTAGTATAAATACTAGATTTCTTCTTAAACACCGCATGATTCACTGTAGAAAGACTTCATGGCTGCATAGTGTATCTCACTAGGAGGATATACCACAGTTAGCCATTTCTCTTACTGGGTATCTAGGCTGCTGGATATATATAGGTTGTTATACCATTTTTTAGCTACCACAAGTAATACTCAACTCAATACTCCCTCCAACTCAAGGTTCATTTAAACAGTTCCATTAAAAAAAAAAATGGAATGTGTGTGTATGAAAGGAATGGTATGTGAATGCACAGAAAAAAATCTTGAAAAACACATACCAAATATATATTCACAAAATATGTACAGTTTTTAAAGCAACAGAAGAAAAAGTAATACGTGATAGTAAAGAAAATTTGATAAAAGGAAAGAAACCTCACCCACAGCTGACCTACCATGACCCCTAGACAGTGTTTGCATTTGAAATCGCATTCCATGAGTTTTCCTACTGATAGAGTTTTGTATTTGGTTTAACCATACACACTGTTAACAAGTTTGGTTTAAACCAGTTAATATTTTAAAATTTTCTCATGTTAATCTACAGTTTCTAAAAAGGTTTTTTTTTTTTTTCCTTTTTAAGGAAAAGATTCCATAATCACCCGCTGCAGGCTGATACACTTCTTGCTTTTGATTATGGCCCAATCTGTATAACCAATACTGACTGGCCCTTTCAGCTCCACCACTCCTTGTGGCTGTAGTATAAATACTAGATTTCTTCTTAAACACCGCATGATTCACTGTAGAAAGACTTCATGGCTGCATAGTGTATCTCACTAGGAGGATATACCACAGTTAGCCATTTCTCTTACTGGTTATCTAGGCTGCTGGATATATATAGGTTGTTATACCATTTTTTAGCTACCACAAGTAATACTATGTAACACTTGGTCTTTATTTTAGATGTGTTTACAGGTAGATTCCTGGAAGAGAGCTGTATCACTTAAATGTCCTACTTGCTGTGTACAAGGATGTCTACTTTCTATAAGCCAACATTGGTGAATCTTATGCAAAATGTCCATGACTAACGGACATCCTCTGAGGTAGTGAACCGTCCCCACCCCCCCAACCCTCCACACCAAAAAGACTTCCCAAAGAGACCGTGTGGTAACAGAAAAGGCTCTAGGGTAAACTGCCGGCATCACGCCTTGGTTCAACAGGGTACTCTACATATGCCACTTAATACTAAATAACTTTCCTATGGGGCAGAGGGCTTCCCCCAACTATAATCACCCATTTCAATTTCCATTTAAGCCAGATTTGATGTCCCTTTGGGCAAACCTGAAGGACAGAGACACCCCAAATGAATTCTCCCATATACATACCAGGGTTCTGGTTCAGACCGTCAGGGCTCTAGTTGATAAGATCTGGCCCAAACAACTTTTTGTACCAACTCTTCTTGCCAAAGTATTCACTTACCATGTGTGATGCTCTCCCCCTGATTAATCTGCGCAAACAGTGCTGAGCGGGAAGCAGACTCATCTGAGCCTGAACTGGTGGGGACTGGTGGGGGAGGGGGGCCTGGTGGGGGAGGAGGAGGACCCGATCCAGCAGAGGGTCCAGATGGCAATCCACTCAATTCTTGTGCCACAGGCCCCTGGAACAATAAAGCGCAGGTAACAGCCATCCTCTTCTCCCCTCTGTACCATTCCCAATAGAGCCCTACATGTATTCAGGGACATGGGGTACCCATCGTAGCCTTTGATGCTATGATTCATGCTCCTTATCCACATCCAACTTGGCTTTATTCCCTCTCATCCTTTCCCAAGGATCCTACCCAGTTCCATTTTTCGGCTTTTGTATCATTCCTATGGCGTCTACCCAACTCCAGCTCTAACCCACAGTTCTGTAAATTGACTTAGTGTGCCATTAGTACCTCAGCCTCAACGAGTCCAAGACTGATGTCCTCTCCTGCCTGCTTGTCTACCTGTACAATCACCCCCTTCTTCCTATTTCAGTAAAAGATGTCGCCATCCCAGCTTGACTGTTCAATCTTAAGTCTTCCAACCCCTCAATTTCATCAAACTCCTTGCTTCTGCAAATGCTTTTGTACCAGCCCCCAGCACAAGAGCACTTCCATTGTCTGACCATGAGTCCTTATCCCTAACCTATAAACTGAGAACTCTCTTAAGGACAAGTCTGATCATTATTACTCTTGCTCAAATACCTATGACTGGTTTTTATCACTTATCATTGTCTAAAAGTTGCAATCAACCTTCCCTTCCAGCTTTTTCTCCAAAAAATCTTTCTCCTTACTGAAGCCAGAGCTGACCAATCTCTACATTTATTCTACACATTACACGTACTCTGTTTAAGCTTTGCTGTTTGCTAGCATCCCTATTTCTCTCACTTCTCACTGTTCTATTCTTGAAAAAAGTCTCAGAGCAGAGTACACCTGTTAAAAGTACAATCTCTTCCAGTGAGACTCACTCTCCCTTTTACTCTGTAATCTATATCTTAAGCATAGCATTTAGTTTGGTGATTTGTACTCAGGGGTCTTATATTCCTATTTTTAATCTTCCGGAGGGTTGGGATAATGTAACTCATTCTTCTGACTCCCCTCAGAAGTCTTTGGTCTTTGACCCATGTGTACTAAAACTGAATATTTCTCTGACCCTTGCTTTCTATACTCTCTCCTCTTTCTACTCTTCACTGAAAAGACAAGCATTCTTTCTTGGACCTTGGTAGCAATGAAGTCTAAGAAACTTGTGGACCCTGTCTTGGAGGGATAGAAAGAGGGAGGGAAGACTTACTAACCGTTTTGCTCCAGGCCAGTCCGGTGGTATGGAACTCCTTAATGTAAGCCTGTAGCTCTGTCCATATACTCAAGTAAGCTTTGACCCAATCCACATGCTTCTTATCGCTGGGAGAATTAAAGAAGAACGCATCACAGACAGCCAGGGTATATTACAATAGGGATTTCAGAACCCCTCCTATCTGTGAGCTTGTACCCTCCTGGCTGTGGTATGGCTCTGCTCAATGCTAGCTTTCCTATCATAATTGTGCTTTACTATTCTTTTTAACCTATTCTGTTAACCTAATTAGACTAAAATACATTAGGACAAGGACTGCAGATTATATCTCTTTCTTAAAAAAAGACTTTATTTGACAGAGAGAGTACACACAAGTAGGCAGACGAAGAGGGAGAAGCAGGCTCCCCACTGAGCAGAGAGCCCAATGCGAGGCTCGATCCCAGGACCTTGGGATCAGGACCTGAGCCGAAGGCAGATGCTTAAATGACTGAACCACCCAGGCACTCCTCTTTCTATTTCTTATAGCAGTATTCCTCAAACTTTTTGTAGTATAGCAAAATCATTTTTTCTACATAGACCTTAGGCAGAACATAATATACAAAACTAGTAAAATTAAAACTAATAAAACTAAAACTAATAAAATTCTGTGCATGAAGCTATGCTGGAGAAGGTCCCTCGGACATCACTGTGGAACTCCAGGACTTTAAGAAACAACTGCCTTATAGCACAATGCCTTATGTCAAAATATGCCCCTCCCACCAAAAATTTAAAACTTCTGTGGGGGATCCCTGGGTGGCGCAGCGGTTTGGCGCCTGCCTTTGGCCCAGGGCGCGATCCTGGAGACCCGGGATCGAATCCCACGTCAGGCTCCCGGTGCATGGAGCCTGCTTCTCCCTCTGCCTATGTCTCTGCCCCTCTCTCTCTCTCTCTCTCTGTATGACTACATAAATAAAAAAAAAAAAAAAAAAAAAAAAAAAAAATTTAAAACTTCTGTGGAAGAAATAATCATTATTTGGTTATAGAGAGAGTACTGCACTATGGTTCAAGTCTCTCCTCTAACATATATATAAACACTGCAATGCTTAACTCTAGGTTGCAGGAAGGATCAAGGAAATGCCTGGTGTTCTGAGACATATATCACAGACATGAAGGCTATTCCTTCAAAGTAGTTACTCAACAAATGTTGGTTGACTACTGATTGATGGAAGAAAGGAAGGGTGTGGGTAATTATGCAGCTGAGTGATAGCTGCCTACAGTCATTCCAGCTCAAAACTAACAATGGAGAAGTCAGTTAGGACTGGCCAACATATGTGGTTAGACATACAATGACCCACCCCCGTGTCCCCCTGCTTACTTGATACCTGTGCTTTGCCAACATAGCCTTCCTCTCACTTTACCTGACTATATGAATAGTCAGGGTAATTTCCTAGTAAATATTACTGAACCTTTTGTCAAGGAGCCACTTAGAAATTCTCAACAAAGGAACAAAATCCACCGTGTTCAAACAGGCAAATTAAAGGGCATTTGTAAAACCTCCTTAACCAGCAAGGGTAAGGATTAGAAGACTAAAAGGGACTCTACAAACCCTGGAGAAAAAGCAGAAGTGAAAGCTGAAACACTTCCTGCTTACAAACGCAGCCTCTATGCACCAGTATCAATCAAACTTTCCAGAAAGCAGCCCTAGGGTACAGAACCAACGCAACAGCCTTAACCCCAAAGTGCTACTCCAGCAAGTAACCAGCTGGCTTGTCCTTTACCCCTTGAGAAAAAGCTGGACTTACACATCTTTGTACTCCTTGAGGACTCGGTTTGTGTAAAACATGGCAGCATCATTCATTTCTTTCACATAGGGACCAGGCTTGGGAGCCTAGAGAAAATAGAAACCTTTAGTGACTCAGAGCCTCTCCTGCCTTATCTCCTGACCTCTTTCATTCCATCCCTTCCCTTCCATAGAAGCTGCATTGCTCACCATAGCTACCCAACCCAGGGCCTGGATACTTTCGCTGACAGCTGACAGGTGATTGAACAACTTGCTGCCTCGGTTCTTCTCCCGGAAGGTTATCACTTCTTGGATCTGCTCTGAGATGGGTGCCAACAAGTCAGAAAGTTTATTCTAGGGAAAGATGCAGGAAAAGATTCAGGTTAGTCTTTCTCCAAAAACTTTATGTGTTGATCAATTCTGATCCTATGGGCAAGAATTCTTTATGGGCTATAATGAACACCCAAATAAACTCTGTATTCAATCCTGCACAGATTCCTATGGCTAAACTATTGTTCATCATCTCACTCTCCTGAGGGTAGATTTAGTGGCTCTTCATGATCAGGACCCACCCTCCAGCTACACCATAAAATTCTACCATTTCAGCCACTTGTCTTCTGTCCCACTAATAAGAGATACTAGCTCATTTCTGAGCCTTAACTCAGGATGGTCTCTTCTCTTCCCATGAGGAACAGCCCTCCAGCTCCAGCCCCACTGGCCTCTTACAGTGTCTACTGTCTGCATAACCAATTCTGGCACCTTATCACACATTAGCACAAACTATTAATGGACCCATGTGAGTAGGTTTTTTTAAATTTCTCATTAATTTTTCAAAGACAAGAGCTTTGTCTCAGCCCTCTTTTATAATCCTTACAGCCCTCAATACATTGCTAGTATGTAGCAGCTGCTGAATAGAGATCTGCTGAATCAAATGCAATTAGGGGGCTTGGCATTTGAACAGGCAGCTCAGCAAAATGGACAAATCTTGTGTTTCCATGCTTTGTCCTTCCGGCTCAGTTTCCTGAACATCTCAATTCTCAGACCTTAGCATGAAAACAGTCTAAAGCAGGAGTCGGCAAACTTTCTCTAAAGAGCCACGCAGTAAATATTTCAGTCTGCTGCAATTTCTCAACTCTGCCATTATAGTTCATGAAGCAGCAGTAGACAATACTTGAAAGAATGGGCATGGCCGTGTTCCAAAAATCTTTCATTTACAAAATAGACGGCAGACCAGATCTGGCCTGGAGACTGTAGTTTATCAACCCTTAGTCTAAAGCACAGGAAATATTAACTGTCTCAGCTGCCTGATTTTTATGGAAAGTGTGGTTTTGGAGAAAAGATTTAGACAAAATGCTCTAACCATTCAAGACCGATTAAGAATTAGAGTCTAATATATTTAACATTATATTTTTACATTATTTAGGCATGCTGAGGGTCCAGAGGTTTTAAAACAGCATTCACAGCATTTTATTAACTCTGCCTAGGAAAACCAAATGCAGAAAGAACAAACAGAACAAAACTAAAATCTCCAGGAGAAACCTGTTTTCTCTAATTGATTTCCATACCTATACAGCATAAAATTTTTAAGTAGAAGTAAACATAAGGGAGATCCCAACCACAGAAGGACAAGGGGAGAAGCAATACCTTAGGGGTTTTAGGATCTCCACAGCTGCACTACTAAAGCCCAGTCACAGTGAAGCAAGAGAACCATTCTTTATGACCTAAAGGGCCATGATGAATTTGGCCTCAGCCAAGAGGTTAAAAAAGGCTGTCTACTGAGAGAAGCACCAAGTCCAGGAGTAACCATGGTCCTAAGTAAAATGACAAAAGAAAAAAAGCAAAAAAAAAAAAAAAAAAAAAAAAAAAAAAGAAGAACAACGAAAAACCCCAAACCAGCAGAGTCCAATAAATACTCACTGGCACGTTCTCATGCACTTTATGTCTATTTCTGGGACTTGGTGTGAACGTACATGAGCCTGGAAGGTCTGTTTTAGTATGTTGTGATACTTAGCATAAACCTCTCAACTTGTCCTGAGCAGAAACCTCTCAATTCAAACCACAAGGAAACCGATTAGTGGTGAACTTACGCCTGCTGGCTGCTGACACTGAGATGCTGTAACCAAGAGAGCTCGCTCCAACTTCAGACCTGTGTGGACCATCTCCGCCTGCCAGAAAGGAGAAGAATCGCTTATCAGCAACACATTACAGTCAGAGAGGGTCCTGATAAGAATAACCTGAAACCTCCACTTCCACGTACTCTGGTAGCAACCCAGGCACTTCATGCTGCTTTCCTCAGGTACTCCAGATTCCAGGGAGTGACAGCAGAATGACATATACCACTGTTCCTGTTGCAACTAATCAGGGATATATATCCAGGAAATGAAGATAATCAGGGTTAGCCTTAGATGAAATCAGTTAGTAAATGTACATGCAGTATCATACAAAGTGCACTAAAAAACCCCCCATCTCTCATTACCAAAAAAGCTCTTTTTTTCCTCCCAAAAAAACCTGAGGCAGAAGTAAAGGCAAAGGCCAAATTTATGCCTAAATTCTCAAGGTATTTACTCCTTTAGGTTAAAGCTATTTCTCCAAGTTTGGGTCATAACCCATTCACAGATTTAAAAAAAAAAAAAAAAGAGTGCAGTGCAAGTAGGTTAAGCATTGCTTTGTGAAACTTATGACAGTTACAAATACATATTTCTTACTGACAGTCATAGTCAACAGAGTTTAAGAAACATAAGGCTATAAGTACTCTCTAATACAAAAATTCAAATAAGGTAACCTATTTTTTTCTAGATTTGCATTTTGAGAACATACAAAGTGATACATGTTTTTAAATTTTTGCAAATGTTACACCCTGTATAAAGTAAAAATGCAAGCCCTCACTCTTGTATCTAAGTCCCAGTCCCACTCACTAGAGCTAACACCACTGCCAACAGATGGCATATGAAAGCTCAAAATAGATATTCCAAAGATCAAGCAACCAGTCTTGCTGAAGGGTCAAGAAGATCCTAAACATGGTTACTGCTTACAGAGGACCACTCAGAGAACCAGCAGGAAGATTTTGGATCCTAAAGAGAAATTCAGAATATATATTTGAGTGTGGGGGTGGTGACAATATAGGTGGCAGCACATGAAGTGAGGTGGGTGGAGAGGCACCTGTCACTGCCTACTTCACATTCTTGCTGTGAGCTAAGTGTGAAAATAACTCATATTAGCATAACTAATAACTATCATGCCTAGTTTTATAAATGCTAAGTCATGACTATGACTCCTTTGAATAAGCCACCCTAGGCTTGGTTATATAACATGTTGGAATCAGAATGGTAGAATGTTCTCACTATAAAGATGAACCAAGCCATATTATATACATATATATATATATATATATATATATATATATATATATAATTTTTTTTAAGTTGATTATTTACTTAGAGTGTGCATACAGGGGGCGGGGGAGAGGAAGACTCTCCAACAGACTCCTTGCTGAACATGGAGCCTGATGCAGGGCTTGATCACGAGACCCTGAGATCATGACCTGAGCCGAAATCAAGAGTTGGATGCTTAGGGGGATCCCTGGGTGGCTCAGTGGTTTGGCACCTGCCTTTGGCCCAGGGCACGATCCTGGAGTCCTGGGATCAAGTCCCACGTCAGGCTCCCGGCATGGAGCCTGCTTCTCCCTCCTCCTGCGTCTCTGCCTCTCTTTCTCTTTATGTCTATCATAAATAAATAAATAAATAAATCTTTAAAAAAAAAAAAAAAAAAAGGAGTTGGATGCTTAACCGAACCATCTAGATGACCTCCAAGCCATAGTTTATGCACCAAACAGTTATCAGTATAAAAGTCCACACAGAAAATATGACAAAAAGCAGAGGGCCTGGAAAAATTTGAGGAACTGCTCCAGTGCCTGGAGTGAGCCCCTCAGTTAAGGTAACAGAGAAGGAGCCAGAAGCCTCTCAAGGGGCTCTTAAATCAGAAGGAGTAGGATTTGAAGACAGCCACCAGTCCTTAAAAGAGGGGGAAAAAGGGCCAAAACATCCTTACATGTTTTTGCACATCTCCCCCAATCTCTTTACTGATCTTCAGGTACTCTGCCACAGGACCAGCAAGGAGTGAGTCAAATGCTTGCACATATGGAGCTGCTCCTGCTAAAGAAAGACATACCACAGAGAATCAGTCATGCAGTAAGATGATCTGTTAAAAAGCACTTCCACATGAAAGCAGAAAAGAAAGGTAATACAGTAAACAGAATACTGGAACATGAGTCCAGAAAGCTGGGTGCTAGTTCCAGTACCACCATTAACTGGTTGTGTGACCCTGACTAGGTTCCTTTTCCTCTCTGAGCTTAATTTCCTTTAATCTATAAAATGAAAATGGAAAAAAAAAAAAACCCCTGAGGTTAGCTCTAACATCCTACAATTCATTTAGCGCGTATGCAAAATGGCTAATTTGCCAATCATTTGGCCAGAGGAAATTTTAGTATCACTTGTCACTCAACTTATGCTAGAGTCGTTTTGCTAAAGAACAGGAAGTATCACACAAGCAGGAAGTTCTTATGTTAAAATAACCACAGGCCTCCCTGCATAAGTCACTTCCTCCCTGATCTGTTCACAGGCGATGAACTTAGCAGATTAAGCATTTTGGGAAGTTAACTCCAAAGGAGAGAATACGCTGTGGTAGAACGATTTCAGACCAAGACACTGAGTCTTCAGAGTATTCTGCTGTGCTAGATACCGCTTACCTTTTGGAGCGCTGTCTCCATACCCACAGTGCATGTCAGAAGCATGGGATACTGCCTCCAGGCGGCCCACTGCCCTCTCCAATCTTTCCACCAGCTTTTGCATGTCAGCCATAATGTACCACCTGCTGAAAGAGATCGTATGTCACTTGTTATTTTAATAGTACATAGCACTTAAGAAATAACAGAATACTCATGGGGAGAGGAGGATGCTAATTTTGAAGAACAGAATCAGTTAACAAATAAAACAAGATGAAAAACAGACTAACATATTTGCAAAATCATGAAGACCTCATTAAACAAGAGAGCTACCCAGAAAAAAGTGTTCACTGAAAGCAAACTTTTACTCATTCAAATTCTTACTGGATATCTACTATGACATCACCAAATATCTGTGCTAGAATTTAGAATTTACAAAGTACAGTCACATATATGATCTCAATTTGTGCCTCCCAACAACTATTCAGGAATGGAAGGTTAATTACTACAGTCTGCAGAGAGAGGAAACTTAATTACAGTGAAGTTAAATGACTTGCCTACAGTCACACACCTAATTAATTAACAAGAAAGCCAGCACTCAAGTTCAATCTTCTGGCTCTAAGTTCAGTGTTTTTTCCTACATCCTGCTGCCTACATATGGAATGCTCCAAACCAAGATGAATAGGATATTCTTTTTTTTTTTTTTAAGATTTTATTTATTTATTCATAAGAGACAAAGAGAGAGAGAGGCAGAGACACAGACCAAGGGAGAAGCAGGTTCCCTGCGGGGAGAGCCCGATGTGAAACTCGATCCCAGGACCCAAGGGATCATGCCCTGGGCTGAAGGCAGACCCTCAACCTCTGAGCCACCCAGGCGTCCCTAGGATATTTACTCTGCCCTCAAAAACTTAGTCTAATAGTGGGTCCTGGACATGTACACCAACAACTACAAACAGAAAAAAAATGTTAAGGTAATAAAGTTGCAGACAGAGTAACAATTTCAGGAAGAAGAGTGTATCAGCTGAAAGAGTCAGATAAGGATAGCATGGACATGCTGCCATTCGAACCAGGCTTCACAAATGAGGATGGGTATGATTTGGACTTGTAGTACGGAAGATAGATGCATCCAGAAGAGCTTTCTTTCAGATCTTTTACAAGTATTAATTTATCTCAAATTAGTCTCACTCACTGTCTAAATCCTAAAGAAAGCAAGCTCTACCAGAGAAAGGAACTTCTCTGGCTTGCTTCCTATTATACTCTACCATTTAGACCACTACTTGGCAAGAAGGTATTCAGTAAATATTTATGAAAAAAAAAAAAAAAAGTAAATATTTATGAAGTTAAAGAACCTGAAGCACAGCATCCCAAAACTCCAAAGAAAAAGTGTTCTGAAAGTTGTCTATAGTATACACGTAAATAATCATGTTTTCAATATATCCACATGAAACATTTGAGACCATAAGTGATTAAAAAAAAAAAAAATCACTCAATGAGGGACGTCTGGGTGGCTCAGTGGTTGAGTGTCTGCCTTCGGCTCTGGGCATGATCCCGGATCGAGTCTGGGACCCAAGGATCATGCCCTGAGCTGAAGGCAGACGCTTAACCACTGAGCCACCCAGGTGTCCCTGAAAATATATATTTTAAAAAATATTTATTTATTTGAGAGAGAGAGAGCATGAGAGGGGATGGGGGAGGGGCAGAGGGAGATTTTTAAGATTATTTGAGAGAGCACAGCAGGGGGAGTAGCAGAGGGA
Source organism: Vulpes lagopus (assembly GCF_018345385.1). Taxonomy (NCBI): domain Eukaryota; kingdom Metazoa; phylum Chordata; class Mammalia; order Carnivora; family Canidae; genus Vulpes; species Vulpes lagopus. Next base: position 61,020,986 of record NC_054846.1, on the reverse strand, counting down.
GAGGGAGAAGCAGACTCCCTGCTCAGCAGGGAGACCCATGTGGAACTTGATCCTAGGACCTTGAGATAATGACCCAAACCTAAGGCAGTTGTTTAACTGACTGAGCCGCCCAGGTGCCCTCCCTGTTCATGCTTTTCTGTGTATAGGCTCTGGTCTCTCTGGGCCCAGTGACTTACAAGAGAGTTCTTTTTAAAGTTATTTAAGTAATCTCTACACCTAATGTGGGGCTCAAACTCACAACCCTGAGGATCAAGAGTCGGATACTCTTCTGACTGAGTCAGCTAGGCACCCCAAGAATGTCATTTAAAAGAGAATCAGAGAAAAAGGTGAAAATGTGAACCAAATAAACCTTTTCATTGTCTGGCCTGGTGAAGTAGCAGAAGCCTCCAAGTCTCTGCTCTGCTCACAAATGGAGCAGACTAGAAGCAACCAATATATTCTCCCTTACATTATACCATCATCACCCAAGTACCCAAATTACTGACCATTCTGGAAACTGCCCAGGAAGATACTCATATACAATTCACCACAGTCTATAAATCCAGGGGAAAAGACAAGAAATGCAATAAACTCCTAAACTATCTTCCATTAATAGATACCACCCATTCCAGGGTGTACAACTCTTAATTCAGGATTGTGAGTTCAAGCTCCACACTGGGTATAGAGATTACTTAAAAATAAAATATTTTTTCCCCCTTCCTTTAAAGAGAGAGAGAGGGTAGCCCTGGTGGCGCAGCAGTTTACCACCGCCTGCAGCCCAGGGTGTGATCCTGGAGACCCTGGATCGAGTCCCACGTCAGGCTCTCTCTATGATGCCTGCTTCTCCCTCTGCCTGTGTCTCTGCCTCTCTCTCTCTGTCTCTATGAATAAATAAATAAAATCTTTAAAAAATAAAATAAAATAAAATAAGAGAGAGAGAGAGAGAGAGAGAGAGAATGTTCCCAAGCAGCAGGGGGTGGGGTAGGAGCAGGAAGCAGAGGGACACAGAGAATCCCAGGTAGGCTCCATGCTCAGTGTAGAGCCTGATACAGGGTTTGATCTCATGACCCTGAGCCAAAATCAAGAGTCAGACATCTAAACAACTAAGGCACCTAGGTGCCCTGTTAAAAATAAAATCTTAAAAAAAAAAGAAAAGAGGGCTCCCTGGGTGGCGCAGCGGTTTAGCGCCTGCCTTTGGCCCAGGGCGCGATCCTGGAGACCCGGGATCGAATCCCATGTCGGGCTCCCGGTGCATGGAGCCTGCTTCTCCCTCTGCCTATGTCTCTGCCTCTCTCTCTCTCTCTCTCTCTGTGACTATCATAAATAAATAAAAATTAAAAAAAAAAAAAAGAAAAGATACCACCCATTCTGTTATAAAACACATTCCTTCATATGCAATGGATACTATAGGTTGGCCAGTGTTAACATGGAAAATATGAGTACAAGTGTCTCTAATGGCTGCCAGGGTTGGTGAATACTTACCTATCTTAAAAGCTTAGTAATAGAGGTTATGAGATTTTGCATCCTTCCCCCCTGTATTTCACTTGTACTTGTAAGCTTTAAATTGCTAAGCAAGCTACAGTTCTGCTGTCTAACTTAAACAGAATATAAAAGGATAATATGGCTATCATTTACAGTAATCTCAATCTACCATTAACCAAACAGGAGAACAGTACTTAGTTTTTTTGTTTTTAAGTAGAGGCAGGGTGACACTTGAGATGTTTTGGAAAAGAATATCCAGAACTGAAGGGACCAAAAGACACACCTTGTCTTATTCTCCATCCCTATACACATATTCCCATTCTCCAGGTGGTTGTGTCCACTCCCAAGCCTTCAGCTACCATTATCGCCGTACCATCCTGCTTGCTTCTGGAGTGGCACAATCACCTAGAGACTAATGACTCCCAGAGTAGCATATCCAACTCAAGCCATGCTTCTGGAATTTATAATTTTAGAACCAGCTTCCTCCTACACATCCCTACCTGGATATTCCAAAAGCATCTCAAACTAAAGTGTCCAAAACAGAACTCATCTTCCCACACCTCCCTTGGTGTCTCAGTAATCTAGCACTATCAATCACCTGATAGACCACGATAGTAACACAGGAACTATTAGGCAGCAAAGGATAGTATTAAGGCCACCTGGGTGGCTCAGTGGTTGAGCATCTGCCTTTGGCTCAGGGCATGATCCTGGGGTCCCAGGATCGAGTCTCCTATCGAGCTCTCCAGGGGGAGCCTGCCTCTCCTTCTGCTTATAAAATAATAACATCTTTAAAAAAAAGTATAGTGGTTAAGAGCATGGTCTTAAGAGAAGTCAGGGAGTTTAGGGGTTTGAATAACAGTACTCATTGGCACTGTGACTATGAGCGTTATCGAACTTTCTGAGCCTCAGCTTCCTTATCGGTATAATGGAAACAACAGTACAAAATCCAAAGGGCCTAAGTCAGAATAAAGGGGAAATACATTCGACCCTTGAACAACACAAGTTTGAACTGTGCAGATCCATTTACATATGAATTTTGTACAATACAGTATTATAAATATATTTTCTCTTTTGATTTTTTTTAAAGATTTTATTCATTTCTTTGAGAGAGAGAGACAGAGAGACGGAGAGAACAAGCAGGGGTGAGTGGCAGGCAGAGGGAGAAGCAGGCTCCCCACTGAGCAAGGAGCCTGAAGTGGGACTTGAACCCAGGACCCTGAGATCATGACCCAAGCCAAGGGCAGACGCTTAAGCAACTGAGCAATGCAAGTGTCCCTTCCTTTGATTTTCTTAATAACATCTTCTTTTCTCTAGCTTATTTTAAGAATACAGTATATAATACATACACAAAATATGTGTTAATCAACTGTTTGTTATCAGTAAGTTTTCAGTCAACAGTACATTATTAGTAAATTTGGGGGGAGTCAAAAGTAAAATGCAGATTTTCAACTGCACTGGAGGGCTTAGCACTCCTGACCCCCATGTTGTTCAAGGGTCAACTATACATGTAGCAGTACCAGACTTGGTAGTGAAAAACAGCAAGGATTCCGTAAGCGTTAACTAAACTATCTTCTTCCTTACTCCCCCAAATCTAGCCAGTCATCAAAATATATAGGCTCTACCTGCTTATCTCATGAATAGATGCCCCCTTGCTTCATCCTGATTGTCAAAAATCAGGTCTTCATGACTTTGCCTAGATTACTGCAATAACTTCCTTGCTAGTCTCCCCTAATTATAGTAATACACCTTGTTTATTCATTCTCCTATTACCACCACAATCTTTTTCAAATGCAAATGTAATTATGATAGTCTTTTATTAAATATCATTCAGTACTCCCCTACCCCAGGGTATTCAGGGTAAAGTCCAAAGGAAGGTTTCTATAATCTGGTGCTGTGCTATCTCCTATCACTCTGCTCCAGTTTTACCTCTTGCCACACCCTTCCTAAACACACTACAGCAACCCAGGACTACCTGCATTTTCCAGAAAGAATCACGTTTTCTCTCACTTCTGAGCCTTCATGCTATCTATTCCGCTTGGTGGTTGTTCTGTCTCATAACTCCTACTTTTTAAGACTCAGCTAAAGTGTTACTTTCTATAGGAAGCTTGTCCAGTTTGGTATGCGTTTCCTTCCCAATCTGCTCCCTCTCTAGAACTCTTACTGCCTTTTAAGGCTCAGCTAGGGTACCACCTCCCCAAGAAGCATTTCTGGTTTGTGCTCCCACAACACTGTGCACTTATCTCTACCACACATTTAATATAACGGCTTAAAAAATAATTTATTTAATAGTTAATAGGCAACCAGACGTCCTAAGGGGACAGACTCTTTCTTGTCTTTGAATTTCTAGTACTATAAATGTAGTAGGTACTATAAATACAGTAGGCTAGTAAGGATCTATTGCCCTCTCTCTCCTCAAGTCTGGCTGTCTCCTCTCCCTGACAAATCTGGGGAGATTTTTTTTCCTTTCTTTCTTTTTTTCCTCTTTGCCTGTCTGCAGGATCTTAAAAATATCCCCCCCCCCTCCCCGGTCAAATAAATGCTACCTTTTTGGGCACAACACACACTGATATAGAGATCTTCAAACCAAGTACCATAAAGAAAATAGCCTTGGCTTACTAGATTATATAATATAATAATTCTATGGGATCTATGAAGATACCGATCCCCATCTTAAAATGAAGAAACTCACAGAAGTTAAAAAGCCTGCCAGATATGGAACAACCACTGAGTGGAGAAACTAGGCTACAGGCACAAATTTTCTGAATCCTGGACTGAGGCTCTTCCCACCACTCCACATGTCTTAGTTTTAAGCAATTAAGTGACTATGTGGTTCATCACAGCATCTAGCCCTGACTACTTGCTGAGCATAGTGCTGTGGGTTCAAGGCCTCTTCATGGTGTCTTTAGTTACATTTTCAGCAGCTTTTAATTTCCCTGCTTTCAATTTCGTCCTTGGAGGCCAATATTTTTTCATAGGCTAGATGACACATATTTGGAAGCCAAATGTTTAAAGTAAGGCTTTTCCACAAGAATTTAGAATGCCGGAGTAGAAAACTGTAACTCTGCTTGAACTTGTTCTTTGTCATTTCTGATTGACAATAACCAAGAACCAAGGGTAAGCCTTCATAAATGTATGTACAGATTCCTAACTATTTAAGCATTCATCATAAACCTTTCAGAAAGAGAGTCAGTCCTAACTACAGAAGTCTAAGGAAAAAACAAGGATTTAGGAGGCCACACTTTGAGTCTCAACTCTGCCGTGTATTCACTGTTATTAACTCAGGACCTTTAAAAAGCCTCTCCTTCTAGCACACAGAGGTGGAAGGATCAAAGGAGATGAGTTACTCTGGGTGCCTTAACATGCAGTTCAAGTGTAAAATGTTATCACTGCCTGTGATGTGCTAGAAGACAGGCTCCAAGAGGATGGGAATTTATCCATTCTTCTCCCCACATCCAGCCCCACCAATTCACAGCACCTAGAACAAGCTGGCACACAGAAGATGCTCATAAAATCAAAGTGCTTAACCATTATACTTAGCAGCTACTGAAGACATAGATACACATGGCTCCTGCCCTCCAGAAATTTTCATTCTTTTTTTTTTTTTTTTAATTTTTATTTATTTATGATAGTCACAGAGAGAGAGAGAGAGGCAGAGACACAGGCGGAGGGAGAAGCAGGCTCCATGCACCGGGAGCCTGATGTGGGATTCGATCCCGGGTCTCCAGGATCGCGCCCTGGGCCAAAGGCAGGCGCCAAACCGCTGCGCCACCCAGGGATCCCGAAATTTTCATTCTTATTGGGAAGGCCAAAACAAATGAAAATGTCAATGGAGTAAAAACACCAATGACTACATTTTTTAAAAGTTCTGTTAGAGATTCGGAAGAGAACTTTTCCTAATTCCACTTAGATTAGGAAAAGTTATAGTATCAGCCTATATCCTGGAGCCTTTTCTTTGCAGAATGTTGTATGGTTCTGAATGATACAATATAAATGACTATATGCTCTGAGGGTTGAGAAGAAATCAGTTGAGACAGTCTGGTTTTAGGAGGAACGTGGGGCATCTTGATGGGAAAGTAAAGAAAAAAGGGAAGATACTCCAGAGCAATCAGAAGCAAGGAGGAGAGAATAAGGAGGCTACGTACATAAACTGTAAATTAATCTGCAGAGAGCATCGAGTATCATGAAAATAAGGTTGGATAAGCAAGCCAGACTAGGTTATTAAAGGCACTGAAGGCCAGGCAGTATTAGAATCTGATGTTATGATAAATGTGAAGCCGTTTAAGCATTCTGAGTAAACGAATAATATGATGAAAGCAAAATTTTTACAGGTACTATCTGATAAACAGAACATGAAGTAGGAAGCTATTAGGGTCTAAGGCTGAAATGCTGCTGTTCAGCTATAAAATAAGAGGGCTGCTGAAAAAATATCTTTTATATTTCAAAGGAAAAAAAATCCACAACATTTAGTGTTCAGCCAGATGAAGAAACCAAAGGAAAAGAATCAATTAACCTACAAATAATCAGTTTTAAGTAACTAAGTGACCAGCACCTGAATTAAGTAGGAATATAAAAGAATGGTAAAATAATTTTCCTGTCCCAGGGGAATCTAGTAGGAAAAACAAAGCTACTTTTCATCGAATCACTGGCTCTCAGGATTAAGAGGATTCTAGAAATCACCTTGTAAAAACACCATCTGATGCCAGAACAATCTTTTCAACATTCTCAGCAATTAGTCAGGTAACCGCTGTTCAAACACCTTCAGTGTAGAGAACCAGAGACTTCTGGAGGCAGCCCATTCCATTCAGACAGCTCTAAGTATTTAAAAGTTCTTCCTTATATGGAGGCAAAATCTGCTTCCCTGCAACTTCCACCCACTGATCCTGGTACTGCCCTTGGAGGTCATACAAAACAAGTGTGCATTAAACATAGAACAAGTACTAACTGTGTGGTACTGACTATTGAGTACTGTGGCACTCAGAGAAGGGAGTCAAAGATGACTCGAAATGCAAACCCAGGGGTGTTACAGAATGATGACACTATAGGCAGAAACAGGTTTCTGGCACGTATTAAGACAAGAGGATGAGGTCAGTTTTGGATAAGCAGAGTCTGAAGAGGAGATGAAACTTCTAAGTATTTAGAAATAAAGCTTGGGGAAAGAGCAAGGCTGGAGCTCAATGTCTGCAAGTTACTGGCAAAGAAATATATCAAGTCATAAGAATGGAGAGGCTTCTTGGAGGGATATCACACAGAGCAAAAAAAACTATGAGGTTGATTCCCCACCAATTTTTTTGTGGTCTGAAACCAAGAAAAATCAAGAAATGGCTAGTGATTCCTGCCGAAGTTGCATCAAAGTCTCATCATTCTAACAATTTATACAATCCAATTCCTTCTGCTTATTCAAGGAAGTTGTTCAGAAGTAAATGGAACCAGGTTACTCCTGCAGTTCTTGTCTCATCTCACCAGGCACTGAAGCCAGGAGTATGAGTGTCTACTTGAGTTGGAAGTTGCTATGCTTAAAATGTTTTCTACTTTGTCTGGTAGTTTTTCCTCTAAGTCATATACTTAACTAAAACTGAAAAGCAGCTATACAAGTCAGCTCATACACTATGATAGTGAAACTATGATAGCCCAACTGGTCTGCTTCAGAATACTTTATTTGGCCTTGACTTTGTAATTCAGTTCCTGAGATGTTATCCTAAGAAAATAATAAAATGTGGGGAAAGTGATAGGCAGAGGTTCACTGCAATGTTAACTTAGACTTCTTCTGGGGCTCCTGGGTGGTTCAGTTAAGCGTCCGACTCCTGATTTCAGCTGAGGTCTTGAGTTCAAGCCCTTTGTTGTTGGGCTCCATGGTGGGTGTGGAGCCTACTTTATTTTTTAAAATATTTTATTTATTTACTTATTTGAGAACACACACTGGACAAGGGGCAGAGGGAAAGGGAGAGAGAATCTTAAGCAGACTCTGCTGAGCGTGGAACCCGACATAGGGCTCCCTCTCATTAGCTAGAGATCATGACCTGAGCTGAAATCAAGAGTCAGATAGATGCCCAACTGACTGAGCCACGCAGGTGCCCAGTGGGGCCTACTTAACAAACAACAAAACAAACTTAGACATCTACGTATAGGGGAATAGCTAAATGCACCATGGAAAAAGACTTGAAGAGAACACAAGATTTACAGTATTTGTCACATGGGGTTTTGGACAATTGACCCATTTTCCAAATTTTCTTTAACATAGTTTCTTTCTAATAAAACAAAACAAAAAACAGCTTGACTTGGATCTCTCTCCTAAGGCACCACTAAGTTATAAGGCATTGCTTAGTTCTACTCCTAACAATATAGAATTAGAGCCAAGTTCTCATCACAAGGCTCTAATATGCCACAAAACAAAACCTAGGCATGCTAACAGGAGACACGAATAGGCTGTTTTAACCCAGAAACCAAAGAATAGATACCACTTTGCCTCAGTAAAGATGTCATCTAAATCTAACCCAAATCAGGAGCCACTGTTCTTCCCCAAGCATTTGGTTTCACTGAGGGAACCAAGGACATTTAGTGTCTGAGTCACTGCCATCTGAGGTTTAGATTAAAAGAGAAAGGCCTATCTTGTAGAGAGAATCCAATCCAATATCAGCACTTGTCTCCGGTTCTGTCTCCTATCTGAAATTCCAGGAGTGAGTAAAGCTAGTTAGGGTTTGTAAACTGAAGTCAGACTCAGGAACTAGCTGTTTCAATGGTCGGGGCAAGTAAACAACTTTGCGTGACCATGAGTTCTCCTCTCATATTTAAGGAATGTTATGAAGATTAACTGCATAAAAGCAGGCACCTTTTACATTGTATAAGGAAAAAGTGCACTGGATGATTTCAGCTGGGTAGCTGCATAAAGATAGATCCAAGGATGCTGGTTGTCCCTATCCATGATTCAGCTACAGCTAGAGATATGAAAAGATATGTGACTGTGGGTCTATAATTAAACTTAAGTATACGAATTTTAAATGACCTCTGCAGGAAAAAAACAAAAAACAAAACAAAACAAAATAAACAAAATCCAAAAAAACCCCAAGAACAAACAAACAAACAAAAAAACAAGCTCACTCCTTCCATGAAACCTCTCAACTATATTTTCCAGTCAAATGGAAAAGTTTAACACTACAGGTCTGGTAATACAGGCAAACAAAGCTTTATTATAGCTAAGAAATATTTTGAGAGTTCGGATTCTCTTTATTGAGTTTACATAATGGTATATCAAAAAAAATAATTTTGTGGTGAATGTTGTAGTTGCATTAATTTGAAGATGATTCAACTCTAACAACTTAATAAAAATGAACCCTGAGTACCAACATCATAAACTATAAGCAATTTGAAATAAATGGTAACTCCTATTCATTAAACCAAGCTGTCTAAATGCAGGCAACATGAACATAATAGGAATTTCTATATCCCCAGTATAAGGGATATATATCTGCTGACTTGCACTGTTAACTAACCCAAAGCTTTCTTGTAGTGAGTGCCTATCAGAGGCATTTCTCTATCAAGATCACATCCTCTGAGGAAAACCAAAAAGGCAAGTCCTTCAAGTACCACCCAGAAGTTCCTTGAATAAACGATCATTCATGATGCCTCAATAAAAAATGATTCACTCACTACAGGATACCCAGTGCTTATCATGTGCATACCGTGTGCTAAGCATGGCCATGAAGCCTCCCCTAAAAAATTTCATTGGAGAGAGAAGACACTGCACAATCATAGTTACAATACTTTCTAATGCAGTGGTTCTTAATCAGGGGCAATTTTGTCCTCCAGGAGACACACTGGGCAATGTCTGCAGACATTTTTGGTAGGTACAACTGAGCGAGTACTACTGACATCTGATGGGTAAGAGGCCAGGGATACTGCTAAAATCCTACAATGTACAGGTAGGACAACGCTACAGTGAAGAATCATCCAGCCTAAATGTTAGTTGTGCCAAGGTTAAGAAACCGTGTTCTAGTATAATACGGAACAAAAGGGAAGTGCATGAGGTATAAATAAAATGCTAATGTAATAGTTTAAGACTGTCTAAATTAGAATGTCACTCTGCATCATCTAATGAAAATTAAGGTTAAGAGTCCGATTGTGGAGAGTTTTGTAAACTGGACAATGGAGTTTAGACTTGATTCTTTGGGAATACGAAGCCAGATTAGGATAAGAAGACAAAAATGGTTCTCTTTAAAAGATTAGCCTGGTTATGGTAGAGAAAGTGAAGTTTAAGTATGAAAGCCAGGTTAATAGAAAAAAAAAAAAAAAAGGACTGGGTAAGATATGGCTTGAGGATCCTCCAATTTCAAATCTCAGGATTAAATTTCCAACCTGAGGGTTCAACCTCCAATAACACTTTTCATTTGCTCACTTAAGTAAAATGCATCTTTGACTCACAATTCTTCAGAGAAAACTGAAAGGAGAAAGTCCCTTTTGAAGGCTTAGTCCCTGGTTAAAAAAAATAATTGCAACTAAACATATGTATGTATAATGAAGAAAAGGGGTGAGAAAAAAAAATCACTCCTCAAATTGGAAACAAAGCACTTTACAAATTAACAGCTAACCTTCCGGACACCTGGTTGGCTCAGCCAGCAGTTGGGCATCTGCTCAGGGCGTGATCCCGGGAGTCCCGGGATAAAGTCCCACATTGAGCTTCCTGCATGGAGCCTGCTTCTCCCTCTGCCCCACCCCTCTCATGAATAAATAAATACTTAAAAACAAACAAACAAACACACACAGCTAACCTTCTCAGAGCAAAAATACACTCACTGAAATTTAACAGTACCACCAGTTTTGGTTTGCATGACAGGCTGTACTTGACAAAGTACTTTCACTGCTACCGTTTTATTAAAACTATTCTCAGACATAAATTATGTCCACCTGATTGATGAAGTATCTCTTGAGAAGAAAAAAGGTGGGAAGTTCCACAGAAATTTCTTTTTCTTTTTTTAAAGATTTTATTTATTTATTCATGAGAGAGACAGAGAGAGAGAGATAGAGAGAGAGAGGGAGGCAGAGACATAGGCAGAGGGAGAAGCAGGCTCCATGCAGGGAGCCCGAGGTGGGACTCGATCCAGGGACTCTGGGATCACGCCCTGAGCCAAAGGCAGATGCTCAACCGCTGAGCCACCTAGGCATCCCCAGAAATTTCTTTGAGCTAGACCAACACAACTCAAACAATAAGCAAACTGCCAAACACAGAATAAAATCCAAACACATTCAAACAAGGTATCAAAAGCCCTTCCCAAGTTGGCAGCCATCTATCTTTTTTTCTGGTCTTAACTTCTGCTGCAAACTCCAGGCAAACTCTAATAATACTCCAGGTACTTCACTGAATATAAGCCCTTTCCGGCCTCCACACCTTTGCTCTTGCTGTTTCCTCTAGCTGGGATACCTTACCAGACATCTTCGCCTGGGTGTGCTGCAAAACACCTCATATTAAATATGCCCCAAATTCATTTTCTTTCCATGCCACCTCTCCAACTTACCCCTCTCCTCTCACATTACCTACCTTAGTGAATGGTACCACCCAGTTCCCTAAGCCAGAAAACCAGGCATTCATCCTAGACTACTCCTATTTCTTCATTTCCACAAATAATTAGCCTCCCAATTCTATGGATTCCATCCATAGAATTTTTTTTTTATTCCATCTTTTAAATACTGTTCAAATCTGATCCCTCCTCTCCTCCCCACTATCATGGTCTTAGTTCAAGCCACGACTGCAACAAAAGCTTCCCAACCCTGGTCCACTTCACCATCACGTCGCTTCTCAATCGACAAACTGAACGTTCTAACACATACATCTGACCACATCATGTTCCTACATAAAACCCTTCAAAGCACCCTCATAGCGTTCCGCATAAGAGCCGCATTACTGAGCATGATTTACAAGGGCCTTCATATTTGACCCACCACTTGCCACTTCCTCCACTTCTCCACGCATTACTGGAATTTCAGTCACACGCTGAGCTAGCCATGGGCTTCCCCACCACCAGGTCCCCAGGCCCTTGCACTCTTTGCCTGTAAATACCTTTTCCAGATTCACCGTATGGTTAAGTCAGTCCTGCAAGACTTATCCTCCATTTCCTCCTCAAAGCTTAGACACCTGGCTCAGGTGCTTATCCTCTCTTCTCACACAGCCCGGGGCTCATACAGGGCATTGTGACAGGGTTAGCTGTCCCTGATTCACTTGTCTACCCCCCATTCCCTGCCACGGTAACAACTGTATTCCTTGCCACCAGGGCCAAGTGCCTCATTCAATATGTGCCTCAAACATATGAAGGGCTCTGGGAACGAGTGGGTGAATGAGGAAAGAATGTGCTGAGCTGTCCCGTTTTTCACTTGAACAAGGAACCCTACAAAGAGCTTCCCTACTAAGTTCTGATACTAACCTCTGCCTTAAAAGCTTCTCCTCCTCTCATCAAGCTTATTGTTATTTATCCTTCAAAATCCATCTTAAATTCTGCTCCGCAGAAGGGATTTTCCTGAGGTTTCCGCCCCACCCCACCCCCGCCCCCCGTCATATATTTCCATAGTACCCTGTTCTTCCGAACACTCATCACATTTATCATTACTTCTTAAACGGCCCTGCAACAACTGTTAGCTCCATGGGGGCAGGGGCTGGCCTTTTTGGTTTCAAAACTGCATTCCCTGGGTATGGCGGCGCCTGACGGAATAAACAGAATTTGTTACACTGAATTTAATCCTGCGGGGGGTAAGCAGAGATCTCCGCCTAAAAGAGGAGGAAAAAAATGAGGCTCAAGGAAGCTAAATAATGCATCTAGGGCTACAGGTACTTAGCAGTGGGGCCAGCCCAAACCTGAGCCAGCGGATTTCAGGTCCAGAAGCACGCAGCAACAACACCTTCCAAAAAGTTAACTAAGCCTTTCCGAACTGGAGCGACAGACCTGGAGGAAGGAGAGGCTACCTGGCTGCAAATACAAAGACCTGTCCCACTCTCTTTTGAAAAACTCCCCAGGGATCCCAAACAGGTTGCAGTAAACAAAAAACAAAACAAACACCACCACCAGCCCCCTCAAACCACGCAGCGGGAGGTCTTTAACCTGCAGCTGCCGGCGAGACAACACCGACCGGAAGACCACTCAGAGGTGGAGAGAGGTTCCTGGGAAATAGTCGTGGGGAGGATCTGGAACTAATGATCTAAGGAATTGAGGTCTGGATTCCAACTGTGTCCCTCACTCGCTGTTAAGATCCCAGACCAGTTTCTACGCTCCGGGGGATCAATTTACCCCTCCGAGCAATGGGGACGAGATGGGGGGGGGTACAGGGAAGACTCTAAGGTATCGCCGGTTCCTCAGGAATGCCTACGTCTGGGCACGTTAGGAATCAGGCCCCGCCGAGGCTGACAGGATTTCACAGCAGAGGAGCCTCCCCAGAAGAGCCCGGCTCAGTTGGTCACCCCGGCCCCACCTCAAGAGACCGCGCCCAGGATCCCGGGTCGGCCCGAGGGCCTCCTCTCCGGCCCCTTCAGTAGGGCCCACCACACGCGCACAGGCCGGACGGGCCGTCAACAAAGCCACGGCCCGGTGGGCCGCGGAGCGGACCCCAGTCCCCACCCGGCCGCGTCCCCTCACCTCAGAGTTCCGCCTCACCTCCCGACTGCGAGGAGCCGCTCTCCACTTCCGGCAAGAACCGCCCAGCAATCTTCGCGCGACCCACTTCCGGGCCCTCACTGGGCGCGGCGCCCCCACCGGAAACGGACGGCCGCCGAGTCGCTGAGGTGGAGGAGAGACCCGGGAGGAAGTCTGGCCGCCCCGCTCGCGGCTCCGCCCCCTATTCTCCACGCCCGGAAGGGAGAATCCTCGCCCGCTCGGGGGCCCTTGGCGGAGAGCCCCGCCCCCAGGGCGCGAGCGGCCGGGGAGCGCGCTCCAGGATAGGCCACGCCTCTCCGCCGCCTGGGGGCCCAGTCGCTCGGGCCAATGAAGGGCCGGAGTCGCCGGCGAGGCTCCACCTCCGCAGAGGGAGGACAGGTGAGTGGCTAATTAGCGCTCCTATCGGTGTGGTCGCGGTGGCCGTGGCCGGGGCGGGTGCCTTCGCCCAGGCGATTGGAAGGGGTATTGGAGGGACGAGGAGGCCGATTCCCGGGGGGCGGGGATCCCGGGCAGTCGTCTGCTCGCCGAGGAGATCGGGGCGCAGCTCCGCCTCTTTGGGCGTGCGTGCCTCGGTTTCCCGGTTGGGACCTGGGGCGGCCATTGTTCCGGACCGTGTTCTGGCGGTACCTGCCGAGGCTGGCGTGGGGGCCCAGCCCTGGGTTTCCGGGCGTGGCCGCCTTTGCGCCGCGCGCCGGGCCCCCCGGGTCGGGAAGGTGGAGGCTCGCCCCACTTCCTGTTTGTTCCGTGCGCGCTGTGACCATAGATGGTCAGGTCTGGGGCGGCTCGGAAGCCTCCGCCCCGCGGTTTCGGAGCCCTTCCTCCCCGCGCCCTGGGTGTGGTCCCCGAGAATAAGATGAGCGGAATTAGAGAAGATCCCGCTCCACCTCCACTCCGCTAAAACCCAGTTTGTGGGGCCTCCTCGCCGAGGCGGAGGGCTGGGGGGGCGCGGGAAGGGGGGGTGCCCTGCCGCCTGGCACTCAGTCCGGCCCGCGGGGGAGAGAGACTTCGCTTCCGTGCCGCCCGGGCCTCGGATCAGAGCTTTGTTCCCTCAAGGCTCACACTTTCCAACCGGCGATTATCCTCCCACAAAGATTTATTTCCAGAAAAAAATTGGCGAGTGCCAGTGTTCCCACTCCTTCAGCTGAGCGTCTGTGACAGCTCCAAGCTTCGCGTTGAATGCAGGCGTTATGTGCCAAAGTCACTCGTTCAACAAATACGGTTCTTATAATGACAGCTACCATTTACTGCGTGTTGACAACGTGCCAGGCCTGTGCTTACGCTTCAAGAACATGTTCATGTGATCCTTAATAGGAACTCTCTGTGGTAGGTACCAGTGGGGCCTCCAGTTTTCAAACGAGGAAGCTGAATTACTTGCCAAAGTTACAGAGCAACTTGGGACTTTGAAGGGAACACATCTGCCTGATGAAACCCCATGAATTTAACCCCTGCCGTAGGCCATACCAAAATAACGTTTGCTACACTTTGTGCACAGTGATGCCTCTGGATGGGGAGACATCCTGGGTTCCATTCCTGCCTTGGGCACTTTACTGGGGGTTAGACTGGCCAGGTTACCTAACTTGGCTGAACCTGGGCCACTTTTTAATGTTATGGCTTTCGTGTTAAAAGAAAAATGACCGCAATAAAATATGGTACAAAAAATGTATATTTTAAATATTTACATTTAACAAAAACTCTGTGTCTCTCACACACATGTGCAGCACAAAAACTTTAACTTCGTTCACACATAACATCAAATGGTTATATTTGAGTGCTTCATGTATGTGAAGCCTATGGCAAGGTGTCCTTCTTGACCCTCACTGTAATCAGTTGTACATTTAGTCCTAAGTATCTTTTTGAATTTAGAGACAAGGGGGAATCTCTGTGTGGCTCAGCGGTTGAGCACCTGCCTTCAGCCCAGGGTGTGATCCTGGCGTTCTGGGATCGAGTCCCACGTCAGACTCCCTGCATGGAGCCTGCTTCTTCTTCTGCCTGTGTCTCTGCTTCTCTCTCTCTGTGTGTGTCTCATGAATATATAAATAAAATCTTTAAAAAAAAAAAAAAAGAATTTAGAGACAGGAAGTGCCTAGACATGTATCCCAGAGAAAGGGGAAAGAGAGGAGGAAATAGGAAAGAGAAGAAAGAAAGGAAGAAAATAGGGATAAGACTTGTGGGGCTAGGGGATCCCTGGGTGGCTCAGCAGTTTAATGCCTGCCTTTGGCCCAGGGCGTGATCCTGGAGACCTGGGATTGAGTCCCACATCAGGCTCCCTGCAGGGAGCCTGCTTCTCCCTCTGCCTGTGTCTCTGCCTGTCTCTTTCTGTGTCTTTCATGAATAAATAAATAAAATCTTTAAAAAAAAATAACTTGTGGGGTTGGACTGAGAAACAGAAGCAGTAACCTATATGAAGCCACATTGTAAAGTGCTTCTTTTTTTTAATTAATTAATTAATTTATTTATGATAGACATAGAAAGAGAGGCAGAGACACAGGAGGAGGGAGAAGCAGGCTCCATGCCAGGAGCCCAACGTGGGACTCGATCCCGGGACTCCAGGATCACTCCCTGGGCCAAAGGCAGGCGCTAAACCGCTGAGCCACCCAGGGATCCCCTAAAGTGCTTCTTTATAGAGTGCACATATGAGTAAGTCACAGTCCCCACCCCTAAGGAACTTCTGATCTCTTAAGGAATCTAACTCCAGTGGGAGGCAGTTTAAGAGCCTTTTACTTATTCCTTTTTATTTTTCATTCATTTATTTATACACTGAGAAAAAAATACTGAGTTCTTCCTCTGTGCTAGGCCCCATTCTACTTTGTACAAATAGTATATGAGTGGACAAGTCAAACTCTGTCAATGTCCTCATGGAGCTTACAATCTGTCATGGAAACAGGTGTTGCCATCTGGGGCAGTCATTGGAACTCTGACTCTTGGCTCCCACCCTTTTCCTCTGATCTTGCCCAGTTTCTCATCCGTGGTGAGCTCTCATCAGACACATGCCCAATGAGTACCTTGAATTCAGAATAGTCATTTCCTGGGCTGTGATGGGTAGGGAGAACTTTGAAAGGCAAACATGAGTAAACAGTAGTGGAGGTACAATCTGTGACTAACTGTGGTGAGAGGATCCTATAGGAGAAGAATAGGAGATAAGGCTGAAGAGAAAGAGGTTGAGTAAGCAGTGCCAGACAAGAGACGTAAAACCTTAATGTGAAATCAAGGAGGAGCTGGTCAGATTACATTTTAGAAATATAACTCTAACTGCAGGGTAGAGCATGGGTTTGAGTGGGGTCGGGGGGAAAGAGGCAGGGGGCTCTCTTAGAAAACGGGTACAGAGGTAGCAAGGGTCTGAATCAAGTCTATAACATGAGGATGCAGCAGAGATGCCATTGTTATAAAGAGGAAGATGACAAGGAGAAAGACAAATGGCAGAGGGATGATCTGAATATGATCTTTCAGATTAGATCTAGTTCCCCAATTATACACTCCCACTGAATACTACTTTTCCCTTTGTGGCAGGTATCACAGTCCTAATTAAATAATCATCTGTACACATGTCTTAATGTTTTCTTTCCCTGTAAGTAACTTGAGGTTAGAGTCTTTGCCTCTCTGGCACAAAATTTATCCTCAGTAGATATTTATGGGAAAATGTGACTAAATGAAAAGAGTAAGAGGGGCCAAGATGGCTCTGAGACTTGGAGCATGGGTCTGTGGAAGGTGACAAGAAGACGGGGTCAGGGTTTGGGGATTTTGCACCTTGGACTTCAGAATCCAGCCTGGGAAGAAAAAGGAGTGCAGTGAATCATTTTGCAACCAGAATCACCAACAGAGAGTTGATTGATTCTCACACAATTCCCTTCTTGTATTTTGCCACTTTTGTATTTTGCCTGGATTTCAGCACATTCTAAACCTGCAGAATCGCTTTGTCTCTGAGGGTGCCACCTAAAATTCT
Source organism: Vulpes lagopus (assembly GCF_018345385.1). Lineage (NCBI taxonomy): Eukaryota > Metazoa > Chordata > Mammalia > Carnivora > Canidae > Vulpes > Vulpes lagopus. The sequence goes on along the minus strand of NC_054846.1, from coordinate 61,003,955 downwards.
TCCTTATCTCTCTGAGTTTCAGACACAGAAGTCTGGCGATTCATCTGGAGCGTTTCCCAGCTGGCTCAGAGGATCGCCTGTATCTGTGCAGCCTGGCTCAAAGCCTGTCTGCATTTGAGCAGATCCTGTATCCCCCTGCCAGAAGGGGCTGATGACACAACAATCTCTGTGAGCCCATATTTCTTCTTCTCCTACAGTAGGGCCGCAGGCTCCAGCCTGATCTAGGGTCTCAGTCCAAAAATTACAAGTCAGCAAAGGAAATATTGACAATATAACATAGTGCTTCACATCTGGTTTTGATGTCACTTGGACTTGAACTTGAGTCACATTCTGCCACTTACTGTGTGACCGGAGTCAAGTCAGTTAACCTCAAAGAAGGATATTAACACCCATCTTGAAGATGCATATCCCATATGAAGATTAGGAGAGAATTTGTAAAACAGGTCATACAATTGAGTAGTAACAATTATTATTCAATACATAGAGTCTATTGTCTTTGTTACTGGTGAAGGCTACCAGAAAGCAAAATAAGGTCTGAAGTGTCATCATATTGGATGGTTCTACCAAGCCACTGCTGCTACTGCCCGCAGTGTTTGCTTCTTTACGTTGCTACCTTTTGATTCAAAGTCTGGGTCTGTGCCCTTCGGTGCAAGTAAGACTAGATAGAGCATATTTTTCCCAAGAGGAATGGAGGTAGGCAGTTTTCCTGGCTCAGTAAAATCAGCTGATATCTCTGTGATTCAGTTATTAGACTTATCTTTAGAGTTGCAAGTTGGCTGTTGTAGTCCAAGCCATCACGTCATGTTTAAGGAAAGAGGAAGAGGAGGTACTGCATCTGAAATTGGAAAGCTAGTTTTCTGAGGATACCCAGCTTTCTGTTTCATAGCCAGAACTAATGATCAACAAGTATTTCAGCCTCCTTGTCCCTCAAAGGGACATTTTCAAGGTGCACATTTCACAGTATTTCTGAGGGTCCCCAGAAGGGCCAAACCCCAGTTGCACACAGCAGTAACCCACTCATTAATGAACACTTTACTGGCTTTTCTCCCTACCCCAAGTCACCTATCTCAGGTAATCCAAACTAAAGAGAGTGGGATCGGCTGGATCTGCAACCCTAGGAAAATGATAGTGAGCATTGTCGGATTTGATGTAATCTACTGTATGGTGCACTCTCTCTTTGTTTAGGATGTTACCCAAATATGTAAAGGGGTTGCAGATGCTGAGTGTCCAATAGGAATGATAGATAATAATCCATAATAATCCCTGGAATGGCTCAATATCAACATATACCTTTCTTTCTTTCTTTCTTTCTTTCTTTCTTTCTTTCTTTCTTTTCTTTCTTTTCTTTCTTTTCTTTCTTTTCATTTATTCATGAGAGACACAGAGAGAGGCAGGGACACAGGTAGAGGGAGAAGCAGGCTCCATGCAGGGAGCCTGATGCAGGACTCAATCCAGGGACTCTGGGATCACGCTCTGAGCCAAAGGCAGGCCCTCAACCGCAGAGCCACCCAGGCATCCCTATACCCTTCTTTCTATGCTTACACTTCAAAAAATGAAACAAAACAAAACTCCTCACTAAAACAAAACTAAAACCCCTCTAATAACCTAAATTGTCATCACTGTACTCACCCCCCTACCCAGAAAAAGGAATCGACAAAACTCTCATCAGTTACTTCATCCAAGTCCAAGATTTCCAAATAATGTCTCTACCAGTTCCATAATGATGCTTCCTCAGTATTCCTCAGCCTGGGCTGATCTTTAAAGCCAACCAACACAACATACCACATCCTGTATATGTTGCGGGGGAAGGAGAAGAAAATTAGATACAATATGTAACTATTGGTTTAGCACCTGCCTTTGGCCCAGGGCATGATGCTGGAGTCTCAGGATCGAGTCCCGGGATGGAGTCCCACATTGGGCTTCCTGCATGGATCCTGCTTCTCCCTCTGCCTGTGTCTCTGCCTCTCTCTCTGTGTGTGTCTCTCATGAATAAATAAATAAAATCTTTAAAAAACAAAAAAACAATGTGTAACTATTGAACTGACATGGCAAGGAATCTTCCTATACTAATCACAAGGCCTTAATTGATACTTTTGACTTCATGACTACATATCCATTACATATTATCTGTCTTCAACCAGCACCTCAGTTCATCAGGGTCACAGTGATTGGAAAAGAAAGAAGGCATGAAGGAAGCATGCTACTGTCTTAAAAGGATCTGATCAGGGATCCCTGGGTAGCTCAGTGGTTGAGTGACTGCCTTCGGCCCACATGCAGATATGATGATAAAAAAAAAAAAAAAAGGATCTGATCAAGAAGTGATATGTATCACTTCTACTACATTGCATGAACTAGAATATAATTATATAGCTTGTAGTTGGGGCTGAATTTTTCTTTCTTTTTTTTTAAAAAGATTTTATTTATTTGTGACACACACACAGAAACAGAGACACAAGCAGAGGGAGAAGCAGGCTCCATGCAGGGAGCCAGATATGGGACTCGATCCCAGATCCCAGGTTCATGCCCTGAGCCAAAGGTAGATGGTCAACTGCTGAGCCACACAGGTGTCCCTTTCTTTCTTTTTTTTAGTTAAACCCACTACAGGGGTTGAATTCATTACTCTGATATCAAGACCTGAGCTGCAATCAAGAGTCACATGCTGGGATCCCCGGGTGGCGCAGCGGTTTGGCGCCTGCCTTTGGCCCAGGGTGCGATCCTGGAGACCCGGGATCGAATCCCACGTCGGGCTCCCTGCATGGAGCCTGCGTCTCCCTCTGCCTGTGTCTCTGCTTCTCTCTCCTCTCTGTGTATTCTCATGAATAAATAAATAAAATTAAAAAAAAAAAAAAGAGTCACATGCTTAACCAACTGAGCCACCCAGGTGCACTAGGACTATGAGTTTTCTGTAAGTGACCAAAACTTTTCCCTTGAGGGATGGGAGATCTTACCTGCCCTGCTTGTAAAATATTACCATAACTTTCTGTGCTAAACATGGCAGGAGTAGGAGGACCTCCAAGTACTCCTTGGGTTATATCCATAATCCTGTCTTCCTATTGCATAGTGACAGTTCTCTTTTGCCTTGATAATAGGCTTATTCACCCCAGCCAACCATCATAATCCAAGATCTGCAGATAAAGTTTAACAATAGACTCTCCGAGCCCTGATTTGTAGCATTTGCCAATTTCTGTAGTGTAAATAATCCCACTGTGGCCAATTTTAAACTAACAATGTCACTGAATGTAGAGTTGAGGAAAAGGCACTGTGGTATATGGAATAATGGCTGTCCAAAGATCACCACATCCTAATCTCTGAATCTGTGAATATACTATCTTATATGACAAAGGGATTTGCAGATGTGATGAAATTAAGGATATTCAGATAGGGAGATTATCCCGGTAGGCCCAATACAATCAACATGGAACCTTATAAGGAAAGAAGGAAGTAGGATGTCAGCATTAGAAAAAGAGATGTGAATGAAATGAATGAAAGCAGTCTTAGTGATACAACCAAGGAATATAGGCAACCTCTAGAAGCTGGAAAAGGTGTGCAATCAATTTTTCTCAGAGCTTCTGGTAGGAACACATCTGTGCTAATACCTTGATTTTAGCCCTATAAGACCCACTTCAGATTTTTGATCTTCAGAACTATGATAAATTTGTGTTAAGCCACTAAACTTGTGGTAATTTGTTATAGCAATAGGAGGAAACTAACACATCTACACGGTCAACTCCTGAAAACCTGTATGAACTGGCTCTAGAACACTATTGAATTAACATTTTGGGGGTAATCTCTTACCTAGCCAAGCCCAAATTGGCAAATGGCAGCCTTAGTTTACAATCCAGTGGAACTATTTTTATGTCCTCTGGTGGAAGCATTCCTCCCTTGGGTAATAGAACTTGTGAAGAGCCATGCTCAAAATTACAGAGACATGAAGATCAACATTTAATAGTCAGTTAGGTAGAACAGAATTACCACTCCATGTTTACCCTTTCTTCTTGGGTTCCATCTATTTTGGTTCTAAGTAAAATGCTATTGCATGCTTGCTTACCAGTTTACAATTTACAGTGCTTCCTATAGAGCTTCAATCTCACAAGGTATTGTCTCTCACTTATGGCCATGCCATGTATTGGGCACCTTTTGTGCCCAATGTTGTATCTCTACTCCAGCCACTACTGTGGCTGCCAAGTGCTTGCAGGTGTGACCTGACAATCCACAGCTTCCACTGCTTTCTCCAGGTATCTCACTTTCTGCCCCAGGGCTTCTTTCATGGAATTGACCTCATGGGACGTCCGTGGGAACTTGCACAGTTATTTAGATACATGCATCAACCTGAAAGTGCCAACTTGAGAGTGCAAAGAAGTTAACCAGCAATTGGGAGACCTTTGATCAATGAAGGACAGGAGCTGGTGAATAAATATTCCCTCTTCCCTCCCTGGTTGGACAATTATGAGACACGTTCTATAGTGCCTCAGAATATCTCTAGTAGAACCAAGCAACAACCTTCTGGATCAATCATTCTTGGCTTGGCTTTCCTCTTTTGCCTGTTTTACCCTTCCTAGTCTCTGACTCCTGTTCCTTGGGATCACCCCTGAAAATAAACTACCTGTTTGCAAGCCCTTGTCTCAGACTTCGCTTTTTGGGAGGAAATTAAATCTAAAAGATTTGGTAGTAGAAGTGACCCTAGAAAGCAGATTCTCAGCATAGGATTCTGGAATTGGATCAGGGCTCAAAGAGCACCACATTCCTGGTGATATGTGCAGTAGTGATAACCCCTAACAATGCAATAGCCTCATAATTTCTAAAAATTTTTTAAAACTTTTATTAGTAGCATACTGTAATAAGGTGTATAAGAAATGTGAAGCATTGACTTAAGAGACAGAGGTAACATTTGTATGGCCTGCGGTAATGGTATTATAAAAATTACGGTGTCAAAAAAAATTATGGTGTCAGCTGGCTTTGGTTAATGGCTTTTGAAGTTTGGGGGAAAAAAGATAACAGGTTAGATATCAACATAAATATCCATATCTATAGATATATATCTATGTCTTTCAACCCTAGCTTGAGTGTTACATGGAACTAAACTTACTTCTTTTCCTTCATCAATCATTTCTTTCTGTCCCTTTCTCTAACTTCTCTGCTGCGTGTGACAGTTCCTTAAAGTTCATCCTTAGGTTCTTTATTTTTTTTAAATTTATTTATGATAGTCATACAGAGAGAGAGAGAGAGAGGCAGAGACATAGGCAGAGGGAGAAGCAGGCTCCATGTACCGGGAGCCTGACGTGGGATTCGATCCCGGGTCTCCAGGATCACGCCCTGGGCCAAAGGCAGGCGCCAAACCGCTGCGCCACCCAGGGATCCCCATTCTTAGGTTCTTTATTTCTTGTTCTTTCCACTGACAAATTACCCTTGTCTCATGTCTTTAATTATTATCTTCATTTCAGTGTCTCTCTGGTGTGTCTGCCATCCTTTTATTTAGCTTTAGGTTCTTGAACATTTTGCTTCAAGTGTGCTAAATAACATCGGACAGTGTGTCAGCAAATCGCCACAAGATGGCAGCCTTGCTAATTTAGGCTGCATTGAATAGTTACCACTCCTTCAAGCTGGACAGAGTAGGAGCGACTTCTAAAGACTTTAATCTTATTTATTTAACATTTGTTGAAAGTCTGCTCAACGAATGATCTTTTAATATATTAGTATTGGGTTTTAAAAACAGTTTGCAAAAGTTAAGTATACTCCCCTTTGCAGATGATAAAACTAAATTGAATATGGCTAACTTGCTCAAGGTCAGGACCTAGATTTGAAACGTTTATGACTCCAAATCCAATTCTTTCCATTACATAAGTGAATCTCAAGCTGAAACAGTATTATTTAAGGGTTTTTATTTTTGTTTTTGTTTTAATTACAAGTAACTGAGAACCAACTTGAGCCAGCCTAACAACAACACAATAAAGCATTTGGGAGTGCCTCATGGAAGCCTAAAAGGAAAAGATGTCCTGGCTTTAAAAGAGAATAGAACCAGGAATTGGAAAGCCTTCAAGACTTAGGGGAGGAAGGACAAAAATGGGGGAGGGGAAGAGACAGGGAAAGCTAGGGTGGCCTAAGAGAGTAATTAAACTCTGCCCTGTTCCCCATTCAACTAGAATAGTCTCATTTTTTAATGCATTTTACATATTGGGACCCCCCCCATGTCAGGTTCTATTTGAAAAATAAGGATTAGGTATATTAGACAATACTTTGAAAACACTGGTGTAATGTACGAAGCCATTCCCATATATTTTTTTAAAGATTTTATTTATTTATGCATGAGAGACACAGAGAGAGAGAGAGAGGCTCAGAGACAGGCATAGGGAGAAGCAGGCTCCATGCAGGGAGCCTGATTTGGGATTCAATCCCTGGACTCCAGGATCACACACACCGTGGGCTGAAGGTGGCGCTATACCGCTGAGCCACCCGGGCTGCCCCATATTGTTGGATGTTTACGGCTGTTGAATTTTTCCTAATTTTCCCCTCTAGTAAGTAAAATTGTGATGTGTATCACAATTTCATATTTGTACTAGACAGTGCATGAAGCCACCTAGAACTTCATTTCTCCTAGCCCTTACAATTTCCTTTAAGAGAGGAAAGGGGTAGGGAGCGTAGCCTTAGGCAATATTAGCCTGTCCCCAAAGGCCAGGGCTACTTCGGCCTTCCTTGATTGTCAGCCAGTCCAGAGATATTTAGTGCACATCTAACTACGTGCCAGGTGCTACTGAGCACTGTGGACACAATGGTGAATAAAACAGGTACAGTCTGTCATCATGGAGCCTAGTAGGGAAGACCGACATGAAACAATCTACTAAATAATTACAAGAATCAGAAGCAAAGTGCTGCATAAGAGAAGTTCAGAAGGTTAAGGAAATGTACAAGACTGTGAGCTGACCTAATCTGGGCGTATTAGGGCAGGCTGCCCTGAGGAAATGTTTAATCTGAGACTTGAAGGATGAGTAAGAGTTAGCCAGACAAAGAGAATAGAGAAGACCTGTTTGAGCAGAGAGAAAGTGTGAAGGCCCAAAGGTGGGATAATCTTGGCAGGTTCAAATAATGGAGAAAAGATAGTGTGACTGACCACAGAAAATAAAGGGAAGTGATATGAGATTGAGGTGAAAGAGATAGCAGGGTCCAGATCATGCAAAGTCATACGAGCTAAATTAAGGGTTTTGTAATATCTTCCAAGAGCACAGGAGATCATTGAAAGCCTTTAAACTACGGAAGTGTGTGGTCCTATTTGGTTTTGAACAGGAACATGCTGGCCATAGCATGGAGAACCAAAGCAGATGCAAGGAGGCTAGTGAGATAGAGGTGGGGGACTGATACAGAAATCCAGGCAAGGGGATAATGATGACTTAGACCACAATGGCAGCAGTAGATGAAAAGAAACGGACAGGTGCACCTGGGTGGCTCAGTCGGTTAAGCGTCTGCCTTTGGCTCTGGTCATGATCACAGTCCTGGGATTGAGCTGCACGTTGGGTTCCCTGCTCAGCAGGGAGACTGCTTCTGCCTCTCCTCCCTGCTCATGCTCCCTCTCTCTCTCTCAAATAAAATCTTTAAAAAGGAAAGAAATGAGCATATTTGAAAGTAAGTGATCTAAAAGGTAGAAATTACAGAAGCTACTGATTGATTGTCTATGGGAGTGTCTGTAAGAGAGAATGAGTAGCCAAGTAGGCTGCTGTTGGTTTTCAAGCTTGAGCAGTTGAGTAGATGGTATTTCCCAATAGAGACTGGGAACACTGGTGAAGAGTAAATTTGATGGGGAAAAGTGATGAATTCTGTTTTGGACATGCTTAGTTTGAGGGATCTTGGATTTCCTGAATATGCAACTAGACACACAGAACTAGAGTTTAGAAGACCCAATTCTGGCCAGAAGGTGTAGATTTAGGAATGTTAGGATTGAAGAAATATAGAATGAGACAAGAAAAGAGTTAGCCAGAGCTCCTGAGGAGCTACATTCTTAGTCAGTTGGAAGAGAAGCCAGAGGGCGCCTGGATAGCTCAGTTGGTTAAGCAGCCAACTCATAATTTTGGCTCTGGTCATGATCTCAGGGTTGTGAGATTCAGTTCCATGTCCAGCTTCACACTGAGGGTGGAAACTGCTTAAGATTCTCTCTTTCCTTCTCCTTCTTCCCATCCTTGCTCATGTGTGAGCACACACACACTCTCTCAAAAAAAAAAAAAAAAGAGGGAAAATGGATTTCATCCAATAAGCATATGTTGATATATGTTGATTAAAGCTTAGTAGTCCAATTGCCTGAGACACATTCTTGTTCACTGTGGTTTTTGGCTCCAGTATCTGGGCTCTTGGTTCCACCCTCTGAATCATCCTTCTTTTCTCATAAGAAAATTTAGTTAGCAACCGGGTAGCCTCAAGGCCCTTCTAGCCCTCTGCCATGCAGTTCCAAAGCTAATGCCAATGTTTTAAGCTTTTGTTATGGCAACACCCATACCAAGCTGTTTCATTATCTATTGCTACATAGTGAATCACCCCCAAATTTAGGAGCAGTATAAATTTGAGTCCTCTCACAAGCCAAGGATGGAATCAGAAGTTCAAGGAGGCAATTCCTGTGAAAGATAAAGATGAGAGGAAGCAGGAATAGATAGGGAGAATCTTCAGACCATGATGGAGGACTGAGAAGTATAACAGAAAAATTGGGAAGAAAATGCTTCAGAGTGCAGGGCAGCTCTGACAAAGACTTGTCAGGCTAATTTCCCATTACAGCCCCACATGAGGGAGAAATAGACCAGCTTCAGTATGCTCTCTGGGCTTAGTCATCAGCCTGGACTGATCCAGGGAGAGTGTGCCTTGGCATGAATGCTGTAGCAAATCCCAACGGTATGACAGTTGGCAGATGTCAGCACCTATACTCTTCACAGCAATTCTTTTCTGAAGGTAAATCTAAGAGATCATGCACACAGTCCATCCCTTGGACTGCTCAGGACCCAATCTTCCACACATCTTGGAAAGCAGCTCCTCTTCTATGGTTCTTCCAGGCCTCTCTTATTAAAGGAAAACTTAGAAGAGAAAGGTGAATGGGATGAACTATAGCCCCCATTGCTGCAGATGGTTGAATTGTCTTTTTTAAAAGTTAGAGACTCTTGTTGTATATTACAGGTATTAATCCCTTTTCAATTCCATGCATTGCAAACATTTTTCCAATTCATTCTTTGAGTTCATTGTCTTTTTCCTTATAAAAAAATGGATTTTTTTTAAAAAAATGGATTTTTATGAGGTCAAATAAACCTAACTTTTCCTTGATCTTCTGAGTTTTTTTCTTATTTAAAAGGTCTTTCTAAATCTTAAATTATATGTTTAGACTCCAAAATATTATTTTAAAATTTTAACTTTTTAACCTTTAAACTTTAATGCACCCAGAATTTATTTCTGACGGTAGTGAGTTTGGGAGTCCCATCTTATTTACTTTCTGGTGGATAGTTAATTGTGTTAGTGCCATTTATTAAATTTATTTTTTTCCTTTTTTTAATGTGAAGGTTTTTATTTGCCTTTTATTTTTTTCCAAAGTATTTGAGGTAGCTAGGTCAATTTCTCTTTTTTTTTAATTTAAATTCAATTTGCCGACATATAGTGTAACACCCAGTGCTCATCCCATCATGTGCCCTCCTCAGTGCCCATCACCCATTATTGCATCCCCTCACCTACCTCCCCTTCCGCAACCCTTTGTTTCCCAGAGTTAGGAGTATCTCATGGTTTGTCTCCATCTCTAATTTTTCCCATTCAGTTTCTCTCCTTTCCCTTATAATCCCTTAAACTATTTATGTTCCACATATGCATTAAGCCATATGACGATTGTCCTTCTCCAACTGACTTATTTCACTCAGCATAATACCCTCCAGTCCATCCACATTAAAGCAAATGGTGGGTATTCATCTTTTCTGATGGCTGAGTAACATTTCATTGTGTATATACATCACATTTTTCTTTTTTTAAGATTTTATTTATTTATTCATGAGAGACACAGAGAGGCAGAGACACAGGCAGAAGCAGGCTCCATGCAGGGAACCTGACATGGGACTTGATCCAGGTCTCCAGGATCAGACCCTAGGCTGAAGGCGGCGCTAAACCGCTGAGCCACCCGGGCTGCCCACACCACATCTTTATTCATTCATCTGTCAAAGGACATTGTAGCTTCTTCCATAGTTGGGCTATTGTGGACATTGCTGCTATGAACATAGGGGTGCAGGTGTCCCAGCATTTCAGTACATCAGTATCTTTTTTTTAAATTTTATTATTTATTCATGAGAGACAGAGGCAGAGACACAGGCAGAGGGAGAAGCAGGCTCCATGCAGGGAGCCTGACGTGGGACTCGATCCCGGGTCTCCAGGTCACGCCCTGCGCTGAAGGCAGCACTAAACCGCTGAGCCACCCGGGCTGCCCAGTACATGAGTATCTTTGGGGTAAATATCCAGTAGTGCAATTGCTGGGTCATAGGGTATCTCTATTTTTAACTTCTTGAAGAACTTCCACACTGTTTTCCAGAGTGGCTGTACCAGCTTGCATTCCTATCAACAGTGCAAGAGGGTTCCCCTTTCTCTACATCCTCTCTAACATTTTGTTGTTTCCTGTCTTGTTCATTTTAGCCATTCTCACTGGTGTGAGGTGGTATCTCATTGTGGTTTTGATTTGTATTTCCCCAATGCCAAGTGATGTGGAGCATTTTTTTCATGTGATTGTTGGCCATGTGTATGTCTTTGGAGAAATGTCTGTTCATGTCTTCTGCCCATTTATTAAATAAACCACACCTTCCCCACTGAATTAAAATACCAATTTGTGGGCAGCCCAGGTGGCTTAGCAGTTTAGCGCTGCCTTCAGCCCAGGGCCTGATCCTGGAGACCCGGGATCGAGTCCCACATTGGGCTCCCTGCATGGAGCCTGCTTCTCCCTCTGCCTGTGTCTCTGCCTCTGTGTGTGTGTGTGTGTGTGTGTGTGTGTGTGTGTGTGTGTGTCTCATGAATAAATAAATAAAACCTTTTAAAAAATAAAATAAAATACCAATTTGTCATTCCCAAAATCTTCATGTACACATGTCTGAACTCAGTCTGTTTTTATGCTAACATTTACTTTTTCATAATTAGAATTTTATTATTTTTTGATAATCAGAACATAGACACTATGAACAATTTGTATATAATTCTAAGTTTTGAAAATCTCTAAAAGTTACATGGCTATAATAATTTTATGGCTGTAATAATTTTCTGAACAACTTTGCAATGACTTTCTAGCTTAAAAAATTGTAACCAATTTGTGCATATAAAGAGGATATAAAAAAAAAAGAGGATATCAAATGCCAGCATCTTAAAATACTGATGAACTATTAGGTGTAAAACTCCATAGATTTACAGTTAAAAATCAAGCATACTGTCTATTCCATAAAATTTGCAAATACTTCAAATCCTATTAACAAAGAATAAAAAAAACTAGATTACACTGTGCAAGAGACATCACAAATGGCATATAATTATGACAGGGATCCCAGACTAAGAAACAGTAGTTTGGGTTTTTTTAAGGTTTTATTTAGTACATTTTTATTTAGGAATATTTACACAATATTAGAGAGTATATGTTTTCATCAAGCATTTCTTTTTTTTTAAATTTTTTTATTTATTTATGATAGTCACAGAGAGAGAGAGAGGGAGAAAGGCAGAGACATAGGCAGAGGGAGAAGCAGGCTCCATGCACCAGGAGCCCGACGTGGGATTCGATCCCGGGTCTCCAGGATCGTGCCCTGGGCCAAAGGCAGGCGCCAAACCGCTGCGCCACCCAGGGTTCCCTCATCAAGCATTTCCATGGAGCTTTTATAAATATTGTCCATACCCTAGACCATGCTCTCTACCTTTGTTGAAGACAAATCTCAAATACCAAAGAATCAGTATTTTACTTACCATATTGTGTGTCTACCTCATAATTGGAGGACGATAATAGCAACACCTTAAAATATTCTGTATGTTTGGAAATATAAAACATACTACTAAACTGGTCAAATAAGGCAGCATGTAGGAAATCAGAAAATACTTAGAACTGACTTAAAAATATGATATATTAAAACTTGTGAGATGTGCTTAATGCATAACCTTGAGTGCTCATATTAGAAGATAAATCAATTATTTAAAAAACAGTGTTGGGGTGCTTGGCTGGCTCAGTCTGTAGAACACACAACTGACTCTTGATCTTGGGGTCGTGAGCTCAAGCCCCATACGGGGTGTAGAGATTGCTTAAAAATAAAATATCTTTAAAAAGTTTTTTTAGGGACACCTGGGTGGCTCAGCGATTGAGCATCTGCCTTTGGCTCAGGGCGTGACCCTGGAGTCCCGGGATCAAGTCCCACGTCAGGCTCCCTGCATGGAGCCTGCTTCTCCCTCTGCCTATGTCTCTGCCTCTCTGTGTCTCTCACGAATAAATAAATAAAACTCTAAGGTTTGAGCTCTGAGCTCTAAGGTTTTATTTATTTATTCGTGAGAGACACAGAGAAAAGCAGAGACAGGCTGAGGAAGAAGCAGGTTCCCTATGGGGAGCCCGATGCGGGACTTGATCTCTGGGCCCCGGGATCATGACCTGAGCCAAAGGCAGACGCGTTCAACCGCTGAGCCACCCAAGTGTCCCCCTAATTTTTTAAATAAATAAATAAAAAGCTAAGTGTTAAATTCAAGAAGTTAGACAAAGAATGACAGAACTGATCCAAAGAAGTAGAAATAATGGAATATAAAAATAAGAGGAGAAACTAAATGTAAAGCAGAAAAAAAATACATGTGATTTAAAAAAGATTGGCATAGCCAAAAGTTGATTCTTTGAGAAAAGTAATAAAATAGAAAAAACTCTGGTGAAATGATGAAGAAAAGGCACAAATAATTTTGAAGAAAAAAGAAGACATACTACAGATACAACAGAAACTGATGATGTAACATATGTAAAGACTATTTACCACAGCTCCTCCTCTAGCAACATAATTCACATCCATCGAGTATGCAAAATATATCCAACCTCTTGCCAGGACTCCCACAGTCTCATCACATTATGAGTGTCAGTTTAAAGTACAGGACTTCATCATCTAAATGAGGTCTAGTTATAGATGAGACTCTTTAGATGTGGCTCCTTGGATGTGGTTCCTTTTGATCTGGAGACCTGTGAAATGAATAATCTGGTTGCCTGCAATACAAACAGTATACATTAGTGTTATGGGGTTAGGATAATTGCAATAAACATTCCTGGTTAAAAGAGGTGGGGGGGTGGATAGTATACAGTCAGTGTTTCATAGCAATTCTAAAACCCCAGCCATGAGCATGTTTCTATGTCCTTGATTGTGACCCAGTCTTGCTCCCTGGAATGATTCTTTGTGGCTCTGAGCTCTGCTTTGTGGACTCGTGATTCTTTACTTTGGGTCATCCTTCCTTTCTTCTTCTTCTTCTTCTTCTTCTTCTTTCTTCTTTCTTCTTTCTTCTTTCTTCTTTCTTCTTTCTTCTTTCTTCTTTTTTCTTTCTTCTTTCTTCTTTCTTCTTCTTTCTTCTTCTTCTTTCTTCTTCTTTCTTCTCCTTCTCCTCCTCCTTCTCCTCCTCCTTCTCCTCCTCCTTCTCCTCCTCTTCTCCTCCTCTTCTTCTTTCTTCTCCTTCTTCTTTCTTCTCCTTCTCCTTCTCCTTCTCCTTCTTTCTTCTCCTTCTTCTTTCTTCTCCTCCTCCTTCTCCTTCTCCTCCTTATTTTTCTCCTCCTCCTCCTCCTCCTCCCTCCTCCTTCTTCTCCTCCTCCTCCTCCTCCCTCCTCCTCCTTCTCCTCCTCCTCCTCCTCCTCCTCCTCCCCCTCCTCCTCCTCCTCCTCCTCCTCCTCCTCCTCCTTCTTCTTCTTCTTCTTCTTCTTCTTCTTCTTCTTCTTCTTCTTCTTCTTCATTTGAAAGAGAGAGGGAGTGTGAGCAGTGGGAAAGGGCAGAGGAAGAGGGAGAAACAGACTCCCAGCTAAACAGGGAGCTGACTCAAGGCTCAATCCCAGGATCCTAGGATCATGAACTGAACCAAAGGTAGATACTTAACTGACTGAGCCACCCAGGCACCTCTCATCTTACTTTCTCATAAGCAGTGGCTCATATTCTACTGGGTGATATATGGAATTATTGAATCACTATATTGTATACCTGACATTAATATAACACTGTATGCTAACTATACTGGAATCAAAATTTTAAAAAGGAAGTGACTCATATTTGCTGCTGTGTAGCCTTCACAGACTGCTTGTTGCCCATAGAAAGTTGGAAGTTTCCCGGGCTCTTTTCAGTTGAATTGTCTTTTTCTCTTGAAGCTGATGGTGCTTCTACAGTGTAGTTGTCTTAATTTTTTATGTTTTCTGTGAATTTTATTTGGGTTCTCAAAAGCCACACTTAAGATTTCTTCAAGAAAGGCCCCTTTCTGGGGCTTCTGGGTGGCTCAGTCAGTTAGGTGTCTGCCTTTGGCTCCGGTCATGATCCTGTAGCCTGGGATGGAGACCTGCATTGGGCTCCCTGCTCAGGGGGGAGCCTGTGTCTCCCTCTCCTGCTCCCCTTGCTTGTGCTCTCTCTCTCTTTCTCTTTCTCTTTCTCTCTGTCAAATAAATAAATAGAATTTTTAAAAGAAAGAAAGAAAGGCCCTTTTCTGCCTTGGTCTGAGATTCAGTATACTAGAAGAAAAACACCCTTGAGATTTTTTTTTTTAGGATTTATTTTATTTATTTTAGAGAGAGTGCGTGTGCACTCTGTAGGTGGGGTAGAGGGAGAGGATCTCAAGCAGACTGCAATGAGCTCAGAGACCATTGGGGGCCAGATCCCATGACCTGGAGATCATGACCTGAGCTGAAATCAAGAGTCAGACTTTCAACCAATTGAACCACCCAGGTGCCTCAACAACCTTGAGATTCTTAAAAGTTCTCTTGTCTGGTAAGAAAAAGAGTAAGGGGCATTTGATTGATTGATTGATTTTTTTAATTTAATATTTATTTAAGTTATCTCTATGCCCAATGTGAGACTCAAACTCACAACTTCAAGACCAAGAATTGTGTGCTCCTGACCGAGCCAGCCACGTGCCCCAGTAAGAGGTATTTTACCATTCTTAGAAGCCACTTCATTTACTTGAGAGAATCTATGAGATTCTTGAGAGAATCTTAAAACTTTCTAAAGTCTTAACAAAAAGTCTTAAAACTACACTCTCAACTCTATCTTTTTTTTTTTAAGATTTTCTTTATTTATTAATGAGAGACACAGAGAGAGAAGCAGAGAGAGAAGCAGGCTCCACACAGGGAGCCCAATGTGGGACTCGATCCTGGGACTCCAGGATCACACCCTGGGCCAAAGGCAGGTGCTCAACCACTGAGCCACCCAGGCGTCCCAACTCCATCTTTATCTTAAAAATATTCTTCCTTTGAGAAACTTTTGATGACTAGAAAGGCTGTCCTGAGCTTTTCACATACCCTCTGAATTCTTCAAAGCTATAAACAGTTCCCTTTTTAGCTTCTCTCTTCCTGTACCTTATCATAAACAGCTAAAAGAAAGCAGTTAGCACTTAGAACATTCTACCTAGAGATCTCCTTAGCCAAATTCACCCACACATTAAATGTGTTTTCTATTTTGTGTTTTATCACAGGTGACATTCTTATTTATTTATCTACTTATTTATTTTGAGAGTGAGAGAGTGAGCACGTCTGAGAGCAGGGTGGGGGATGAGCAGAGGGGGAGAGGGAGAGGGAGAGAGAGAATCTCAGGCAGGCTCCACGCTCAGTGCAGAACTGTATGTAGACCTTGATCTCACAACCCTGATATAATTAGAGCTGAAACTGAGTCAGGTGCTTAACCTACTGAGCCACCCAGGAGCCCCCAAGTGACATTCTTCTGAATACTTTACTACTGCATAAGGGGAGTTGCCTTTTTCCGGCCTTCAGTGACAGTTTCCTTTCTTTCCTTCCAATTGTCACTAACAGCCTCCTTGAAGTCCTTCCACTTCTAGTCCCAAACCACTGCCACGTGGCTTAGGTTTTTGTCACAGTAGCTTAATACTTCTGGTATCAGTTTCTGTTCTAGTTATCTATTAATTAATAGGAAACCACACCAAAACTTATTAATTAAGACAGTAATTTATTATCTTTTATACTTTGGTGGGCTAACTGGGCTTAGCTGTGCAGTCCTCACTTGAGGTGTCTCATATGATTACTATCAGACGGTAGCTGAGACCGGAGCCATATGAAGTCTTGACTGGGCTGGATATCCAACCTGATTAATTCACCTTAACTGGAAATGATTGCTGGCTCTCTGCTGGGAGCTTAGTTGAGACTGTCAATCAGAGTGCCTACAGTTAGCCCATACACAGGGCTTGGGATTCTCACACTATGATGTCTGGGGTTCTGAGAGGGACTATCTTAGGAAAAAACATTCTAAGATCCCAAATGAAAGCTACAATGTTTCTTATGATAGGAGGAAGTCCCAGAACAATATTTCCTCTGCATTCTACTGATTAATCAAGTCAGCTTTATGTTGATTAAGTGAGTCATTAAATCCATTCTAGATTCAAGGGGAAGGATAACACTAGAGAGAGAAGGAATTAATCATGTCCATCCCTAGAGACTATCTACAAAATCAACTTAAAGATTATTTGTGCATTTAAAAAAAGTTACTGGGGCTCCTGATTGGCTCAATTGGTGGAGCGGGTGACTCTTGATCTCAGGGTTGTAAGTTTGAGCCCCATGTTGAGTGTAAAGATTATTTAAGAATAAAATCTTTTTAAAAAGTTATTAAGCTTATAATTAAAATTGTACTAAATGCATTTATCTTGGGATGCCTGGGTGGCATAGCGTTGAGCATCTGCCTTTGGCTCAGGGTATGATCTCGGGGTCTGGGATCAAGTCCCATATCAGGCTTCTTGTGGGGAGCCTGCTTCCCCCTTTGCCTATGTCTGCCTCTCTCTGTGTCTCTCACGAATAAATAAATAAAATCTTTTAAAAAATGTATTTGTTTTGGGAGACTGGACATTTTAAGTATTCCCTTCCAAGAATAGGAGATGTTTTTCTGTTGTCTAGATTTTTTTATAACTCAGTTATATTTAATTGGTGAGAGAACCATCCCTTTTGAAACAAAAATATAAAAGAAACAAAGTACTGGGGTGCCTGAGCGGCTCAGTTGGTTAAACATCTGACTCTTGATCTCAGCTCAGGTCTTAATATCAGGGTTTTGAGTTCAAGCCCCACACTGGGCTGCAACTGGGCACGGAGCCTGTTTTAAAAAAAAAGTGAGGGATCCCTGGGTGGCGCAGCGGTTTGGCGCCTGCCTTTGGCCCAGGGCGCGATCCTGGAGAGTCGGGATCGAATCCCACGTCAGGCTCCCGGTGCATGGAGCCTGCTTCTCCCTCTGCCTATGTCTCTGCCTTTCTCTCTCTCTTACTGTGTGCCTATCATAAATAAATAAAATTAATTTAAAAATAAAAAATAAAATAAAAAAAAGTGATGTGTATACTTGGAACGTTTACTAGAATTCCTATATAAGGCTGCATTGTACAGGTTTATGCTTATTAATTATGTCCATAAAAATTCAAAGATTTTATTTTATTTTTCAAAAATAAGTTTTTTTTTTCAAAAATAAGTTTATATGTAATATTAATATATGTACAATTTTTTAAAAGTTTTATTTATTTATTTGAGAGAGAGAGAGTGAGTGAGCATGAGCAGGAGAGGCAGAGGAAGAAGCAGATACCCTACTGAGCAAGGAGTCCAACTCAGGGCTCAATCCCAGGACCTGAACCAAAGGCAGATATTTAACTGACTGAACCATCAGGTGCCCTAAGATTTTATTTTTAATTAATTTCTACACCCAACATGGGACTTGAACTTATAACCCAAACATCAAGAGTCATGTGCTCTGCAGACTGAGCCAGCCAGGTGCCCCAATTATGTCCAATTTTTTTTTTAAATTATAGGGTAAACCTAACCAAGAATGCATGCTTGCGTGAATGTAAGCTATGGATGGTGACTAAAGCAGTGGCTTAAAGTTAGAAAAATTCAGTGGTTTCTGGATTTTTATTCATTCATAAATTGATTGAACTAAGAAACAGGCTCTTCTCCCCTACTAGGATTGCCTCCCTTATCCAGCCCATACAATTAAACTAACAGCAGATTATTGATCTTAAGCAGGTACTCTCTGAGAGCAAAGATGGACAGTCTCTACCATGATCAATAAAGCTACTATTTAATGAATACCTACTATGTGCTAGGTAATGGCCAGGTACTTTGCAACTATTATCTCATTTAAGATTAAGTTAGACCAATAAGCCAATATAACAAAAGAGAGAAAAGAAAAAGAGAAGAAAAAAAAAAAGAGAGAGAGATCTCAGAGATAGACCCATGTATAAATATAGAAATTGAATATATGACAAAAATATAGCACAAATCAATGAGATGACTGTATCAGTCCAACCAAGGGACAGAAACCACATAATAATTTGAACTGGAAAAGTTTAGTATATGTGCTGCTGAAATGAGCACAAACAGGAAAAATTTAGTGTAAAGAACTATTAACTATAACAGGGGACGAAAGTAACAGGACATTGAATAATAAGAAATAAAGAGAGCTCTAAAGAATACAAGAATCTCAGATGCAAGGAGCAGCTATTACCTCTAGGGCAAGAGAGGATGACCAAAGAAGTCTTCCTTACCCTCCAGCCTGAGACCCAGAATAGGTTGAAGAGGGAGTGGCCTCTTTACTGGATGCTAAGGTGCCACACAAGTGAAATTTGCTAGAAATGTACCCAAGAGGTTGCCAGGGGAAGCTGCTAGATATTGGATACTGCAGACCACTGCACACTGTAGGAACCATGTCCTGCAAGCCCAGCACCACAGAGACTGCATACTGCAGGAGCCTGTCAAGAGGATGAATCAGAAAGAAGAAAAACCTCCATTTCCTCCAAAGTCCCTCCAGCATCCTCTAATGACAAAGCTTAACATCATGCCAGGTGGCAAGGGAGAAATATTTAAAGGGATCATCTTAATTTTAGTTGAGCAGGCAATAAAGGATATACTTGGAACCGTGAGGCAATACATCAAAATTGGCTCAAAGACTAATTGGATTGTTTAGTAGATAGTGTTTGATAAATCGGCTCCTTATGCAGAGAAAATACTACTACATAAAACGTTGAGCTCCCAATGGGTTAAAGACCTAAATGTAAGGGACACCTGGGTGGCTCAGTGGTTTAGCTCGGCCTTTGGCCTAGGGTGTGATCCTGGAGTCCCAGGATCAAGTCCCACATTGGGCTCCCTATAGGGAGCCAACTTCTCCCTCTGTCTATGTCTCTGCCTCTCTCTCTCTGTGTCTCTCATGAATAAATAAATAAAATCTTTTTTAAAAAGACCTAAACATAAAAGGTAAAATTATGAATTTAATAGGAAAGAAGTGGGAAGATATTTTTGTAACCTAAGGGCAGGGAGAAAAAATTTTACTCCAAAAAGTATAACTTGAATGCATTACATTATATTAAAATTAAAACCTTTGGTTTACTGAAGGACTATGTGGGCAAGTGAAAAGACAGACGACAGAATGAGAAAAGGTACTATCAATGTCTAATGCCAATAAGATATTTTTATCTATTTCTTTTTCTTTTAAAAATAGAAAGGGATATGTAAGTAGGCAATACACAGAAGAAGAAATTCAAAAGGGTAATAAGCATGTGAAGAGACATTTAAACTAAATTATAGGGGATCCCTGGGTGGCTCAATAGTTTGGTGCCTGCCTTCGGCTCAGGGCGTGCTCCTGGAGACCTGGGATCGGGTCCCACGTCAAGGTCCCTGCGTGGAGCCTGCTTCTCCCTCTGCCTGTGTCTCTGCCTCTCTCTCTCTCTCTCTCTTGTGAATAAATAGATAAAATCTTTAAAAAAAACCCACTAAATTATAATCAGAGAAATATAAATTAATAATGAGATATTGCTTTACATTTAATCAGATAGCAAAAATTAGGGACATAATGGTGAGGTTTGTTGACGAAATAGGGACTCTTTATGATGAAAATAAAGAAAAATGCAACTATTCTAGAGTGTAATATGGTGGCACATAGTTCAATAGTGTATGTTGACCCAGCAAATCTGCTCCCAAGTCTGTATCTCAATGAGATTCCCACACAGGTCCATAAGGGATCATGAACTAGAATATTCATTGAAGCATTATTTGTGGTGCAGAGGAGTGGAGACAATCTGAATTTCTGTCATCTGAAAAGTAAATACATAAAATGTAGTGAATGTACACCAAAGAGTACTACATAGCAGTTGGGAGCAATGGATCAGATATACAGTTTTGGTTTTAGCAAGTCAGAATAAGTTATAAATACAAACCACTTATTCAAATGTAAAATATATGGGCACAAAACAGTATCTTTTTTGTGAGAACACAAACACGAAGATATGTATCAAACATATTATAGTGGTTGTCTATGGAGTAGGAAAGGAAGTGTGGATTGTGGAATGAAAGGGGATATTAATATATATGAGGAACATTGCATGGACCAATGATGATAATGTGCCATGAAATGAGGAAAATGATAAACTGCATCTGAGGTTAAAATAAAAATAACAGATAATATAAAAAACCAGCATGCTAGTTTTCTTTTAAAGCAGTAAATAAGGCAATTGCATAGGAAATGAACCTCAATAAAAACTGTGAACCCCTCATTCAAGTCTTACTTGGGATTAGCCATCCACACAGGCTAGCATGTTGAAAGAGTATGCCAGGTAGCATCTGAGCCAACTTGAAAAACATCTGAATAATAGTGTGTGATGTCTGCTTGAGGTTACCAACATTTGAATCTGTGTATTCAAATTCTGAATGTATATGGATGGCAGTGAAGTAAGTGTAAGTTATATCTGAATGCACCTACCCATACATAATATCCAATATGCATAGTATGATTCCATTTTCATTTAGAAGTACCATTATAGGGGCATCTGGTTGGCTCAGTCAGTAGAGCATGAGACTCTTTATCTCAGGGTTACAAGTCAAGCCCCGCATTGGGGGTAGAGATTATTTAAAAGAATAAAATCTTTTTAAAAAAACTACTATTGTATATTAATACCTATATACATACATACAAAAGAAATTGGAGGACTTTGCTCTAAACTGTTGACAGAGGTATCCATGGGGGCATGTGTCAGAGATTGGTCAATAATTCAACAAATATCTTTCCTCTTCCTCGTGGGCATTCATTAGCTTACATCATTCAGCCACCCTTGCAGAAAGGAATGGCCATATGCCTAAGATCTGGCCAATAGAATTGGCAATTCTCCATGCTCTTTCTCCTTCTATGGCAACTTTGAAAGGTCTGTGTTCAACATGGAGACTCAAGATGATAAGAGTTTGGGGCCCTGAATCATTGTTTAGAAGAGAGCAGTTTAGTGATCAGAAGGAAAAAATAACTTATTTTATTAGGCATCTGAGATGTCAGGGTTTGTCAAAAGGCTAGCATAGGGCAGCCCCGGTGGTGCAGCGGTTTAGCGCCGCCTACAGCCCAGGGCATGATCCTGGAGACCCGGGATCGGGTCCTATGTTGGGCTCTCTGTATGATGCCTGCTTCTCCCTCTGCCTGTGTCTCTGCCCCTCTCTCTGTCTCTATGAATAAATAAATAAAATATTTTTTTAAAAAGGCTAAAAAAAAAAGGCTAGCATACATTAACTCATACAGCAGGATTTAGGAATCTTTAACTTTCTGTATTATACATTTAGGTATGGTTTGCATTTTGTAAAGCTTTCTCTTTTTTTCTTTTCTTTTCTTTTCTTTTCTTTTCTTTTCTTTTCTTTTCTTTTCTTTTCTTTTCTTTTCTTTCTTTCTTTCTCTTTCTTTTTTTTAACCAGTATCAATGAGGATTTATTTGGGAATAGAAGAGAATTGCAATCCAGGACAAGAAAGCTACAGTAAAAATCATAGGCAGCTTCATATATTGCATTTACAATTAGCCTTCTATCCAATATAGATTTTTTTAAATTTTTTTTAAAATTTTATTTATTTATGATAGTCACACAGAGAGAGAGAGAGAGAGAGGCAGAGACATAGGCAGAGGTAGAAGCAGGCTCCATGCACTGGGAGCCCGACATGGGATTCGATCCCGGGTCTCCAGGATCGCGCCCTGGGCCAAAGGCAGGCGCTAAACCGCTGCACCACCCAGGGATCCCCAATATAGATTTTTTAAATTAATGTTTCATAATTTATAATCAACTCTTTTTCCTTGTTCCCTAATTCCTTCTTAACATTTTTGTAGGAAATGCAAAGTTGAATGGTGTTACCAGATGGCTGATTGTCTAAGGTATACCATAGAAGTCAACTTGCTATCCCTTTTGGTTTTCTTTCATTCTTTTTTTTTAATGACTTATTTATTTATTTGAGAGAGAGCAAGTGAGCACATAGGGGGAGGGGCAGAGAGCGAGGGAGAGAGAATCCCAAGCAGACTCCATGCTGAGCCTGGAGCCCAGCTCCGGTCAGGGCTGGATCCCACATCCCTGAAATCACAACCCAAGCCGAAACCAATAGTTGGATGCTCAACTGACTGTATCACCCATGTGCCCCTCTTTTTCATTTTCTTAATTAAGATATAATTCACATGCTATAAAATTCACTCTTCTAAATATACACAATTCAGTAGTTTTAAATATATTTATCAGGTCTTGCAACCTTCACCATTAATTCCAGAACATTTCCATCACCTCAAAAAGAAGCTCCATACCCTTTAGCAGTTATTATTCCCCATGGCCCCCACTCAGCAGCTGACAGCCATTGATCTATTTATTCTCTGTCTCTATAGATTTTTCTGTTCTGTGCATTTCGTATAAATGGAATCTACAATCTACAGTACATGGCCTTTTGTGTCTGGCTTCTTTCACTAAGCACAATGTTTTTAAGATTTATCCATGTTGCATCATATATCATTACTTCACTCATTTTATACATGAATACCATTTCATTTATGGATATACCGTGTTTTATGTATTCATCAGGTGATGGAAATTTGAGTTGTTTCCACTTTCTGACTACTATGAATAGTGCTACTAAGAACATTTGTGTACAAGTTTTTGCATGAATGTACGTTTTCAATTTTCTGGGTATATACCTGTGAGTAAAATTTCTGGGTCATATGGCAACTCTATATTTAACTTTTTGAGCAACTGCTAAACTATTTTCAGCAGAAGCTGTATCATTTTGTAGTCCTACCAACAATGTATCAGGGTTCCAATTTCCAACATTCTCTCTAATGCTTGTTACTATCTGTCTTTTTTTATTATGGCAATCCTAGTAGGTATGAAGTGGTATTTCATTGTGGTTTCAATTTGTATTTCCCTAATCATTAATTTAGTTCTATTTTAATGCACACGCGCGTGTGTGTATGTTGATGATGGTGATGAGAAATTACTTTTCTATAAGTGATAAGGCATTTATGGATATGTTGAAGAAAACATAAAATGTAGAAAGAGTTAGTTCTATTTATTCTCTCCCATGGTTTTCATTCATCTGTTCTCCCCCATAACAACAAAAAAGACAATTTATTTTAACTTCTTTATATAGCAAGGTGGCTAGGTGGGATACAGTTTGTGAGTCAGTGCTTCTCATGAGTGAAGTTCATTAATGCTCTTCTCTCCACCTCCACATATCTACTTATTTATTTTTTTAAAGATTTTATTTATTTATTCGTGAGAGACAACACACACACACAGAGGCAGAGACACAGGCAGAGGGAGAAGCAGGCTCCCCACAGGGAGCCTGATGTGGGACTTGATCCCAGGACTCTGGGTCCATGACCAGTGCCTAAGGCAGACACTCAACCACTGAGCCACCCAGGTGCTCCTCCACATATCTATTTAAAGCTTAGTCAACTCAGGCTGCCTTAACAAAATACCATAGATCGGGTGGCTTGAAAAACAAATTAATTTTCTCACAGTTCTGGAGGCTGAAATGTGTAAGTTGAAGGTGCCAACTGATTCGGTTTCCGTTGAGACTCTCTTCTTGGCTTGCAGACAGCCACCTTTTTGCTACGTCCTCACATGGCCTTTCCTCAGTGCACGCTCTTAGAGAGGAAGAGAGAGAGAGAATGCTAGTACTCCGGGGTCTCTTCTGATAAGGACACTAATCCTAACAGGTCAGAAACCCATCCTCCTGACCTCATTTAACCTTAATTACTTTCTTAAAGGCTCTATGTCCAAATACAGCCATGGGGGGGCGGGGCGGGGTGGAGTGAGGAGGGTTAGGGCTTCAATATATGAGTAAGGGGGAGGGGACTCGAATATTCAGTATATCCATTGATTTCTTAGGAACCTGCTGAGAAACAAGGTGTTGAATTCTGTCCACTATTTGATTCAGACACATCTGAATGCCATCCGATGGATTGGTAGGGCCCGACTGATTGCAAGGAAGCTCAGTTGTGCACTTGAGGGAAAATTCGAGAAGGGGCCAGCATGAGGCTGGCACAAAAGCCAAGTCCAACAACAAGGACCATGAGAGGGGAGTACCAGGTCACTGCACCAAGGGCACCATTCATTTCATAGTCTATGTGAATGGCACTCCCTGCAGATTTTTGTAGTGCAAAACCTATCAGGCTGTTCCCTAGGTAGTGGTTCTGAATACAATGTATCAGTAACTACTGGTACCCTCCCTGGAGCCATTCCTATCCAGATATTATGGAGGTAGTCTGAGGAGAAAATTGCTCTTTGTGTGTGTTGAAAAAGATCACTAAATATCTCAGTTGGGGGTTCTCTTTGCAATCTATACGATTCTTTTAGAGTTTAGTGTCCTTTTGCTATGGGTCCCTCCTAATTGAACTTAATGCTAAGGGATCAACTTCTAATTAAAGTTATTTGTCTACAAACAACAGAGACTAACTCTAGTTAACTTAAGGGGGAACATAAAGGAACTTATTGAAAGAAGATATGAAAATTCACAAAATCAAAAGACAATCTGGGGAACCAAGTATCAAGATATTCAGGAATCAGGTCAGTTCTGGATATGTAGGTAATAGCCTATTGAAGGTGCTGCCCCAGAAGGAATCAGCTCTAAGAGTTTTCTGTCCTCCTGCCTCTCACTAAAATATTCTTCCAGAGAAAGACTTCCCAGTGGCCTAGTTGGGATTTGATGCCATCCTCTGACTAGGGAAGGGTAGAGAACCATGACTGACAGCCCACCAAGCCAGCAAGTAGTGGGGGAGGAGACACTCTCCAAAAGAAGGAGCTAGAATGCTGATAGAGAAAAACAACAGATGTCCTTGCATTCCAACCGTGGGTTGCCAAGTAACGTCCTCCCACTTTTTTTCATACCGTACACAATTTTTTAAATGCTTCTGCCTAACATAATATAATTATCTCACATGTAAGCAAAAAAACACACTCAACTCCTTCCAAAAGGATACAACCCATGTCCAGTTATGGCATCCATTCCTTCCCTGGTTCCATCAAGATCCCCCTCTGTACTTTGAAACTTGTGGACAAAATGACAGATTTAAACATTGCCAACCAACACCATACATAATTCTAGAGGAAGGGAATAGGGAAGAGAAGGATAACTACTTTTAAATATATCCGACGTTCTGTATATTACTGTATGTAAGTTAAAGAAGGAAAAACCCCATCTTCCTCCTGTGTTTCCCCTTTACTCTCACATGATTAGCACACTCATAGCACTTCTGACACCAGATGGGTTTTTGTTGTTGTTGTTTTTGTTGTTGTTGTTGTTGTTTGCAACACTAGCTGAGCATCCTACAATTTAACTCCATTTTGATGCTCTCTACCTGAAAATAGTGTCAGGTCCCACAGATAAAGGGCTCAGTCCTATAGCACGACCTCTCACACCCTTATTTCAGATGCCAGTTGCAAAACCCAGGCTGTCACTTGTGCTTCTAATCAACTCGCTGTAAATCAAAGGTTCCCATGACCCTATCCTCAGGTCCGATTAATTTTTTAGAGCAGTTCAGGAACCTGTGGAGCTCAGCTGTTGAGGGTCTGCCTTTGGCTGGAGTCATGATCCCGGGATCCTGGGATGGAGTCCTCCATCAGGCTCCCTGTAGGGAGCTTGCTTCTCCCTCTATGTCTCTGCTTCTTTCTCTCTCTGTGTCTCTCAGAATATACAAATAAAATCTTTAAAATTTTTTCCTAGAGCGGCTCACAGGCCTCAGGGAAAAGTATTTCTTAGTGTGCAATAGTTTATTATAAAATGCATGGTAAAGGACACAGATGAACATCCAGATGGAAGAGATGTGTGGGGTAAGTTATATGGGAAGGAGTATGGAGCTTCCATGCCCTCTCTGGGCACACCATTCTTCCCACACCTCCACAAGTTCACCAACCTGGAAGCTCTCTGAACCCTAAACTATTGGGATTTTTATGGAGGCTTTCTGGCATAGGCATGATCAATTAGAAACTCCATTCCTAGTCCCTCTCTCCTTACTGGTGAAAATTCCAAGCTTCTAATCATGACTTGGTTTTTCTGATGACCAGCTGCCAGCCAGGAGCCCATCAGAGTTACCTCACTGGAACAAAATACACTGCTATTACCCAGGAAATTCCAGGGGATTTGGGAACTTTGTGTCAGGACTTGGGTTAAAGACAAAGTGCTAGAACAAAAGATGTTCCTAGTGTTCTTATCACTGAGGAAATTAGGAGGGTTTTAAGAGCTCTGTGCCAGGAACCAGGGTTATATGAATATATATAAATATGAATAAATATATATACATATATTCTGTTATCTCACAAAGTTATACCTCAATAAAGAGAAAAAATATACATGACACAGCAAGGAAGGAAATACAAATAGAGACAACAGTCCTCACTTATGGAGCCGATTATGACATTTATGACTTCTCTCCTCCCCTACCTATCCACATTCTTTTGTCATTGGACAGCAGTCAGTTGATCTAGTGCTTTGCTAGGTGTGTTGTGGTAGGCAGCCTTCAAGGTATCACCCAGCGATTCTCAACTCCAGGTGTTCATGCCCTTGTATAGTGCCCTGCCACACTGAATAAATCCTAGACTACTTTTGATTACTGGGATTAACTCCTCCCCTAGGGTAGCTACATCATCTGCTCTTCTGCTTACCACTCTGGTTTTCAGCTCTCTTTCTACTTTGGACCCTGGAGATTTCTCTTTCATCTTACCAATTCAGTTATGAGTTTCCTTAAATTTTAGTCAGGTTTCTAGGTGTTCATTACACGAATGCTTTCAGTTTTTGTAATGTTTCAAATTGCTGAAGTTGGGAGTCCCTGTGTGTTTACTTTTCCATCTCTTCACTAGACTGCAAACTCCATAGGGACAGGGAGGATGTTTTTGTTCATAATTATGTTCCCACAACCTAGCACTGTACCTGGTATATAATAGACATTTATTATATGTTTGTTAAATGCATGAATGCAAGCAGGGAAGGAATGAATGCCATAACTGGACATGGGTTTCTCCTTTTGGAAGAAGTTGTGTGCATTTTTTATTTGCACGTGAGATTATTACATTCATTAACTAGTTAATTAATTAATGAGAAGGCACATAGAAGACTTTCCTCCTTTAACAAGATTCTCTTTCAGAAGTATTTGTTGCTGATAATTAGACCTTGAGACTTGCCTTTTAGATTACCAGTGTTTGCCCTGCAAACATGGTTGTCATTTGAGTTTTACTTCTTATATTTATTTTTTTTAAATCTTGAAAGTCCCTAGAGGAAGTGAAATTTGGTTATGCTGACCTGGCGATAATACTGACTTCTCCATGTCAGGCTAAAAGAAACAACAATTATTTATATAAATATAAATTTTGCATTGGTATTTGTAGAGTTGTGTTTTAATGGATGGATATTTCAGTGATTGAAAATTTGCATTGTTTAGAATATGTATCCCCTGGTCTATGGAGTTTGATTTGGTCAATTTCATGATCAAAAGAGAATTCTTGATTCTTTTTTTTTTCGAAACCTGCACTTACCCCATCTTTCCCTTTTCTGAAATTTTATCTAGTATTCAGGCCAAAACCTTAAGAAACAACTGTAAATCCTCTTTTTCTTCCCTTCCCCCAGCCCTCATCCCACTCCAATTCATTAGCAGTCTTGTTGACTCTACTTTCAAAACATTTCAAGGGGAGCCCCGGTAGCTTAGTCGGTTAAGTATCCAACTCTTGATCTCACTGCAGGTCTTCATCTCAGGGTTGTGAGTTCAAGCCCCTCGTTGAGCCACATGCCTGTGGAGCCTACTTTAAAAAAATTTTTTTTTCAAGAATCCAACCTCTTCACTGAAGCCCTACCTACCAAGTCTAAACTTCCCATCATCTGTTACCTAGCCTACTGTAATATCCCCCTAACTCATCTGCCTGTTTTCACTCTTGCCCCCATTATCAGTTCTCCACTCAATAGCCAGAGGGAAATTTTCCAAAATATAGATTGGATCCCATTAGATATATAGTTATGGGCTAATGTAAAAGATATCTGGAAAACTTAGCCTCTTGTGTCATCCCTGGCCACACTGTAGAAAGCCAGGGCCCATTTCATAAAAATGATGTGATGTTCCATTCCTAACAAATTAAAAAAAAAAAGGGGGGGAGGTGTTGCTGCTACAGGAAGTTATAAATAGCAAAGTTTGGCCTAATCATCTTGGCTCTTGCTTATACTTCATTGAGCAGCCAGTAAAAACAACCTCTGAGCAATCAGCATGATAATATTGGAAAAATAGTCATAATAATCTGATGTTTTCCAGATAGATTCCTGCTGTTCTACTTGCTTCTCTCATTACAAACCTGACCTTTGATGAGCTACAAGTGAAAGGCTGGTACCTGTGATGACCCAGGGTTGCTGCCCTGATGCTACACCATCATGAAGCAGGAATGAATATGGTGGATTTTGATCCTTTTCAATGATGCCTTTCAGACAGACCAATGGCTAGAAATAGAGTGGGCAGAAAAAGATTTTCTAAATCTCAGGTAGAGAGGCACACTTACCATGAAGCTAATAAAGCTTAAGATTTAGGACCCCCTTCCTTTCATGAGACCCTTCCAAGGGTCTAATTTTGTATTCATACTTACATACTCTTTTTCTTAAAAGGAACCACACCTTTTGCAAACAAGGTTATGACCCCTTTTCCCAAGCTTTGTGACAGCTCCCAAAAAAGGAGATGTAGGAGATGTAACATGAGGAGCTGGGAGAAAAGAGCAATAAATGCTGTGTCCTTAGGACCTCTTTTGCTTACCCCCTGAGAAACCTTCTCCTACTCATTCTAAGTCACTCAACATCCACACCTTTAACTTAGCTTTAACTGCTTTTTGCCCTACTGAAGAATCCTGGAAATTGCCATCTGTGTGGACCTCCATGAGATCCCACCCAAAAAGGTAATCCTAAAATATCTTAACTATGAAACTATTATATATCAGCCTAATCATCTCTTCTCCACAGAACAGCAACAGACCAGTTTGTAGAAGTTAGCTCTACTTGGCCAGCCTCTTTACCATCTAATGTAAGAACATAAGAACTGAGATTCACAAAAGTACTGGCAGGATGTATTTGAACTTCTTGGAACATAGTACACTCTCTGACTCTAGTCAGAGAGAGACTCACTCTCTGACTCTAGTAAGAGAGAGACTCTCTCTCTTACTAAATAAACTGAACTAAAAGTGAGACCCTTTGCTTTGCTCTCTGCCTGCAAGTCATGGATGATCAAAACACTCTGGATATGCATTGACTTAGGTAGCTGTATCTTGAGACAAAATTGCAGAAAGTAACTAAAAGAGTGTTAGTACTTCTCATGTGTTGCACTTTTCTGCTTCATCATCTCCAAAGCAGGACAGTGAAGTCTTACTGAGTTACATCTTTAATAATAATAATTTTTAAGTGTGTAAGAACCACCATTTAAAAAGCACCCCATAAAAAAGCACCCCATAGAACTATATGATCCTCAGACCCTACAAATCCCAACTGTCTCTCTTCCATACTTCAGGGAATGGCAAATAAAAAATTTCATTACTTTCTATTTATTTATTTATTTTTAAAGATTTTATTTATTTATTTGAGAGAGAGAGAATGTGTGTGTGTGTGAGAGAGAGAGAGAGCATGAAGGGGGAGGGAGGGGTAGACTCCTGCTGAGCAGGGAACTCCTTCACTCCGGGCTTGATCTCAGAGCCCTGGGATCACGACCTGAGCTGAAGGCAGACACTTAACTGACTGAGCCCTCCAGGCGTCCCTCATTACTTTCTATTTAAAGATCAAGTTAGGGATGCTCAGTGGTTTAGCACCTCTGTTGGCCCAGGATGTGATCCTGGAGTCCAGGGATCGAGTTCCACATCGGGCTCCCTGCAAGGAGCTGGCTTCTCCCTCTGCCTGTGTCTTTGTGTCTTTGTGTCTCTGTCTCTCTCTCTCTCTGTGTCTCTCATGAATAAATTTAAAAAAAAAAAAACTTAAGAAAAATAAAGATCAAGTTAATTTAAGATCAATATATTCCTGACTACTAGATATGAGAATATTCCACACTTCCCAGCAATGTGGTTGTCAAGGTAACAACTCAAGTTTTCAGTCTGACTAAAAAATCACTTTCCTTCTAAGTTTACTTAAAATTCTATGCTTCCGGACAGCCCGGGTGGCTCAGCGGTTTAGCACTACCTTCAGCCCAGGCTGTGACCCTGGAGACCTAGGATCAAGTCCCACGTTGGGCTCCCTGCATGGAGCCTGCTTCTCCCTGTGCTTGTGTCTCTCATGAATAAATAAATAAAATCTTAAAAAAAAACAGATGTCAGTGAGAATGGCAGATTAACTGAAAAGAATTTTTTTCATGAGTTTATTTTTTTCCACTTTGCAATCTTTATATTTATCCAGTAGTATAATTAACTAATCGACCAATTAATTTTTAATTTCTTAATGTAGCTGCAAACATATATTTGGTCAAAGATTAAAAGCAAAGCAAACAAACAAACAATTAAAACTCCTTAGTCCTGGGCACCTGAGTGGCTCAATTAACTCTCCCTTGTCTGAGAACTGCACCCTTCCTTGGCCCCCCTTCTGATTACAGAACGGCTGGTATGGTTGGTACCGTGTGGTCTCACTTTTCTGGCCGCAGCCAATGATGGAGATCTGACCTGAACTGGGACACGGTCCCTCCCTCAGGAATCTGGATTGGGTCTCAGAGATTCCAGCATTGTGTGAGATAATATCTTAAACAGAAACAATGAAAAACTTGGAAGCTGGGGGTGCCTGGGTGGCTCAGTTAGTGAGCATTGGTCTCTTGGTTTTGGCTCAGTTCATGATCTCATCTCAGACTCAAGGTCCTGAGATGGAGCCTTGAGTCTGGCTCTTCACTCAAAGAGGAGTCAGCTTCAGATCCTCTCTCCTTCTCCCTCTGCCCCTCCCCTGCTCTCTCTCTCTCTTTCATAAATAAATAAATAAATAAATAAATAAATAAATAAATAAATAAATAAATCTGTAAATGAAAGAAACCTCTTTAGTCATTAAATTGATTTCTTTTTAACACTAAGAAATGACTGAAAAGAAAATCAACATTGGAATTTTCCTTATGCAAAGTTAAGTGTATGTCACTTCAGTGTAAACACTTCCTTCATCTTCTCCTCACTCCCCAGCACCCTAATCTTCTGTAACACCTACTACTCAAACAAATGCTTGGTATGAGTAGTTTTGGTGAAGCTTGGAACACAGAGGGATAACATGAGAACATAATCCCTGGGAATTCACAGGAGTAAATCAAGGAGTCTGTGGATTTCGTCCAGAGGGTTTGGAATTGGAGGTTAGAGGCAATTCTAAGTAATTTCAGAAGGTAGGGATCTGGGCTACATATAAAACCTGTGTGCTTGGCCTTTCCTCCTCTCATCCTATACCAGGTGTGACTCACCTTTGTTCTGTCTCTGTTTGGGTCTGTTGCTCTCAGTAGCTATTCCTCACAGCCAGGTCTACAATGAGGGCTGGCACTCAGGGCCACTGAGCGTACGTAGACTTAGAGATCATTTAGGACATAAGGGACCCAGCCCATGACCCACTCACCTAACGCTGCACACTGGCACAGGGCTACATCAACTCAGAGAGGCACACCATTTCTTAACTTCCCCTAAGAGGCCCTGTGGGATAGAGACAACCCTGCTGCCACTAGCTGTGTCAGAACAGGAAGGAGAAATCCACCCTTCTTGTACCTGCCCTATATAACATTTCCTCACCTACCTTCCCCTGGAGGGTTTATACAATTCTCCACTCTTGGGTTTCACTAATCGTTCCTGCCTTGGCTACCTCACTCCCTCTACTCCCATAATTTGTGAAACTGCCTCTCTCACAATGAAGTGAGGACTTCTATTTGCAATGCAGAACAGTTTTGTTTCTTTCTTTGATCCTTGCCTTCCAAACTGTGTTCTCTTAAGCCTGCTAGGAATAATGAGCAGGCCTATTGAAGAGTCAGGTACCTCTTAATAGCTTCTCCCTTTTCTACACAAAAACACAAAGGCCCTGCCAAAGCTTTGAAACTAAACCCTTAGACTTCTCCAGTCTGTGCTTGTGCCCATTACATAAAAAGGAGTCTGGTGAAAGAAAGAAGGGACAAAGAGTGTGGTTTTCTTTTTCTAGTTAACAATTGTTTGCATTTTCTGATTTTTCTGAAATGAATACACAGAGGCTCAGGGAGGTTATATAACTTGCCTGAAGTCACACAGCTAGTAATGGTGGCCTGGAAGTCAATCCTGTCCCAGGACTTCCGATTGCATATAGGGCTCTTTCCACCACAGCCAAGCTGTCCCTGGAAGGTTGAGGCTGGCTGCCAAGCCTGGAGTAGGAAGAGGTTTTCTCATAGGAGAGAGACACATTACTGTCTCTCAGCCAGTGAAAAATATGATATAGGATGTAAATATCTCTGTGGTCAAGAGAGCTGAAGTACCACCCCCTGCGGTGCTGCCACCTGCCCCTGAGTGGGCAGCCCGATATACCAAGTTTGTGCTACAGTCACATCCTGATTGTAGCTGGGCTAGTAGGGTCTCTCTCTCTCTCTCTCTCTCTCTCTCTCTCTCTCTCTCTCCTTTCTCAGGGAAATCTGTAATTAGAATCAGGAGGTATTCTATTCAGTCCGGGAAGATCTCTTGAACAGAGGAGAAGTGTGCTTGAGTTGCGTCCTGGCCTTCTTCTACCTGCTATGTGGAACAGAAAGCTGAGCAATGATGTTGAGAGAGAGGACGAATGACATATGTGAAGAAGAAATAGAGATTGCTGAAGTCTTTAGTTCCTGGATCCAGCAAATTCCTACTTTATTTAAGGCGTCCAAAGAACTTTGGAGAGAGGGCCCCACATCCCAAACCAGGCATTTTCAAACAACAAAAACTATAAATCAATTATGATTTATCACATATTTCCATGTAACAAGAGGCCAATAGTTTAATGGCCAAAACCCCAACAAGGACACAGACTTCCTGGGTGACCGGGGCAAGTTTATTCATATCCGTTTTCCCAATTGTAAGATAGAAATAGTACCTTTCTCGTATGATTTTTGTGATGATTAAACAAGTGATTTTAAGAAAAATCCTCAGCAATAATGACCGGAACATAGAAAGCAGTATGTAAATATTACCTATTATTCATCTTTGTTTTCTTCTCCTTTCTCCTATTTTATATGTGGGGAAACGAAGATCCAAGAAGTCAAGGGTATTGCCCAAGGCCGTGTTGCAATTACACAGTAAGGCTGGGCCTAGAGCTAATGTCTTCTGATCCTAAGTTCAATGTTTGGTCCATCACCCTAAACGTCCCGCAACCAACCACCTATTACAGAGTTTCCTTGGAGAATGTGTTAGAACCAAAGCCCTGAGGATATTATGAAATTTTTTTTTTTTTGATATTATGAAATCTAATGAGGAAGGAGCTCCCTGCCTCTGCTTCTGGTTGGGGAGCAAGTCTACTCCAACTTGGCCTGCCCAGGTGGGCCTCCGTGCCTGAGGGAGAGAAGGAGAGTTTAGTTATGATAATGTAAGACTTTGAGACATATTTTCCAAAGAATCCTGGAGCCGAAAATGTCTGCTAATATTTAGGAAATCAGGAAATGTAGAATCACAAGGAAGCAACATCAATGATCTCAACTACCAGAGACACCAAAGTGGTTGATTCCTAAAGCTGCACCCCAAACCTGTCTTCTGTCTGCCAAAGCCCTGGGACTGTTCACCACTGATAGGATAATAATGGCTTCTCCTTTCCTTTTGCCTTCCAAACTCACATGAGCACTTTTTATTTTCAGGACATAACCTAGAACCCTGCCATGAAGGGAAACTGGGAAATGTAGTTTTGAGGCTTCTAGTTCCCAAAATATAGAGGAAATCATAGAAGGTAGTGAGAATGGTGCTGAGCTGACAATCTGGTAGTGGCCACCTTTTTGCAATTCATATACATTCTTCTACACATATTTAACTTTCAAATAACATTACTGTTCCCCTTAACATGATACAAATATCTCTCATATAAAGATGTTGTTATGAGCTGAATTGTATTCCTCCAAAATTCATATATTGAAGCCCAACTCCCAGTACCTCAGAATGTGACTGTATTTGGAGAAAAAAAGAGATGATTAAGTTAAAATGAGTGGAAAGTGTGGACCTTCATCCAATGTGACTGGTGTCCTTATAAAAGGAAATTTGGACACACAGAGACACTGGATATCCCAATTTCCCTAACAATATTGCGGGGTTTTGAGTAGAGGCATGAGACAATCTAACTCATATTTTTAAAACGATCCCACTGGCTGCCATGTTACAGATAGAAAATAGTAGGGTGGAAGCAGGGAGACCATTTTGGAGGCTGTTGTAATGGTTCAGAGAGATGATGATGGCTTGGACCAAGGTGGTGTTGATGGTGCTGGTAGCAGTGGTAAAAAGTGATCAGATTGGAATATAATTTGAGGGCAGAGCCAACTGACTTGACTGGTGGATGGAGCATGAGAAAAAAAGAAGTGTCAGGGATGATTTGAATATTTTGGGTCCGAACAACTAGGAGAATTAAATTGTCACTTACAAAACTGAAGTAAATCTGGGAGAGGAAGAAGGTGGGGGTACCTGTATTGGGGAGTAGATTCAAGATTTTGGTTTCAACATGTAAATTTTGAGATATCAGTTACTGATGTAAATAGAGACATCAAAGAGAAATTGAATTTACAAGTGTGCATTCAGGCGAGAGGATGAGGCTGAATGAATAGTTTGGAAGGTATCAGTATATTTAAATCTGAGGGACCAGAGCAGATTACATAAGCCAATGATTTTCCACTGGGATGATCCACCCAGTAGAGAATAATTTGGAAAATTGCCGGTGGCATGATGGTTAGGGTGGGAACCACTACAAGGCTTTAGTGTATGGGACCAGGGCCCCTACGCATCCTGCAATGCACAAGACAATCCCGCACATCAGAAATTGTCCCACATTCAACACAGTTATCAAATGGAAAATATATTTATTATTTATCTCAACCTAGAGCCTAACTCTATTGTCCATGTAAACCCAGAGTATTTTTTGTATGGTTTTAATATATACTGAGTTCCCCAGGAACACCACCTCCATGTAATTAATTGATGGAAGAGGGTGCTTTGTCTTGTTCAAAAAAATCAACCACACAGCTGCTCTCTGTATTCCAGATTCCAGTCCAGTTCTCTTGGATCCGTCTGCATTTGCAGCTTTGGCAGGCATAGTGATTCTAGGAATGGCTGCAAGCATCTGATGATTACATTAGGGCTTCTGGTGAAGTTGTGCATAATTTGTACATGTTCAAATATATAACACTTTTTTGCACCAGTTTCCTATTATTTCTCCCTATAATATAGGGAATTAAATTCATTATTTTGAAATGATGTGTATAGATTGGTGTGAAGGATATTCTCCATTTGCCACTCCAGACCCGATCCACTCTCTGCTCTTCTGGAAGCAAGCAATCCTGCCCCAGGAGGCAGACTTTATTTTTTTTATTTTTTTTTTATTTTTTTTTTATTTATTTATGATAGTCACAGAGAGAGAGAGAGAGAGAGAGAGAGAGGCAGAGACACAGGCAGAGGGAGAAGCAGGCTCCATGCACCGGGAGCCCGATGTGGGATTCGATCCCGGGTCTCCAGGATCGCGCCCTGGGCCAAAGACAGGCGCCAAACCGCTGCGCCACCCAGGGATCCCGGAGGCAGACTTTAATGAATGGTATCAATCAGCTCTGTTGCCCAGTGGCTTCCTGTTGAGTTCAGCCAAAGGGAAATACTACTCCCTCGTCTTAGCCCTTCAGACCTATGGATAACAGACAGATCTCTCCAGTGCCCCCTCATTCCTTGTTGGTTCCCTTAACTTTGTCCACATCTTTTCCAATAATCCCTTCATTAAACTGGCTTCAATTGGACTCAGCTTGAGTGTGCCATCTGTTTCCTGCCAGGCCCTAACTAATACACTAGTTACATTATTTCTGAATTTCATTTCAGGACAGTAAAGGGCAAATTACAAAAGATTTGTTATAAAAGAGAGTAAATCCAGAATGTGAAACATTCTTGAGGACAATTGAGCTGGTTTCTGGAATAAGTCAGCAGAATGAAAAATAAAGGGAGGGGGAGGATTGCTAGAGATTAAAAAGATTGAAAGGGCACGACAACAAAATGTAATGTGTAGACCTTGTGTGGATCCAAATTTGGACCAACCCAGTGTAATAAGGCATATTGGAGACATGAGAGAAAGTTTAATTATGGACTGGATTTTAAATGACACCAAACAATGATTTTAAATTTTGTTAAGTATGGTCACGGCATCATGATTATGTGAGAAAATGGCCCATGTCTTTAAGAGATGCACTGAAGTATGTAGGAGTGAAATGACACGGTATCTGTGATTTGTTTTATTTATTTATTTATTTTTAAACAGTTGATTATTCTTTTTAAATATATATATATATATATATATATATATATATATATATATATATTTTTTTTTTTAGAGACACAGAGATTGAGAATGAGAGAGAGAGAGAGTGGCAGAGGGAGAAGCAGGCTCCATGCAGGGAGCCCGATGTGGGACTCCATTCCAGCATTCCAGGTCTCCAGGATCACACCCCAGGGTTAAGGCGGCGCTAAACCGCTAAGCCACCGGGGTTGCCCCTGTGATTTGTTTTAAAATACTTTTGAGGGCAGCCCCGGTGGCTTAGCGGTTTAGCGCTGCCTTCAGCCCCGGGTGTGATCCTGGAGACCTGGGATCGAGTCCCATATCGGGCTCCCTGCATAGAGCCTGCTTCTCTCTCTACCTATGTCTCTGTCTCTCTCTCTCTCTCTCTCTGTCTTTAATAAATAAATAAGATCTTTAAAAAAGATAAATAAAATACTCCTGCAAGGAAAAATGAAAAAGAGAAAGAGGGATAAAGCACCTGGGGGGAAAGGGGATAGATAAACCAAATTCAATATTATTAAATGCTGAATCCAGGTAATAGATATATGGGGATGCATTGTACTGTTTTCTCTATTTGTTTGTATGTTTGACATTCTTTATGGTAAACCATTTCAAAACTAAATTAGATTAAATTGAAAAGGGACATTTTGGGACACCTGGGTGGTTCAGTCAGTTAAACGCCTGCCTTCAGCTCAGGTCATGATTGGGCCCGACCTCAGGCTCCCTGTTCAGCTGGGTGTCTGCTTCTCTTTCTGCTCCTCACTCCTCTTGTGCTCTCTCTTTCTCTCAAATAAATAAATAAAATCTTTAAAAATAAATTTTTAAAAAAGGGACATTTTGTCTAATAGGGAGCATCAACCAAAGCAGAAAGTAAAGACAAGAAGAGATTTGGATTGAAATAGGAATATATCCAGGCAAGATCTATACAGTAGAAAGGGGCAGGAAAATGATAATAATGAGACCATGGACCCTAAGGTAGATAAATAGACAAGGTGAAGGGTAACAAAAAGGTAGTAGGGTCAATGGGCTGGATCCTGAAGAAGTTGAAAAGTTACTGGATTCAGAATACCAAATAGAGTGAGCCACAAAGAAAAGTGGTAATGGTCAAAGAATGGAATACTTAAAAATAATAAAAATACTGGGGCTCCTGGGTGGCTCAGTCAGTTAAGCATCTGACTTTTGATTTTGGCTCAGATTATGATCTCAGGATTGTGCGCTCAAGCCTCATGTCTGGCTCTGTGCTGGGTGTGGAGCCTGTTTAACATTCTCTCTCTCCCTCTCCCCCACTTAAAAAAATAAATAAAAATAAAACCTCACTTCCCCATTCCTGTCTACAAAAAAAAATTACTAATAATCAAAATACTAGCTTTAACTTTTTCTTGAGAGAGAGAGAGATCTTGAGGGGGGGAGGGTAGGGGATGGGAGAGCTTATTAACTGATTGAGCCACCCAGGTGCCCCAAAATACTAGCTTTAACTTTAAGATCAATGAAAATGTTTTTTAAGTTAAATATGTAGAAATTTCAGGGTGCCTGGGTGGCTCAGGCATTTGAGCATCTGCCTTCTGCTCAGGTCATGATCTCAGAGCCCTGGGATCAAACCCCAAATCAGGCTCTCTGCTCAGCAGGAGTCTTCTCCCTCTGTCCCTCCTCCTTTATTTTATTTTATTTTATTTTATTTTATTTTATTTTATTTTATTTTATTTTTTTTCTGCCCCTCCTCCTGCTCGTGCTCTCTCTCTCTTTCAAATAAATTAGTAAAATCTTTTTTTAAAAAGGTTTAAAAAAATACATATGTAGAAGTTTCATAGAATTAGTGAATTTGATGAGACTACTGGATACAAGGTCAACATACAAACAAATGTATTTCTAGGGACGCCTGGGTGGCTTAGTTGGTTAAGTGTCAGGGTCCTGGGATCCAGCTGCTAATCAGGCTCCCCGCTCAGCAGGGAGTCTGCTTCTCCTTCTCCCTCTGCCCCTCCCCCTACTCGTGCTCATGTGTGCAGTCTCTCCCTCTCTCTCTCTCAAATGAATAAATAAAATGTTTTTAAAAATGTAGTTCTAGGGATCCCTGAGTGGCGCAGCGGTTTAGTGCCTACCTTCCGCCCAGGGCGTGGTCCTGGAGTCCCAGGATGGAGTCCCCCATCAGGCTTCCCGAGTGGAGCCTGCTTCTCCCTCTGCCTGTGCCTCTGCCTCTCTCTCTGTGTGTCTCTTATGAATAAATAAATAAAATATTTTTAAAAAGGTATTTCTATATACTGGCAAGATACAATTGGACAATTGTTACAAAATGATACCATGTATAACTGCATGGAAAATATCAAATACCTAGGGATAAATCTATTGAAAGATGCTTAAGATCTAGACACTGAAAACTACAAAATATTCTTTTTTTTTAAGATTTTATTTATTTATTCATGACAGACACACACACACACAGAGGCAGAGACACAGGCAGAGGGAGAAGCAGGCTCCATGCAGGGAGCCCAATGCAGGACTGGATCCTGGGTCCCCAGGATCAGGCCCTGGACTGAAGGCAGTGTTAAACCACTGGGCCACCGGGGCTGCTCACTACAAAACATTTCTTGAGAGAAATTAAAGGTGACCTCAGTAAATAGATATTCCGTGTTCATGAATTGAAAGACTCAGTACTGTTAAGATGTCAATTTTTTCAAAATTGGACTATGGGTTCAATGCAATCCAATCAAAATTCCAACAAGCTGTATGTGTGTGTGCCTGTGTGTGTGTGTGTGTGTGTGTGTGTGCATGTAAGTTAATTCTAAGATTTACATGATAATCAAAGGATCTAGAGTATCCACAGTTCTTGATGAAGAAAGTTGGAGGACTTACATTATCAGATTTCAAGATTTACTATAAAGCTATAGTAATTAATTAATATAAGGCATTTTGGGATCAACAATAGACAAAGAGAGTATATATACTCTCTTTGATATATATCAGAAGTGTCACTCTAATTAAATAGGGGAAGAATGATCTTTTGTTTTTTTTAGAATGATCCTTTAATAAACAATGCTGGAACAATTAGATTTTGTGGAGAGAAAAGAACTTGGGCCCTGACTTAAAACTATAACAAAAATTGGGCAGCCCCGGTGGCGCAGCGGTTTAGCACCGCCTGCAGCCAGGGGTGTGATCCTGGAGACCCAGGATCGAGTCCCACATTGGGCTTCCTGCATGGAGCCTGCTTCTCCCTCTGCCTGTGTCTCTGCCTCTCTCTTCGCTCTCTCTGAATAAATAAATAAATAAATCCTAAAAAAAAACTATAACAAAAATTAATTTTAGGTGGATCATAGACTGAAACATTAAAACTTCAACAAACTTCGAAATAAAAACATAGGAGAATTTCTTTTAAATTAGGGTAGATAAGGGGATCCCTGGGTGGCTCAGCAGTTTAGCGCCTGCCTTTGGCCCAGGGCATGACCCTGCAGACCCGGGATCGAGTCCTGCATCGGGCTCCCTGAGTGGAGCCTGATTCTCCCTCTGCCTGTGTCTCTGCCTCTCTCTGTGTGTCTCTCATGAATAAATAAATAAAATCTTTAAAATAAATAAGTAAGTAAGTAAATAAATAAATAAATAAATAAATAAATTAGGGTAGATAAGATTTCTTAATCAGACCACAAAAATGCATGAAACCATTAAAAAACTCATAAATTTTACTTAATTAAAAATTTAAAATATCTGATCATCAAAAGCTTTCACTAAGAAAGCACTAGGAGGGGGATCCCTGTGTGGCTGCCTTTGGCTTGGGTTGTTATCCCGGGGTCCTGGGATCAAGTCCCACATCAGGCTCCTTGCGGGGAGCCTGCTTCTCCCTCTGCCTGTGTCTCTGCTTCTCTCTGTGTGTCTCTCATGAATAAATAAAATGTTAAGAAAGAAAAAGAAAACAACTAGGAAAGGTATAGACTAAGTATCCAGAACATACAAAGATCTCCCACAAACCAATACCAAAAAACCCCATTCAATTAAAAAATGAACAAAAGATATAAACAAGTATTTCACAAAAGAACACATTCAAGTGGCCAATAAATATATGAAAGAGTGCCTAAAATAGTATCTCATCCAAAATATGCAAACTAAAACCAGAATATAGTTAATATATTCAGCAGAATGACTTTTTAAAATACTGTCATTATCAAGGATTGCTGAAGATGTGGAGTAATTGGAACTCTCACATGTTGCTATTTGGCAGTTTCAAATATAAACCTATACTGTGATCTACCAATTCTACATCCAGAATCCAGACATGTACCCAAGAAAGATTAGTTCAAGTGGTGGTCAGAATACTTGTACAAGCAACTTTATTCATAATAGCCAACAATTGGGCAAAATCCAAATATACAAAAAGAGAATACAACAATTTGTGATATATTCATAAAATGGAATTTTACCAGCAATAGTCAAAATGAAAAAAAAAAAGGTAATACACAGAACAACCCAGATGAATCTCAAAAACATTGTG
Organism: Vulpes lagopus; assembly: GCF_018345385.1. Classification (NCBI taxonomy): domain Eukaryota; kingdom Metazoa; phylum Chordata; class Mammalia; order Carnivora; family Canidae; genus Vulpes; species Vulpes lagopus. Next base: position 60,962,606 of record NC_054846.1, on the reverse strand, counting down.
CTAAGACAAAGAATCCAGAAACAAAAGAATACATACTATATGATTCCCTTCATAAGAAGTTTAAGAATAAGCAAAACTAATCTATGATGATAGAAATAAAAATAGCAGTTACTTCTGAGGGATTGGATTTTGATTGAACAGGGCAGAGGGAACCTTCCAGGGAGATAGAAATGTTTTATATCTTGAACGGGGTAGAGGTTATATGAGTGTATGGGAAAATTGAGCAATACAATTAGAATTTGTCCATTTTCCTATATGAAATTATACTTTAATACAAAGCTTTAATTTAAGGAGTTTCTTTTTTAATTAGAAAAGCAAAATAGAAAAAAAAAAAAGAAAAACAAAATGGACACACACTTTTTACAGGAAATTAAATCAAATATAACTAGAATGAAACCAAGACTTGAATCCATTTCTGGGGACACTAGTCTATCTTCAACTCCCTGCAGGTCTAAGTTGAAATAGAGGGAGGGCATGTTTTGTGCAAATGACAAAGGGCAGATCCAGAATCTGTGGGGGCAAGCCACAGGGACATAGTTTCCATTGGAGATGAAGATCTTTTTTACAACTTACTCCAGAAATGAAACAGGCAGATTCGAAACAGTAAGCCAATGGTAATGTGTGGAAACAGAAGGCTGCCAGCCAGCCACAAGGCAGGGATATTGTAGAGGGCATCCAACAGGTGGGGGTTGGATTAGACAACCTAGGTCTCTTGTGGCCTCTGTTGCTGGGCCCCTTTAAGAAATAGCAATGAGTGGAACAGCTCCTCCCACACACTGAATTGCCCCTACTGTTATTAGAGATGACCTAGCCTGTTTGCTGGCAGCCCTAGACTGCTGGGGAACTAGCTCTGGAGTCTGGGCCCTGTTGGAAATGGAACGGCAGGCAAGGACACAGAGCAAGAATATTGGTTGTTAGGGCACCTTGGTGGTACAGTCAGTTAAGTGCCCAGCTCTTAGTTTCAGCTCAGGTCATGGTCTCAGGGTTGTGAGATTGAACACAACTGAGGATTCCATGCTCAGTGGGGTCTGTTCGAAATTCTTTTCCCTCTCCCTTTGCCCTTCCTTCCACTTGCAAGCACGCTTTCTCTCTCTCTCTCAAATAAATTAAATCTTTTTTTTTTTTAAGTGTTGGTCCTCAAGAAACTGACAATTTGGTGGGAAAACAAAAATAACTCTGAGCAGGCCTGCCCCAAAATATGCTACTTTGGCATACTGATTATTTTGAATTAAATTTATTTAAGAAACAGTCAGTGCAAAAAGGACACTCTGACCCTCCTTTGTACTCATAAGGGCAGGAAATAAATCTCTTATGTGAAAGATTACCAGGAAGTAAAGAAACATTCTTATCACCAGACATGGGAATTCAGGGCCACAGCCTATATAAACACACCTTGTTACTTTTACTATTTTACTACCCAGCCCAAATTCTGTTTAGAATTCCTTACTAACTGAAGCTCCCAAACATAAGTTTTCTTTGTCTTGCCAATTCTTCACAGGTTTATGTTTCTTTGTCTAAAAGGTATAAAAGCTGCCTGCTTTGGTCAATTCTCTGAGATTCATATTTCTATGAGATCCCATAAGTATGAATTATATTTGTTTTTCTCCTGTTAATCTCTCATGTCAATTTAATTCTTAGACCAGCCAGAAGAACCCCAAAGGATAGAGTAAAATTTCCACCCCTTCTAATAAGTCCATCTTGCTTCTGCTTCTGGCTGGCTATGTGACCTTGTGCAACTCCTTTGCCATCTCTGAGCCTGGGGGCCAGGCTAGGCAATTCCCCTCCCATCCCCAGTATAGACCTCATTTGAGGCTACATGGGAGTCCTAAAGGGGAAGGTACTCGTGAGAGACTGCTGTGACTATAGTGGGAAACAAGAGTCAGAGAGATTCTAGGTCTCATTCCCCATCTCTTAAACTACTGTTAAAGCAGATAGTCCTGCCCCCTCCCTGCTTCATTGGCCCTAGGTCACCTGCAGGACATTCCAGCCTCCCCCACAAGCCATCCAGCCCACTGTTAGATCACCCAGAGGTGGGTGCCCAGTCTACCCCCTCTAGGCCAGTTTCAGCAGGATCTCTGCCAGACAGAAGGCAATTTCATGGATGATGAGCAATCAGAGTTCATTCTGGGCTTGGCCTCTTTAGGGCTTGGGCCTCACCCCGGAAAGGGCCTTAGGCCACAGCAATCAGGGACTTCCTTGATTGCCCTGGAGATGTGAGGCACACTCAGCTCTGCCCATCTGCCCTGAAGGAAAAGGGGAAGGTCTGAATCTAATTCAAAACACCCAGACCTAAACTTTCCCTCACTCTCTGCCTCCTCTGGCATACTACTTCTTTCTTCCCCCCTCCCTGTCCTGCCTCCCTCCCTGGAGTTAAAAATAAATTTTAGCAAGTAGGAAAATTTGCAGATACAGAATCTTCAAATAGTGAAGATCAACTATATTTTTCCCCCCGGGAGACTGGAGGAAACTCTGACTCAGAAGAGTCGGGGAAGATTTGCAGAGATGTTACTTTGGCTATTCCTGTAATACCGAGAGGTCCAGACAGGGGGCTCATGACCACAAACTAATTCATGTGGTTTGACAAAGAATTATTTCTTTCCTCTTCATTCATAGGTATTTTGTTGCTCTTGTAAATGTGGTCTTCTCTTTCACCATACCTTCTAACTCAGTACTGAACAATAGAACTTTCTGTAATGATCTACTTGTTCTATAACAACACTAATACAGTAGCCACTAATCAGATGTAGCTATTAAGGACTTAAGTGTGACTAGTATGATTAAGAAAGAGAATTTTAAATTTTACATACTTTTAGCTATTTTATTTTTATTATTTTTAAAAGATTTTATTTATTTATTCATGAGAGACACAGAAAGAGAGAGAGGGGCAGAGACACAGGCAGAGGGAGAAGCAGGCTCCGCACAGGGAGCCCAATGTGGGACTCAATCCTGGGTCTCCAGGATCACGCCCTGGGCCAAAGGCAGGAGCTAAACCACTGAGCCACCCGGGCTGCCCCTTATTTCTTTTTCTTATCTAATTCCATCAGCTAATACCTCCAAATAAAGGTTATATAATGATATTGGAGAAAGTGTGTATTCTTGTTCTTGACTTAATGGAATTTCTAAGTGCTTTATATATGTAAAAATGATACCAACAGGTAACAAATGAATTGTTCTTTCCCTCTAGCTTGCTCCTCCTCCCCTGCTCCCTGTGCTACTGAGTTGAGGTACCACTGTTTTCTAAGTTAGAAATCTCGGCATCACTTTCATTTCCGTCTCCTCCTCTCCCTTCCCTTTTTCTCTCCTTCTCCCTCCTTCCTTCTCTCTATTATCCAGGCCAGCCAGCTGTCAAATCCATATTCTTTCCATTTCCACTGCCACTTACCCATCTGGTACTTTTCATTGCCTAGAAACATTAGAAGAGAGGTGCCTGGGTGGCTCAGTCAGTTGAGTGTTAGACTCTTGATTTCAGCTCAGATCGTGATCTCAGGGTCACTGGATCAGGCTCTGTGGTCGGCAGGAAGTCTGCTTCTCTTCTCCCTCTCCCTCTGTCCCTCCCCTGCGTGCACACATGCACACACATGCACACACATGCATGTGTTCTCTCTCAAGAGAAAGAAAGAAATGAAGAAAGGAAAAAAGAAAGAAAGAGAAAGAAAAAGAAAATGAAGGGAGGGAGGGAGGGTAGGAAGGTAGTAAGGAAGGAGAAAGAAAGAAATGTTTTGAGAACACCCACTATGTTAGTCACCCTGTTTCCACTTTCACTTTCTTCAGTCTTTTCTCCACAAAGCAGATGATATGGTCTTTCTAAACTCTTGATCTATCATATGGCTTCCCTACTTAAAACTTGTCAATTGGCTTTTTGGCTTTTCTCAAAATAAAACTCAAACTTTTACTGTGGGCTACTACAGGGCCCTGGATGGTTTAGTTCCTGTAGACCTCTCCAAACTCACCCCATACCACCTGCCCGCTCATTCGCTACACATTGTTCCTTTCAATATTCCAAATACATGAAGCTCTTTCCTAACCTGGAGTCTTTGTACTAGCTGATTCCTCTATCTACAGTATTTCCCCCCAAGCTCTTTGAATCTGCTAATTCTCCTCCTTTGTGATTCAAGTCAAAAGGCATTTTTTCAGAATATTATTTCCTGAGCACTCAATTTAAAATAGTTTCCACAGGGGTGCCTGGCTCAGTTGGTAGAGCATGTGACTCTGGATCTTGGGATTATAAATTCAAGCCCTATGTTGGGTACAGAGTTTGTTTGTTTATTTATTTATTTATTTTAAAGATTTTATTTATTTATTCATGACAGACAGAGAGAGAGAGAGGCAGAGACACAGGCAGAGGGAGAAGCAGGCTCCACACAAGGAGTGGTTGAATGTCCCTGGGTGGCTCAGCGGTTGAGTGTGATCCCGGAGTCCTGGGATGGAGTCCCACATCCGGCTCCCTGCATGGAACCTGCTTCTCCCTCTGCTTGTGTCTCTGCCTCTCTCTCTGTGCCTCTCATGAATAAATAAATAAAATCTTTAAAAATAAATAAACGAAATAAAAAAAAATCTTTAGGGGCATCTGGGTAGCTCAGTCAGTTGAGTGTCTGCCTTCAACTCAGGTCATGATCCGGGAGTTCCAGGATGGAGCCCTTCTCCCTCTGAGACTCCTCCCTTTCGTGCTCTCCCTCTCTCATTCTTCTCTCTCGAATAAATAAATAAATACAATCTTTAAAAAATGATAAATTAAAATCTTTTTAAAAAAATAGTCTCCACACCAATTCTCCACATTATCACCCTGCTTCTTTCATGGTGCTTATTACAATCCCAAACTATCTTATTTATTTGCCCATATATTTGTCGTTGGTCCTCACTGAGCATGTAAGTTCTATTTTATCCACCCCTCTATCCTCAGAGCCTAGCTAGTACATGACATAGAGAAGGCCCAATACAAATATTTGTTTCCCGGGATCCCTGGGTGGCGCAGCGGTTTGGCGCCTGCCTTTGGCCCAGGGCGTGATCCTGGAGACCGGGGATCGAATCCCACATCGGGCTCCCGGAGCATGGAGCCTGCTTCTCCCTCTGCCTGTGTCTCTGCCTCTCTCTCTCTCTGTGACTATCATAAATAAATAAAAATTAAAAAAAAAAAATATTTGTTTCCCAAGTGGATAGCCAACCTCCTAGAGTCAATGACAGGTCGGGAGTTCCTTCTTTGCAACGTTGAAAGGTATTGCTCCCTTCTTCCAGCAGGTGGAGCCAAAGCCACACCTGTTCCTTAGCAGGAGTCCCGGTGGAGGGTGCGATTGGCGGCTGGGGACAGCAGGTCAGAATCAAGAGGGAGGCGGGGTTTTTGTAGTAATGCTGGATTCAAGCATAGAGGAGGTCAGGATGGCTCTTCTCCCAAAGGAGGAATAGGTATGAGCTGCCCAGAAGGCACATGGAGTCACCAGCAACCCAAGGAGTTTCTGGGATCCCAGGTTGTTTTCCTACCCATCCCATCCCCTACCATATCTTCCCCCCAGAAATAGGCAGGGGATCTTTGAGGAGAACAATTTTCTGTGAGTATGAAACTGAAGAGAGGGTGTTCCATTACAAATCCCCATTGTACAGTTGGGGGAAACTGAGGAGAGAGAAGCTTCATGGTGGGTTAGTGCCAGTTGGGAGTGGCTCACAAAGCCTTCTTGTTCTAGCTCATGTTTAAAAACTCCACAGCATGAGCCCCACCCTATCTCAGCCCACTGTGCCTGGCCCTGGGCTCAGTATAGGAAACTACAGTGGAGGAAGCATGGCCTCTCAAGAGCTATCCCCAAAGAACACAGAGGCAGGAATGGCTTTAGAGAGGCATTCTGGAAACAAGGCATATTGGAGCAGTGTCTGCCAGATGGACCAGGGGCCAGAGGTATATTCCAGGGCTGGGCAGGTGACCTGTGGGAATAGGGAGATTGGCAGGGGTCTGAGACTTCCTCCTGAAGGTAATGGGGACTCATCGAAGGGTTTCTAAATAGGGCTACTTTGGTTATCTTGGAGAGTTTGCAGAGGAATGTCAGGAGATCAAATCAGAGATAGAGACCAGCAAGGATGCTGGTATGATCATCCGGTGAGAGACCTAGTAAGTGACTATAGGGATGGGAAAGAAGCAAGACTGAGTGGCTTAGGAAATTTAAAATTTTTATTTTTTAAAGACAGGATTGCATGGTTATTGGAGTAGAGGGAGGGGGAGGTAAGAGTGGGCCTCTGCAAACATTATCTGAGCTCCTGAGTGTTCCAGCTACAAAGGCCAGCCCAGAGTCCAGGGCTCCTGCCCAGCCCAGGCAGCCTGACCCTGAGATGGCAGCCGTAAAGGCAACAGAACCTGGCTTGGTGGTGACAGACTACTGGTTCACATAATGGCCTAAAGTAGTGGGTAAGACCACCGGTCCTGTAGCCAGACAGCTCAGGTTCAAACATCAGCTCCTCCGCTTACTGCCTGATGACCTTGGACAAGTTCCTTTTCTGTGCCTCAGTTTCTTTATCTGTGAAACAGATATGATGATGTACTTACCTCATAGGGGAATTATGCCTATAACCTAGTGCCTGTTAGTGACACTTGATAAATTTATGAAAGTACTTTGGTAGAACTTTAGAGCGAAAATGGAGCCCTATACCCAGAGTAAAAACCACGCCTGAATAGTCTATGCACTTCTCTGCCCTCCATTTATCCAGGTAAAATAGGGAAGTTGGACCCATAGCCCCTGATCCTGCCAGCTTTGCTTTCCCAATATTTGGAGCTTGGCCTAAGTGTGTGAGACCCAGTAATGTGCCGGGGTAAGCTCCTACCAGCTTGTGAGAGCCAACTGTCAAATTTTCAGGAATTTGGCCCGAGTACAACCACTGGTAACTTGAAATTGGCTATAGTGGAAGCAATTACACCATGCAGATGGACAAGTGCTATACACAAAGGTCTTCCCCAGCAACCTCCTCCCCACCAGCGGTGGGTTTTCACCAGCACACCAGTGGCAAGACTCCCTCCTCAACCCACACCCACCCACCCAGCCAGGTACATTCTCAGCTTCCAACACCATCATTAACAGCTGTGGGCAAAGAATCACAGGTCTCTAGGACCTCACCCAGCCCCAGTCACATAGAGGATGTGCCAGCTCCACACGCTCGAGCATGCACGGGCCAGGAAACACAGCACGCAGGCCTGGGCAGAGCGGCCATCTGCCAGTCAGTGGGTCACTCAGATTCAGGGGAGCAGAAGGGTGGAGTGTCACAGACCTGGGGTGGGGATTCCAGTTCGGCAGCTCTTAGCCGTGCGACCTTAGCCAGGTCCCCCTCTACACTGGAGCTCGGTTTCCTCAACTTTAAAGTGGAATAGTCCTGGGGCGCCTGGGGTGGAGGGGAGGGGCTCAGTGGGTTGATCACCCAACTCATGATTTCAGCTCAGGTCTTGATCTCAGGGTCATGAGTTCAAGCCCTGTGCTAGGTGTGGAGCCTCCTTAAAAAAATAAGAAGAATTAAAAAAAAAAAAAAAAGTGGAGTAGTCCTGACAGACCAAGATGGTTTCAATGATTAAATTTGAACACTAGCAGAGGGAACTATAAAGCCTCCGCACTGTGCCTGATACAGATAGGTGTTTAGTAAATGTTAGCTGATGCTCTTATCACGCCTCCAGACACACTCTTGCTCCCCAGGGCACCTGCCGCTTACTGTTCCTGTCTTGGCACACAGGGTTCTCAGGGCAAAGACAGAAGCAAGCACCTCTGGTTTTCAGCTTTTATGAAAATTAATAACATTAATAGCTCACAGACACATACATACACACACATTGCTATGTACATGGTCATTAAGTTATTAATTAGTCTCTGTATAAAACGTTTCTACATTAGTGTTCTGGGCTAGGCCCCATCAGTCATTGGCATATTCACAGTAGCAGCCCCTGGGCTTGGCCACGTGGGCAGGCAGACATGAGGCAGGTGGCTGTATGAACAGCCCTCCCCATGGTAGGCACAGGAGGTATCCTGGGCCACTTACTCTGGAGTCTTTGGCTCCCTTTCTGGCACCTGAAGACCAGCTATTCAGCAAACAGGCAAGCAGGCCCTGATTTCTCCTGTGGTCTGGTACAGACCCTGTGGGTGGTGGCTTCGGGCAACACAGCAGGCCCTAGAGGATGCTGGCCAGCTCTGTAGAGTCTGTGTCAGAGCAGCCGGAGCTGCTGGCCTCTTCCCTGCAAGAACCAGAGGAGATGGGTTGGAAAAAGCATCCTTACCCCTCCCCTGTCTCCTGCTGCCTTGTTCCTCACAGGACCCTGGCCCAACAGTCTTAGCCGGCTGTCAGGGGAGTCTAACCTATAGGATGTATTCAGTTTGCTCACTCCCTCTCTCAACTCAGAAACTGCCAGTTGGTCTGTCTGCACCACAAGCCCCAAGACTACGCTTTGACCTGGGCTGGCTGATGGTCTGGCATGATTCACTTCACCGTACCTCCCGTTCTCCAGAAAGGCAGACTCAGGCCACACCTGAGGTCCTGCATGCCAAGAGAGCTGTGAAGAGTACAGGCTCTGGAGTGACAATGCCAGGGCTCAAAGCCCAGTTCTCCTCCCTATCAGCTGGGCCAGTCACTCTTCCGGGCTAAGGCTCGATTTCTTTATCTGCAGAGTGGGAATTGTAGGACCCTCCTGACACCTCGGGTTGTGGAAGGACTGTAAGAGAACGTGAGTGCACATTCCCCAAAATGTAAATTCCATGAGGGCAGGGATTCTGTTGGTCTCACTGGAGCAGTGCCTGGCACATAGTAGGTTTCCAGTAAGTGTTTGTTGAATGAATAAATGTAAGACCACCCAGCACACTGCCTGGCATGCAGCTGAGTATCTGAGAGAGGTCAGCTGCCATTACCATGGATCAGCAGTGGGCAGGGGAGTGAGGAGGGGCCCTCGAGGGAAGGTGTGCAGGAGGTAAGCCAGGACTTGGCCCCAAGAGGCAGGAGTGGAGGGCTTAGGCTGGACAGAGCGAGCCCCCTCCTCTGTCTCCCCGCTCTCACCTCAGAGCCTGCAGGGCCTTCTTGTTCTGCCGCCGCTTCTCCTCGTCAATGGGGTACAGCTTGAAGAGCAGCAGGCCTAGCAGGATGAGGACTATGGGAGCTATGGTCACCAGCAACTTCAGGGTGAACTTGACACGTGCCGGCTGTGAGCAGCCACGGGTCTGGTACCCGGCGAAGCTGTGGGACCCAGTGGTCAGGGGAGTGGTGAGGGCAGGGCAACCGGGGCTTGCCCTGCCCCGCACTGCCCCAGGACCCCCTGCCCCACTCACTCAAGACTCAGGGTGGAGATGCCCAGTGAGACTCCAGAGGCAAACTTGGTGAAGAAGACATAGAAGGAGAAGAAGATGGGCTCAGTGCCGTGAGACTGGGGCTGCTTCAAGTGGAAGTCGTCAATGACATCAGGCAGCATGGACCTGCAGAGTGGTGGCAGCCATGAGGACCCCCCACCCCCACCCCGGGGCCCCCTCTAGCCTGTGTGGCATCTCTGTGTCAGTTAGAAGAGGTAGCCCTCTGGGACTCTGTAGCCCCAGGGTGCACAGCTCTGTGAAGACATGGCAACTTCATGGTAATAAGAAGGCCGCTTCCTCCGAGGTGGAGCCCCACTCTAGGTTTGCAGCTTGGTGAACAGAGCACAGACCAGACTTAAGCCCCCCATGTCAAACCTTGATTAATCAGGTCTTTTTGCACAGTTCACAACCTGTAGAACCGTACAGGAAAGACCTATCCTGCCCCCAACACGGACCCACAGAATGGTCTGCAGGAGAAGCCTGTGCAGAATTCCCTGCAAGGAGCTTCAGAAGTAGGGAGGAGGGAGCGGGCTGGGGAACACAGCCAGGTGGGCCTATATACTCACCAGGGTAGTAAGAAGGCCGCTGCTACACTGATGCCAGCTGCCACAGCTACCACATAGGTGACAATCAGGTTACTCTCCATGAAGGCCACCAAGATGAGAAATGGCACTGCTGACTAGTGGAAGGGGTGGGTACGGGAGATGAGTCAGCCTGGAGACGCCCACCAGCGATAGGCAACCCAGCCGGGGCCGTACCCCTTCAGCCCCACTCACTGAGATCCCAACGTATACAGCCGTCTTCTTGCCAAATCGGGTTAGAAACCACTGCCAGATGGGAATGGTGAATGTGGCTGAGAGCTGTGGATACACAGTGGGGTGAGGGAACGGGATTAGTCATGAACCACTGCTGCCCTTCCCAGGCCCTCAAAGAAACCCCTAGCCTTGCCTGAGAGCCGCCAGATGACACCATCTAGGCAGTGTCACCTTTGATGGCTCCCCAGAGGAGCTGAGAGCTAGTTCCAGTTGCTTCTCCTACTTTCTCTGAGCACGACCGAGCACAAAATCTCTAAGTTCCTGGCCTCCATGCCTTAGCTTTTGCTATGTTTCCTACTGGAATATCTTTCAGTCTTGCCTAAGCAATTGGAGGTCAGATCCAACCAGTGATTCTGAGACTCCTCCCTCCTCACCTTAGCCAGTCTGGGAAGCATCCTCTGACTATCCAAAGAACCATCTGGAAGCCCAGGCTGCCTACCCACCCTCAGGGCCCCACACACACCATGATGGCCAGGAGCAGATTCTGGAATTCATTTCGGAAGCCCAAGGTGTAGGTGCAAAACAAGGCGAAGTTCCCCTCCACCAGCTGGGAGACGGGCAGGGTAGGGGGGAAGGAAATGCAAGGAAAGACGTGATGTCAGTGCCCATGTTTCCCCATGCTCCTGGGACCTCTGCTCACCCCAACCCCGTTCCATCTGTCCCTCAGGTGTTGTCACATCCTGAGTCCATGTTTTAGCCCACCCCTCTTGTACCCGCCCTACTCTCAGGCTGAGCATGTCGGAGCCCCCCCCCCCCCCCCACTCACCATAAAAGCCAGGGAGGTGAAGAGGAAGCCAGCAATAAGCTTGACGTATGGGCCATGGCTCATGACCAGCCGCAGGCCCCGAAAAAAGGACATCGGCTCAGCCTGCTGAGTCTCATAGGGTTCTAGAGGCCAGAGGGGACAGTGAGGAAGGAGCAGAGGCCCCTCTCAAAGCCTGAGGCCCAGGCAGAGGGAAAAGGCATGCGGTGCTAGGGCCTACACCACTCCCCAGGGGCCCCTCACCTCTCTGCTCCCGCACACCCAGGGTTAGGATGACAGCACAGATGACATAGATGGAGGCAATGACCCCTGCCGCCAGCAGGTATGCATTTTGCTACAAAGAGGATAAAGGTGACAGACAGTCAGCGTGATCTCATCCCAGCTCTCAGCAGTTCCACAGGCCAGTCCCTTCTCTGGAGCCTCACTGTCTCCACCCATGAAACGGGAGAATCATCCTGGGCTGGCTGCTGTTCCGACGGCAAAGTCCAGAGGAACAGAATGTTAAGAAGCCAGGCTGTGGAGTGTGAGAGGCCACCACTCAAATTCCCCCAAATCTGGGTTCTGTAAATAACTAGTTTTATGACCCTGGCCAAATTATTTAGACTTTCTATGCTACAGGTTCCTCATCTGGAAAGTGGGTGTATTAATAGTTTGTAGATCAACTGCCCAACATTAAATAAACATTTACGAGGTTGAGGATGATGACAAACCATCCCTCTGTGCCTCATCTCCCCAAATCCCCACACAACCAAGGGCCTCACCGTTTCTTTGAGTGATGTGGTGCTCTGTGTGTGATTGGCACCTTCCATGGCCAGTGCAGAGTCACTGGGGTCCTGGAGGCAAGGCGTGTCTGCTTGGCCCACGATTTGCCCCTGGATCGCTGTGCCCAACACTGTGCCCAGCACCTCCACAGTCATCCCTGAACAGTAAAGAGGTCCTTTGGAGGGGCTTCGTGGCTTGTAGGCCTCCAGGGAGGAAGGTCGGGTGGACAGATACCCAGGTGTGGCCCCCGGTGATGGGAGCCACTCCAGGAGGGTAGGTACATGGTGGTGGTACATGGTGGGGCACCCAGCACCTTGGCCTGACCTCTGGCATCCCTGCGCCTCCCTGTTCTCACCAGAGTGATAAAGGGGTCAAGTTATATTTGAGATGGCTTCAAACCCACTCCCAGCAAGGGAAGAAATGTGGCAGGAAGGTCAGGGTCCCTGGCGGAGGGGCCAGCGGGACTGGAGGGAGACTTACGATATGCAGTAGCGGAATCCCGCTCACTCTGCTCTGTGCTGATGAACATCGTGAGAGCTGAGTAGGGAACGTGGAAACACTGGCATGGAAGAGAGGCCCTCAGCCAGTCAGATGATGGACAAGCCCATGTGGCTTCCTACACCAACCCTATAGGCCCTGGGACCACCCTCATGCCTCCCCACTGGCACCCAGGGGAGGGGCCCACACTCACCGTGACTAGTGTTTCAAACAGGCAGTAGAAAAGCAGGTACCACAGCGCCTGGCCCCGTGGGAAATCAGGCACGAACCAGATGAGGAAGTAAGCAATGATGGCCAGGGGTGTGGAGAAGATGATCCTGGGGAAAGGGAGGGTCTGAGTGGGGGCTGGAGGCCAAACCCCAGGATCTGGGGTCAGCCTGGACTGCTCTGTATTCCCACAGGGTGCCTGCCAAGGAAGGAGATTCCTCCCCCCACCCTCCACTCCAATACACCCACCCCAGGGTCTCTGGGTGGAGGCTGATGGCCAAGCCTGGAGCCCAGACAGAAACAGGGCCCCTGGACCGAAATCCTGAGCATGGAGCATGAGGTCAGATGCTGAGTCTTGCCTATGTCTGCCCCCATGGAGAGGGCTCCATGGGCAGGAGCTTCCTATGGGCTGGGGGACTGGAGGATGACAGCTAAACCTCAGGTGGCAGGGCAGGGAGGCAGGAAGCAGGAGCAACCCCAACACTGGTATTCTTATATGTGCGTACACACACACACACACACACACACACACACACACCGTGGGCACACACATGGGTAGCAGAGGCCAACTCCAGGTGAAGGACCAGGCCTAATGAAATCACATAAGGGAGGGTGAATGTCTGCCTTCCCACTGGTGCATCTCACACCATTGCAAACATGGTTAGACGTCAGGTTGGACTGACTTCAGGTCATCAGCATAAAAAGGCAGCAGAGAGTAGTGGCTAAAAGAAAGGCCTTTGGAGCCATACTTCAGGAATCCAATTCTGGCTCTACCAATAACTATAGATAACTTGGTCTTGAGCAAGTTATTTAACTTCTCTGAGGCTCATTTTCTCATCTATAAATAGAGAATAGTAGGGGGACACCTGGGTGGCTCCGTGGTTGAGCGTCTGCCTTTGGCTCAGGGCTTGGTCCCGGGGTCCTGGGATCAAGTCCTGCATCAGGCTTCCCTCAGGGAGCCTGCTTCTCCCTCTTCCCTTGTCTCTGCCTCTCTCTGTGTATCTCTCATGAATAAATAAATACAACTTAAAAGGGGGGGGTAATAGTAGGGGTGCCTGGGTGGCTCAGTCACCTAGGTATCTGTCTTCAGCTCAGGTTGTGATTGGTCCTGGGATCGAGCCCTACATTGGGCTCCCTGCTCAATGGGGAGCCGGCTTCTCCCTCTGTGCTCTCCCTCTCCCTTTCTCTTTCTCCCAAATAAATAAATAAGATTCTTAAAACAGAGTGAGAGAATAGTAATAGCACCTAATTATATTCAATATGTACTCAAGAAATATTCAAGTGCTGACTATGTGCTAAGCACTATTCTTAAGATATTCTTATGACTCAGGATGGATCAGTGAATGAAACAGACAGAAGTTATCGCTCCAGTGGAACTCATATTCTAGTTGGCAAATGAAAAATAGACATAACTAAAAATTTATCTATAAATGGTTCAGCCTTAAAAAGGAATGAAAGGCTGACACATTTTACAACACAGATGAACCTTGAGGCATTACGCTAAGTGAAATAAGCCAGTCATGGAGGGACCAGTGTTACATGATCCCACCTACAGGATACCTACAGCAGTTGAATTCAGAAACCGAGAGTAGAATGGTGGTTTCCAGGCACTGTGTGGAAGGAGGTGTGGGGAGGTATTTTTTCCAGGTACAGAGTTTCAGTTTGGGAAGATGAAGAAGGTGTGGAGATGGATGGTGGTGATGGCTGCACAACAATGAGAATATACTCAATGACTAAATAGTAAGTTAAAAATGATCGGAGCGCCTGGGTGGCTCAGTCGGTTGAGTGTCTGCCTTTGGCTCAGGTCAAGATCTCTGTCCATCCTGGGATGGAGCCCTGCGTTGGTCTCCCTCTCTCTCTACCTCTCACTTGCCTCACTCGTACTCTCTCTCTCTCACACACATAAATAAAAATAAAATCTTAAAAAAAAAGGTTACAAAAAATGGCAGGGTGCCTGGGTGGCTCAGTTGGTTAAGTGGCCGATTCTTGATTTCGGTTCAGGTCATGATCTCAGGATCCTGGGATGGAGCCCCTGCAACAGGCTCTGTGCTCAGCCTCTCCCTCTGTCCCTCCCCTGCACTCTCTCTCAAATAAACAAAAGCATCTTTTTTAAAAAAATGGTTGAAATGGCAAAATTTATGTTATGTATGTTTTACCACAATTTTTTTTTAAAGTTCTTGAACACATTAGAAGGTGATTAAGGGCTGCAGAGAAAAGAAAGCAGGCTCAAGGGGATTAGGAGTATGAGGCTACAATTGATAACAGGGTAGACGGGGGAGCTCTCACTGAGGAGCCGACATCTGTGCCAAGACTTGACTGAGAGGAGACAGTTGGCCTTGCAGTTGTCTGAAGCCGAAGTGTGCCGCGCAAGAAGAGTCAGCACAGAGGTGCTCAGGCAGGTCTGAGGAGTAGCAGGGAGGCCACTGGGGCTGGAGTGGAGTGAGCATAGGAGATGGGATTAGGGCCCGGGGTTGGAGGACACAGGGTACCAGGTCATGGAAGGCCTTACTGGCCGCTGGAAGGACTCTGGTTCTATTTCCTAGAGTGGAAATACTTTTGAGTTGATATTAAAGTGTAGAACAGTGCTTGGGACACAGTAAGTACTTGCTGTGATGATCGCGCCAGGAAAGCTCAGCAAGAGAGCACAGGTCCACAGCCAGGGAATCAGACCTCAGGCCCAGCCCTGCGCCATCCCCGCCTGCCTGCCCACGGGAGCCTGGGGACACCCTGCCTCTCGCCAGGTGGCTTTGGGAACTCCAGGGAAAGTGTCTGTCAAAGTCTTCCTGGTCTGAAGCGTAGATTTAAATGCTCGCTGGGGGCAGAGGCTGCTTTGAGGCCTGGAAGGAGAGCGGGCCATGGGGGCTGATAAACCCTGAGAGGCCCAGCCTCTTCCTATGCTCAAAGAAGGTGCCGGGTCCCAGGCCTGAGGGACCTAGGCCCTTATTGTGGCATGTGCAGGCAGGAGGCCCCACACCCTACACGGCAGCCCCTCCATCCACGGGAGACCCAGCGTGCACTCAGACACCGGGGTAGAGGTACCAGTCAGGAGGTACCAGTGGGACTTACCACCCAGACAGGTGAGGACATGCACACAGACATTGTTGCAAAGTCCAAAACCAGCCTGGAGGGCCCCCAGCAGCTGCACCAAGCTGGCTGCCACACCTGCCTAGCATGAGGCCCTCAGACCCTACTTTCCACGGGGAGGGCCTCCGCTCTCCCTCCCCGCCCTCCTCCTCCCTCTTGACTCCACGTGTCTCCTCAGAGAACAAGGGCTCCTTCCGTCAGCCTTCAGCCTCAGCCTTCGTCACTCCTTCTCTCCTCTGGGCTGAGAAACTGAATGTGACTGGAAGTAACCCGGCGGCGGCCGCCACCGCAAGGGGCTGTCTAGGGTAGCCGCCTCCCATTGGCTGGGCCTCATGAGGAGATGTGGCAGCCTGGCCCCACCTCCCACCGGCTGCCAGGGCCTCAGGCCCTGGCCAGAGACTTGCCGCTGGCTCCTACCTGGGCAGCCTGGCCAGGTAAGGCAGGCTTCCCTGCCTTCCTGTCACCACACCCCCCCATGCCCCGCCCGCCACCTTCCCACCGCCCCCCCTGCAGTGAAGCCTGGATCAAAGGCCCCACTTTGGGCCTTAGCCAGAAGCTGGCGGGATTGTGGTGGGAGGGGGGCCTCGTGGGAAAGGAAGTTGTGGGGGTAGAGGGGGGCTGTGGGAAGAGCTTTGAAGGCCGGAGACCAGGTATGGGCACCCCTGGGGCAGGAAGGCGCCCACTTGAGCCTGGATGGGCTGGAGATGAAAGGGGCATGTCCACCCCCTCCCCCCAGCAAGCAGGATGTCCTGGAGGGAACCAGAGTTCCAGCCTGTCAGCCTGCTCCTGCGTCTCCCTTGGCTGTCTCTTCTGTGGTGCGACCTCCCCCCACCTTGCCCTATAGCCTGAGGCTGCAGAGGGAGCGGAGGCTCCGCATCAAGGGAAAGGGTAGTTTACATCATCCGATGGGCCAGAGGTTATGGTCTGCTGTCCCATTCTGGGCATTGCCCTCCGCCCCTGTCCTACCGGGAGCCACTCTGAAACAGCGTCCGATTACATACTACTTACTACATGCTAAGCACTGTTCTAAGTCCTTTATGTGTCAAAAAAAAAAATGTAATCCTCACCTTAAACCCATGTGATAGGCATAATTATTAGCTCCATTTCGCAGATGAAGAAACTTGAGGCTCAGAGATGTTAAGTGACTTGCCCAAGGTTGCACAGCTGCGGCTGGTGAGACTGAGGCAGGCTGGCTGCAGAGGGCAACCCCTCCACCACTATGCAGCACTGTCTCTGCCACCATGGGAAATGACTGAACGGGAGAAGTTAGAATGCCAGCTTCACCGAAGGGAACAGACCTCGGGGAGCAATGGGGCCTGGTGGAGGGGAGGCTGCTCGGGCGAGTGGTTTGGCCAGCCCGGGAATGAATTGGCAGGGCATCCCAGTGCCCAGGCCTGGCGCAACTGAGGCCTCAGCCAGGGTTTCAACACTGGTTTTTGCATCATTTCTTCTCACCCCCCAGTCCGTGACAAGCCAGATGGAAGAATCGAGAATTAGTAGACGTGCTGGAAGCCCTGCCTTCTGCCATCTGGAAGGCGTCTCTTCTACTCACCAGGGCATGAGGCGGCCCAGGCGGGTCCAGGAAGATTTGCTAATGCAGAAGCCCACCAGGGGGTCCGTGAAGGCATCCCACGCTCGGCCCACAAATAGGATGATGGAGGCAAAGAAAGGCTCCACCTGTAATGGGGAACAGGTACAAGATGACCCTTTCATCCTTCTACTCATCTCAACCCTCAAAGGTAGGCAAAAGCAGGGGGCCCCCTCCCTGTCTCAGCCAGGCCCTTGGGCCTCTGCGCTGCCCTCACCCAGGCCTTAAGCATCCTCATTTGCCTGTTAATAGTGATAATAACAGTTCTCTGATAGCAGTCAGTAGCACTGTGTGCCTCAGAAGTTTTCCCAGATCTGCTCCCATATGTCCTCCCTTCCACTGCCCTTGAAAACACTCCCACCCATTAGAATGAATCCAGAATCCTTTCCATGCTTCGCTCTCACAGCCCCAAGCTCCAGCCACCTGCTGTCAGAATGGGCATATGCTGGGTGACCACAGTGGGCCTCAATTTCCCCATCTGTACAATGGGAGTTAGGATCTCTAGCTTATAGGACTGGAGTTCAAATCCCTGTCTTACGGGTTAAGGTCTGTCTTGGCTGTGCAAAGAGGAATCTTTAGATGCTTTTAAAAAGTGGTCGGTCACTATCCACTCAAACTGTCCCCTTCTCCACAAACCTTTTAGGCCCAAAGAGACAGCTTCTCTGGAAGAGAACACTCTTCCTTATATCCATCACAGCTCTTACTGCTTTTGCCCCAGGAAGCCAGGAAGCTAGCGGCCTCCCCACACCGTAGCTTCCCCATCTGACTTTCCCTACCCTCCCACTCCTGACAACAGCTCTACACTTTGATTGCAGCTTCCTCGTGTTTGTACCCCATTTAGGACCCCAGCCCGTGGGATCTGCTCAAAAGCAAGCTGCTTGAATGAGGCTACTTGCCGTTGCTGCGGCTCAGCGTTCCCCACCTGGAAATGGATACAACTAAGGTGCTTTGCTTGCAGAGTCAGATGCTACACAGAAAAGCCAGCCAGTGCGGCGTGTGGCCCTAAGATCCATGGCTGGGGAGCTTCCCTCTCTCCCATCCAAGCAAGATGAATTCTCAGGATGCTAGACTTCTGGCCAAAGCTTCTCAAAACACAGAGGAGCCCTGCTTCACCCTAAGTACCTCTCCTAGTCAAAGACCCCGTGTACTGTGCACCTTGCCTGAGCCCAGCCCTGGGGGGCCCCTCTGCCCCCTGCTATGCTTCTGCTTCTTAGGTGAAGGTGAGTTAAGCCTGGTGACATCTAGCAACCCCTGAGTTGGGCCATCTGACTGTTGTCCAAATGGGGACATGGTGTACCAGTCTCTTCTTAGAACAGTGTCACCAGCAGGCTCCATTCTCCCTCACGCCACCACCTACCCCTCCAGGCTCTGTTGCTCCTGCCAGGCAAGGAGAAGTTGCCTGACCTCACCACCTAAGATTCCTGGGGCAGACAGATTCCTCTGCTGGATACTTTCCAAAGCCTTCTTATTTCTCACCCACTACTGACTCTGAGAGGCAGCAAAGTAAGGGTTCCAGTCCCATTTCACAGATGAGGAAAACTGAATGAACCTACCCCAAGTCCCTAGTCCTTCCCACCTCAGGATGGTGGAGGAGTCCTGGCAGGCTCAGCCAACTTACCTGAGCCACATCCAACAGGTAGATCTGCAGGAAGAACCCCAGGGCACAGCCTGTCACCTGGTAGGGGGCCCCTCCAACTGCATAGCAAAGCTTGTTACAAATGGACAACTGTTGTTTCTTCTTCGGTTCCTTCTGGGAAGAAGAGGAAAGGATGAAAAAAGACCCAAGATCCTGGCTTCCAACCTAGAATGTTCTAAAGGCAGGACCATCCCTCCAGCCAACTCTGCCAGGAGGAACAAGACTGCCTTGCCCTGTTCCCACCCAGAGATCTCACTTCCCACAAGAAAAGAAAGGTATTCTCTGTCTTAGGAAACTTCCATACTGAGGAAGTTGCCCCTAAGCCACCCCACTCCCAGATTCTGAGTTAATTTAGCAGCCCACCATCCCTAAAAGACTCCCCCCAGGGTCTCAGCCATGCTCCTGTCAAGTTGCAGGGGGGAGCATGCGCCAGCAGTGGACTAGTCCCCACCCAGCACCAACCGCCACAACCTGAAAATCCTCTTGCCAAGAGCGGCGTAAGCCCAGCCCTTGCTCCCGCCCTAGTTCAGAGGCCGGGACCCACCTGCCTACTGGGTGAGGACTCTAGAGAGCTGTAGGGGCCCAGCCCAGCTGGCTGCGGGCACAGCTGTTCCTTCATCTGTCCCTGAGCCACCGTGGCCCCTGTAGACAGCCAGAGCTTCAGGCAAACCCAGGAGCTGTCCTACCCTCCCTCTTGCTGTCCCCCATCTCCAGCTCCTAGGGAAACTTGGAGAGGGGAGGAGCGGCCTCTGGGTGCCCGGTCCCTATCTGAGTGGGGCACTAGGAAGACTGAGGTTGCCCAGGGAAAGTGGAGATTACTCAGATGAGGTAGGAGCCTAACTGCTCACCCTGGCTCTTTGCAAGGATCAGTTAATAAAACCAAAAGGAAAAGGCAGTTCTCTCCTGCCTGAGACCCACACCCCCTGGAGCCGCCAGGCTTCGTGTGGTCCTTCATGAGTTCCAAGGGAGCTGGGGACGGGGTCTAAGGTCAGGAGGCACAAAGTACCCGCGCAAGCGCCAACACCCACACTCCCACCTCGGAACGCCTCGGAAGTGGCTCCGGTTCTTATGAATGAACTTGAGCGGCGCTCACGGCTCACCGCAGAGCCGAGCCGCAAGCGTGGGCCTGTGGGGGTGGGGAGGCAGGGGCTGCGAGTTGGGGAACTAACGGGATTTCCCCGGGGCTCGGAGGTCTTTCTGGCTTCCAGGGCAGCAAACCTAAGCCACTCATCACGGAAGAACGCAAAAACGATTCAAAGAGCCGGACACCACGTGAAGCTTCTGGCTGGGCCGCCCGGCGGAGGGGCGGGTAGGGGGTGCGCAAAAGGGGGCGCGGGGCCCCCAAACCTCCATCAGCATCAGCCCCCGTCCCCAGGACACCGCCCCCCACCCCGCCCGCCCCCGGCGTCCCGTAACCGAGCCTGTACCCCAGACGTCCCCGCCTCGGCTCGCCCTCACCCCCAGCCCTCCGCCCGGGGGTCGCGGGGGGCTCACCTTGACCTGCGCCGGCCGTTCGGCGGCTGGGAGGATGCCGGTGGGCAGCAGCCCGGCCGCGGAGCCGCTCTCGGCGCCCTCTCCCTTGGCCATGACCCGCGGGCCCCGCCGCCCGGGACCGGGACGCCGGGTCGCTCCTCCGCTCCGCCGGCCTCCGCGCCGCCCGGGCTCCCGTCGTGGCCGCCGCTCGGCCGCGCGCTGCTACCCCGGCGGGCGGGCGAGGCGCACGCTCCCCGGCGCGCCCCCTCGCGCCTCTTAAAGGCTCGCCCGGGCCTCTCAGGCCAATCCCGCGCCGCCCCGCCCGCAGCCAATCTCTGAGCCCCGCGCTGCCCTCCGCCCGCCGAGCTCCCGGCAGCTCCGCCGCTAGGGCCACGTTCTCAAAAGCCGCATCCGGCAAAGCTTGCTCCCCGCGGCCCCGGGAGGAGACCCGGACGCTCATCTGACGCGCGCGAGGAAACTCAGGCCTAAGGCTGGAGGGGAGCTGCCCGAGGTCCCCCGGAGTGAGTTCTCCCCGAGGCTGGCCTGCAGCCCAGGCCCTGACCGCCCCCTCCACCCCTCCACACGCCCCCTTGGGGAGCGGGAGCCCCCCTGGCCTCCAGACCTGCAGGGAGGATACAGGCCGGCACTCCCAGTGCCCCTAGCCCTCTGTTGTCCCCTGAGACCCCTGTCCCCCTTTCCAACACTGGCTCCTCTGGGCGATGGGGGGACCGACGCGGCAGGCTGCCCCTGCTGGCAGGGGGGCTCCCAGGTGTGGGGAGGAGACGGGGCCACAGCCACTGTACACCGTGGTAATCACAGTGGCCTGTTATGGGGGGGCTTTATGCTTTCCTCCATGCTTGACGTGATCTCATTCGGTCCTCCGGGCAACGACCTGAGTGTGGGACCATCATCCCCATTTTATAGCTGAGGAAATGCAAACTTAAGAGAAGTGAACCAGCTGCTATGCAGCAGAGCCAGGCCTGGCAGGTTTTGCCCGTTTCCAGAGCCTTCTTTCTCTTAACAGCCCTGCTCTGCCCCTCTCAGAAAAAAAAAAAAAAAAAAGACCAGAAGGCTAAATGGGGTTATATGTGTCTCCCCAACTAAAAGCCCAGGGAGACCCAGAGCTGCGGGGGCCCTCTGGTTTGCAACAATCAAGGAAAGATTTGAAAAAGAGAGGACTGAGCAATCTAACCCTTGAAAGAAGGTGGGCATTAGTCTGGAACAGACGCCAGACCCAGATCCTTAAAATATGCTTTTCTACCACCCCGGGAGTCCCTCATGCCAGCATCACCCCAGGCTTCCCAGACACTCAAGAGGCCAGGTGGGGGCCCTTTTGTTCTAATTAGCGAAGGGGCTGCTGGGATTCTCAAACGCCACTCAGCCCTGTTCCTGTGATTGCTCAGCTTCCAGCTCCTTTTTTCTTTCTTAAGATTTCCGATCTCAGGGAGGAGAGATGAGATCTGGCTACCCCAGGATGGCCACACCAAGCCTCCTCACGTGCCCTAGCTGCTCCCATCTTGGCACACAGCTCTTGGTCACTGCTGAGCAGAGAAGGCCAGGGTGCGGCAGCTGCATACGGTGGAAAAGGTATGGACTGGCCCCCATGGCTCCATGCAAGCGGTGTGTTGCCCTTCTGTCTCTTCCCTTCTCTGGGCTTGAGTCGGCTGTATTAGTCTGTGATCCCTCCAGCCCTAAATCCTTTACTCCCATATCACCACGCCAGTGATTTCCATCTCCCCCTCTCTCCCCTACCACCATGAACTCCAGGAAGACAGGAACCACATCTATTTCACTGCTGTCCCCACAGACTAGCTGGGACCTGACTCCTAGTAGGAACCTAAGAAATATGTGTTCAGTGATGCATGCTCCGTCTTCCTCCGGTACAAGCACAAGAGGAGCCCATTTGGAAAAGCCCCAGGCTCCTTCATTTACTAGTTGTGTGGCTGATCCTGAGCAGCTCAGTTGCCCTCCCCATATGTAAAGTGGAGATATTAATGGTGACTACCTAGTAGGGTTGCTTGGGGTATGAAACCAAAAAAAATGCACAGGAAGTGCTTAGGACTAGTACCTGGGAGCCAAAGCTGGGCTGGTCCCCCTCCTGGCCTGATTCCAGCCTGTCAGTGTAGCAATGCAAGATTCCAGATATGGCCTGACCACGCCAGCACAATAGGCCTATTATTTCCCCCAGTCTGGACGTGACACACTGTTAATGCAGCCTAAGACTGCAGGGCTCCAGAGCCTTTCTCTCCCATGATTAGTTCCCATCAGGTTGTGATCAACTAAATCATTCAGACCCTTTTCACCAGAGCTGGGGTCAAGTCAGGTCTCTCCCATCCTCGGCTTTGTGTGAATGTCTTGAAGCTCCCAGAAGGACAATGTCATCTTGCTCATTCCAGCCTGTAGAAATTATTTTGAATGCTGTTTCTGTTGCTCGCTGCTTTCTCTCCCTGTCTAAGTTTAGATCCAGGCTGCTCCTTGCAACTTCAACTCCACCATCCATACTGTCGATGGGAACAGAGCCCCACAACATTCCTCCGGAGACATTCACCAGCAATAGAAGCAGAGCACCCCTAATACAAAAGCTACCAATTATTGAGCACCCACTGTATGCCAGGCAAGCACCATGCTAAGTGCTTTGTGTAACACCATCTCATTTACTCCTCACAACACCACTGGGTGGGGGGGTAGTTGGGGTAGTTCTTATCCCTCCCCATTTTATAGATGATGAACCTGAGGCCAAGAGAGGGGAAGTAGGGACTAGTTTTATAAACCCAGAGTGAGGCCCCTTTCTGATGGTGAGGAGTGTGGTTATAGACTTGTCACTTAGAGATGTCCTCCAATCTTGACCACGTGTCTCCATTGGCCCTCTTGGCCACTCTCCTTTCCCCTCTGCCCCCACACCACCAGGCCTGGAGTCCAAGGGGCTGTGCTGAGGCTCTTGTCCATGATGAGCAGAGGGCTTTACTAGCCTCAGGAGCCTGGAGCAGAGGCCTGGGCCCATTGATCATAGCAACATTCTTTCCATCTAGGACAGCAGTGAGGACAAGCGCTTCTCCCTAAAGGGCAGACAGACAGCTCCCCATTCTGGTAGGACTACCCTCCCAGCTGCCCTTGACCACTTCTGAGTCTAGCCCGACCTCACAGGCTAGGGCAACTGAATTTCAGTGCATCCCCCTCCTTGTGGCTCTCCACCTGTCTGTGCCCTCATGGGCATCATGTCCAGCCCAGTCGGCTTCTTGTATGCCCTAGCATAATCCCCTGAGAATGTTTGGGGGAGGCCAGCAGGTCCCCAGAGCTTCTTGGAAGGCAGAGCAGCAGAGTTAAGTGCAGAGATCCCAGGGACAGGTTACCTGGCTTCGTATCTCTACCATGACAGTTTACTCTTGGGCAAATTACCAAATCTCTAGACCTCACCTTCCCCAACTGTCAAATAGGAATAATAATCGTACCTATCTTATATGGTTGGAATGAGGATTAAGTGGGGTGTTTAAAATAGTGCTTGGCACAGAGCGAGCACTTTTAAAAGGATGGTGATGGTGGTGGTGGTGGTGATTACCCTTATTAGTACCCTTGGCGAAACCTCACCAAGCAAGACCACTTCAGTCAGAGGAAGAGATTTTGCCGTTCGTAGCTAAAGGCTAGGTTTCTGTCTGGTTATACAAGGTGGTGTTTCCACCACTACTGGATGCTATCAGGCCATGATTGCCAGGTGGAGCTGTTGAGGTTGTGGTGCCAAGGGAAGGAGTTATCAAGTATGATAGCTTCTACTTCTACAATGGAAGATCTCTTCTGTGCCTACTCGGCAGACTCACCACCCTGACTTCTGGAAAAAAGAGATCAGCCCGGACTTTAAAATATACTTAGCTCAAGAGCCACTAGTAAGTTTACATTCTCGGGGGTGGTGCTCTGAGGCCAGGGAATAGCTAGAGGTAAGGACTGAGCGGGCCCTGGAGCAAGTGTTCCCTAAAACAGCAGCTGATGGGGATGTCCCAGGCCGCTCTCCATGTAGCCCCTATTGTTTGTCTTGTGGGGAGGAGACAGGGCAGAGAGTAGGAAGGAGGGACTCTTGATAGTCCCAGGAGAGTCCTTTGGGTAGGAAGTGTCTGAGGGCCCTTGAAGTCACCAGGGAGGCTGCTAGTTCCTGCCTGGATGTTGTTTGGGCAATTGTAGGAGAAGAGAGGCCCCAAGACCAATCCATCTGACCACAAGAGGCTCCAGACTACTCCATGGGGAGGCCCCCTATCCTGCACTTTCAGACCAGGCTAGATGATGGGTCTGACTTCTGAGCCTCAGGTGTCAGAAGGTGAGGGGCACTGGAGAGGGCCCAGAGATTCCCTGGGACCCCCAGTGCCTCCCCCAACCAACCAGCCAGCATCCCTGGATCTTCTCATCCTGGACTCCCCTCAGTTGAAGATTCTTCCCAGAAGAGAGAGACATCCCTACTCTTCAAGAGGACTCTGGCAAGGAGAGGTATGAAGGAGTAGAAGAAGCTGAGTAGGCCAGAGAGCCTTTTTGAGCTGAGGGCTATACCATCTGAGGCCATGGCATAGTGCTGAGATGGCCCCAGTGGTTGGACCCACCTACCAGATAACCTCAGGATTTGCAAATCAAGCAAAGTGCTCTCTGAGCAGGAGCTTAGAGTCTGGCCTCCAAAGATGGGGTGGGGGCTGAAGTCAGAGCAATACCTTGCCCTTCCTGGCTGGTTGGGACTCTGCTCTGGCTCTCCTTATGCTCATACCACGTTCCTGCGTGGAGGCCCTGCTTTGGTTTGCTGGCTTTGACTCTCTCAGTCAGATTTTCAGAGTAAGTAACTTGCCGGACTAAGGCCAGCACGGCAGAAGCAGAGCCTGCCTTGGGAAGCCCTAGGTCCTGCCCCACCTCTAGGCCTTCTTTTACCATCTGCACAAAAAAGCAGATTGGACAACCTAACACCAAGTAATGGCTGTTTCTGCTTTCACTATGGCATATGGAGAACTGGCTTTTGGTGGCTACCTTCAGACTCATGGTAACCTGTCTGACTGACTTCGGCTCGAGTAGTGATCCCAGGGTCCTGGGATCGAGCCCTCAGTCAGGTAGGACTCCCCACTCATTGGAGAGAGTCTACTTATCACTCTCCCTCTGCTCCTTCCCTCAATCATGAATAAAAAATAAATAAATATATAAATGTAAATAAATAAATAAATAAATAAATAAATAAATAAATAAAAATACTTAAAGCACGAGGGCCTTAATTTTTTAAAAAGACTTTATTTATTTGAGAGAGAGAGAGAGAAAGCACAGGGAGAGGAGCAGAGAGAGAGAGGGAGAAAAAGAGAATCTCCAGAAGACTCCATGCTGAGCATGGAGCCCAACACAGGGCTCTATCCCACAACCCTGAGATCATGGTCCAAGCCAAAATCAAGAGTGGTCACTCAACCAGTTGAGCCACCCAGGCACCCCAGGGCCTTAAATTTTAAAAATTATTTAGGGATGCCTGGCTGGGTTAGTTGGTAGAATGGCAACTCTTGGTCTCAGGGTCATGAGTTAGAGCCCCATGTGTAGTGTAGAGTTTACTTAAAATTTTTAAAAAATTTTTTCTTTTTTTTTTTTTTTTAAATGAAAGCTACTTGGAGGTAGTATTAGAGTAGGCTTGTCAGTGGTTCACTGAGCCTATTCTGGGCCCCCCCACCCCCAGCAACACAGAGGTGGATGAGGCATGGATGATCTTGTCATTTGAGGGAGTCACATCTAGTCATGGGGACAAACATAAGCAGACTAAGTTACAAAATGGGCCAAGGGCCTAATGGACATCTGTCAGAAGGCACAGACTTGAAAATACCAGATTGAGGGATGAAAGTCCGGGAAGGCTTCACAGAGGAGGTGATGATGGAGCCAAACCCTGAAGGATAAATAAGAGTTCCTGAGATAGGAAAGGGCATGCCAGGCAAAGGGAACACCACAGATGGAAGAGTGATGGAGGATGGTCTTTGTAGAAGAAATGAGCCGGGGCTGGGCATTTGCTGGATGGGAAATTGATAAGGCCTGAAACTGAGAAGATGGGAAGAGGCCTTGGATCCTCATCCTGAAGACAGTGGGGAACCATTACAAGGATTCTGAGCAGAGGAGTAAAACGACCAGGTCTGTACTTTATAAGGATGGCATTGTCACTTGCCAACTCCTGGACTGTCGCAACAATGCCCTAATGGGCACTCTCTAATCCAATATTCAATGACAGATAAAAACAAGTCTGACCATTTCATCCCCCTGTTTAACATCAACTTTTTATACGTGTTCAATAAATATTTGATGAATGAAAGATGAAATGAATGAAAAGGGTATCTGTAGTGGCCCTTCTTCTATGTTTCTGGGTCTGTGGGTCTAAGTTAAACACTACCTGACTTTCTGGGACAGTAAGATCAGAGAAGGGAAGGGACTTGCTCAAAGTCACACAGCAAGTCAGCAGCAGTGGCTCTGCTTCCTATCCCATTGGGATTCTGAGGGGTTATCCTTGCCGAGAAAGCCCCGGGCCCTGTTTTGCCTGGTATCTGAGTCCCCAGGATGGACCTCCCAGCGCAGGGCCTCTTAGCCCACAGAACACTCCACCTGTCACCACGCAACACCAGCTCCTCATCCTCTCCTGCCAGGAATAGGGCTGAAATCCAGAATTCCTCCTTCTCACCTTGCAATCTTGATCTCTCCCTTTGGTGCTGCCGCTAGGAAGAACATCAGGGTCTGCTGGGATCTGGGCTGGGTGTGGGGTTCTAAGCCCCCCGTTAGGCTGGGGTCTGTGTCCTGGAGCTAAGATGGGTCTGTGTTGGGTTCTAGGCTTTTGGGTAGCTGCTGCTGCTTCCTTTTTTTTTTTTTTTTTTTAAGATTTTATTTATTTATTCATGAGAGACACAGAGAGAGGGAGAGAGAGAGAGAGAGGCAGAGACACAGGCAGAGGGAGAAGCAGGCTCCATGCAGGGAGCCCAATGAGGGACTCGATCCTGGATCCTGGGATCACACCCTGACCCAAAGGCAGACGCTCAACTGCTGAGCCACCAGGTGTCCTACTTCTTTAAATTTTTTTAAAATTTATTTGACCAAAAAAAAATAAATAAATAAAATAAAATAAAATTTATTTGACAGAGTATAAGCAGGGGGAGCGGGCTAGGGAGAGGGAGAAGAAGGCCCCCACTGAGCAGGGAGCTCCATGCAGGGCTCCATCCCAGGATCCTGGGATCATGATCTGAGTCAAAGGTAGACACTCAACCGACTGAGCCACCCAGGTGCCCCTTTGGGTAGCTTCTCACTGGGCTCCGGGCTGCTCTGTGCTCCAGACTTTGGACCTAGCTTTAGTCTGAATTCTAGGCTCTGGGCTTCCAGCCCTCTGGCTCTGGGTTCTAGGCTGTGAACTGGGTTCCTGGTCCAAGACTTGGTTCTAAGTTCTGAGCTCTGGTCTTTATAGCTCTGGCTAGACTTTGGTCCTGAACCGAGGGAGTTCTGATCTCTGTGGTCTGAGTTCTGGATTCTGGGCTTTAGTGTGGGACTTTGGAACTGGGCTGGGCTTGTTTGGGCTCTGGGTTCTAGGCTTTGAGCTGGACTTTGGGGCTGGGCTGGACTGTAATCTTTTTTTTTTTTTTTTTTCAGATTTTATTTATTTATTCATGAGAGATACAGAGAGAAGCAGAGACACAGGCAGAGGGAGAAGCAGGCTCCCCGCGGGGAGCCCAATGCGGAACTCAATCCCAGGACTTCAGGATCATGCCCTGAGCCAAAGGCAGATGCTCAACCACTGACCCACCCAGGTGCCCCTAGACTGTATTCTAAACCCCAGGCAGGAAACTGATTTCTCCTCTGAACTCCAGGCGCTGGGGTTTATGTTGGGTGGGAGCAAGAGACCTTAGAAGGGAAAGTAGCAAGTTCTTAAGCCTCTCTCCTCACCCCATTCCTTTCTGGAGACTTTCAGCTTTGCTCCCTCCTTCTAATAGGGCCAAAGTGAAGGTGGTAATGGCTTTCCCTGAGCTTTCTAAGGACTTCTGTCCCCATCAGTAAGAAATGAGAGGTGAAGGATGGGGCTGAGGTATGTGGAAGTGTCCTCACCTGGCCACAAACCATCCTGCTCACTCTCAAGGACGTTCCCAGGGAGCAGAGAGCAGTGACAACACACAGGCACCTTGTTTTCCCAGCACCTTGTGGGAAAACCGGCCACGACAGGGGCTGGGACTGACTGAGGGGCTTCCACCCTCACCTTTCCCCACCTCACTCCCGAGACTTCACCCCACCCTCTGCCCTGGCCAGGAGTTGGGCTTGAAGCTCCCTCAGTCCCCAGAAGTCATTCCAAGGGTTCACCCTAAGCCTTTACTCAAAGCCCTGACCTGTACCCTGACTGCCTTGTCCTTTATGATGGAGCCTCCCACCCTGCAGGACTCCTCCCTAGCCCCCTGCTGGATATGCTCACTCCAAGGGCTGCCATGAAGGCAAGGTCCACATACATGTGACAGACTTCACTGAAGGGGCAGGAATTCCTGTGGGGAAATACAACTAGAAGATACCATTTTAAATTCTGCATGTCACATGACTTCCCAAGGGAAAAACAACCAAAACCTGTTAACAGGATGTCCCCTCGTGAGTACACTGAGTTCCTAACTTTATTCTCTTGTCTCAGATCTTCCTTCCCTTACACCCACTGAAAGAGACCACCTTTTCAATTCTCCCCTGGACAAAATCTCCATCAGGCTCTGTTCAGGAAACCTCACCCCCTAAGCCACATGGGACAGGATCAACAGGATAAGAAACACTTAGCAAGAACACTTCCCAAAGTCTGAGTTATTCAGTCTAAAAGAATATTACAGGGGCACCTGGGTGGCTCAGTTGGTTAAGCATCTGCCTTTGGCTCTGCTCATGATCCCAGGGGCTAGGGAGGAGTCCTGCAGGGTGGGAGGCTCCGGAGCAGTCATGGGAGGAAGAGGACCTTCCCTGAAGGGGAATAAAGTATAGAGCTTGCTCGGCTAGGAGCCTGCTTCTGCCTCTGCCTGCAGCTCCCCCTGCTTGTGCTCTCTCTCTCTCTCTCTCTCTCTCACTCTCTTTCTCTCTGTCAAATAAATAAAATCTTTAAAAAAAATAAAAATATTTCAGCAGAAACATGGAAGGGCTCAAGCAAATAGCCTTCACCAAACAGCCCAGGATGGGCTTGGAAATTTTGACCCTCAGTCTCCCATCTCTTTAAAATCTTGCCACCGGTGAGAAGTGGCGAGCTATGCCTCCTCCTCATTGTTCAGATTTGGCCTTTTGAGGTGAGTGGGAACGGCAGGAGAGTGGTTAAATGCAGATCAAACACATACACACTCCTACAAAACACAAATGTTTCTTCTCAGCAGCAACTTAGTCTAAATCCATGTTGAGGAGGAGAAACACTTTCCTAAAAGCCCCATAATCTGGTCCCTGTGCATGGTGGAGGTAGCTCATATTGTGTTTTGGGGCAATGTCAGACCCTCTGGGTACCTCATCTTGCTTCGGGCTGTGACCCAGCATAACAAAGGGCCTGGCAAAGAGTATCAGCCTATCCTAGTCTCTCTTGGATATATAATGTCCTTGTAAGACATTACATTTTTCCTCCCAAATCATGGGAGGGGGAGCCCTAGAATTCTTCCCATGCCCGAGAAGAACAATCCAGAAGTGTGGGGCATTGGGTTTCCCAGTATATACTCATGCTTTCCATCTGAGCTCCTGTCCCCCACTCTGACCACTGCATTCTCAGGGCTCTGTTCGCCCACCCCGGGAAAGCCTCTATCTGAAACACACAGGGGCATGCTCAGTTCTTGACACATTTCATGTTTGTTCATTCTGTCTCCCCATCAGATTGGGAACCCCAGGATACAGGATGACCATTCTCTGAGCCCTGACTCGGTGTCAGGCAGTCCTCGAGGAGTTCAGAGTCTAGAGGGAGAGATCAACAGGTAAATAAATCATTACAGTAGAAGTCTGATAAAAAAAAATTTATGCTAAAGGTAAACAGAGGAGTGATACGGGCACAGCTGCCACGTTGCACAACGCCAGGGGCCTGCCAGTCATAACTGGTCGCTCGCTAGAGATAATGCAACGAGATGGCCCTGGTCATGTGCAAGCCCAGAGGAGGCATCTAACCCGGCGTTGGCGGTCTCAACAAGTCCCTTAAGGATATGAGCTATTAGCAGAGGCCCGAAGGGCAAGTTTACCAGGCAGATGAGGAGTGAAGGGCACTTGAGGCAGAGCAAACAGCATGTGTGAAGCCAAAGGGGGTGAGGGAACATGCGAAGTGTTAGGAAATAGCAGGAAATACATTTTGGCTGAAGCTCTGGGCACATGTGGAGGAATGCCTAAAGCTTGTTTGTTAAAGTGAGTTAATGAATGCAAGAAAGACTATAATAACAAAAATCATAATCACCCACATTTGTTAGCTACTCACTCTACCCCAAGCACTGTGCGGGGTGGTTTATGTGAATTCTCTAATTTTAACTTTACAACAGCCCCATGAGGGAAGTTCTTTATTATCCTGCTGTCTGCAGATAAGGAAACTGAGGCCCAGGAAAAGTTAGTTGACTTGCTCAAGGGCAGAGAGAATGGCAGAGCCAGGGCGGAAACCTGTACGTCCTGGACTCTGGAACCCTGAGCCCTTGATCACTGCTTTCCCTACAACACCAGCGCCCTTAACTTTGGGCGGAGGTGACCCAGGTCATCTGGTACCAACCCAGGTCAGCTCTTCTCAGCCTTGTCCCAGGGCTTCTCCTCCTTGGTATGACCTTAGATGTCAGAGCTCTGAGGACCTCTTCCCTTGACCTTCTGTTCTCCTTACCCCATCTTCTCCCACCCTATCAGTGACTCTGTACCAACAACTTCCCGGTATGCAGCTTCACCCAGTCTGAATACCTGCCTGTGTATTTCACACAGTCCTTAACACAACCGATATTTTCTAGTTTGTTCGGCACCGGGCTTGATAGATGATGTGGACCCTGCCCTCGTGAGCTCACAGTCAGGCGAGCAGATAGAGCTAGGCGAGTGGAATGGAGTGTGTTGGCAGAGAGAGCTGATACCAGGAAAGTGGATCAGTTAGGTCTGGGTTTGGCTGTTGGTACAAAATCCACAAATCACGACCACATCACCTGGAAATACTCAGTCCAGAGCTGGTGTGGTAGCTCCGTGATCATCAGACCAGAGCCCGGTGCTTTCCGTTCCATTGTCCTGTCATCCTGAACATGGTGCTTGCTTCTCATTGGCCTGCATAGCTGCTGAAGCTCTGGTCATCACATTTGCGTTCCAGTCAGTTGGAAGCAGGAAGATGTGAAAAAGAGCACACTCTCCCTTTATAAATAGTTCCTGGAAATTGCACAAAATACTTCTGCCCAGAAGCTATTGACCAAGCACTTCGTCACAGAGTCACACCTAGCCATAAGGAATTCTGACAAGTACGGTTTTTGCTCTGAGCCAGCCCATGGGCCCAGCTGAAAATCAGGGTTGTATGACTGAGGGCAAGCAGAATAATGGATATTAGGGGACCACTAGTCGTTTCAACCTCAGAAAGTACCCAAAGGACCCAACACTTCACTTGAATTTTGGGGGATGAATCAGAGTTAGCCAGGCTGCAGAGTGTATTCTTGGAAATGCAAGCAGTTCAAGGTGTCTCCAGCATGGAGTGCACCTTGGGGAGTAATGGAAAAATACAGACAAGATCACATCATCTAAGTCATTTTTGGGGGGTGGGGGGAGTCGTGGCTCATTCTGAGGAAAGAGACACACCTGGAGGTGTGGTGGGGAGGAGCCAACCTGTGTTAAAATTAGTTTTCTCCAGAGATTAACAGCCTAGGTGTGGCTTGGCTTTAGAAGTCCTTTGACTTTCCTTCCCAGGCCTGGAGTTCCAAGAGATGCCAATTTGCAACTGTGGCACACCATGCCACAGATACACACGGTCACTCACCTGCACATCACACCCAGGTTGTGTGGTTCCTGTGTTTGGAGGGCAGGGTTGTCTTAGCCTTAGGAACCTGTGCCTTGTAAGCTTCGATGGACAGAGATTTGGCAGGAAGACTCCGGAAGTTCTGGAGTGGGGCTGCAGTACTGAAGTAATCATTTAGGAGCCGGCAGTGGCCACAAGGCCATTGGCCTCACGAGCCTCCACTGCTGGTCAAAGGCAGGATATTGCCACATGAACTACCAGCTGTAGCATCCTCCCCAGACACATCACCAGGACTTCCAAAGGTTGTGTTTATTTCTCTGGCTTTTTTCTTTTTTTTTTTTTTTGCAGACATCAGGGCAAGATAATCAGCTGAGAGAGGAGTGTCTGGCTCTCTAGAGAATAGACCCAACCCCGTTGACGCTGACCTTGTTGCCCTTCTCTGCTCTTGCAGCAAGTAGACAAGTGACCTTGGTCGGGCCACCTCAGAGAGTTCAGCAGGGAATCCTAAATGCACCAGCACCCCCCCCACTCCCTAACAGAGCTCTCCAGTTCACACTCCTCCTGTTCCCATTCAAACAAGACACACGTGTCAAATAGACCCACCAACACACGTTGCTCACACCAGGTACCCAGATCTACATCTATTGCCCCGCATACAGGAATTCACACACAAAAGTCACATGCACACACAACACACGTGCTACGTGTAGATACAGCCCTCCAACTACCCACATCACTTACAGACCTGCACATATCACACACAGACATATACGTATGATACGCTAACACACCTATTCTTACCATACAGCATGCCACAAATACATCCATCCCTACACATTCACTTACCTATTTACACATCATACCCAGACCCCCTTTGATGTTGGTTCCTGTGTTTGAGGTATAGGACCACCCAGGTTCCTTCATCCATAGGAACCCTTGCCTTCTGAGCTTTGATGGACAGAGCTCAGGAGGCAATCAGAGAGGAGAAGGGAGCGCCCCTACCTCCCCAACCCAAATACATATATTCAGTCCACAGCAAAGAAGGAAGACTAGCCTTTCCCCCAGTACCCTATGGACCCATGTTTGCCCCTGACGTCAGGGACATGGAGTTCTGGGCAGGGGATCCAGTATGGTGCCCTGGCTCTGCCCCCACTGTCCAAGATGCCCTAGGGACAACAGCCCTAGCCAGAATCCTGGAAGCAAGGCTGTGCCAGGCCCACGAATGTCATAGTGGCAGGACAGCCCTTATGCAATGGGCACCGTGGAATGTTCAGTGTGCCTGTGGGAGCTGATCCAGTGGACCTGGGGAACCAGTGGAGAGGAAAGGCCCTGGCGGTTATTGACATCTACTCGGTGCCAGGTGCCATGTCTAGACCTCCACAGCATTGTTTCCTATCATCTGCACATCATCTGTCATCCCAGTTTATAGATAAAGAGAATTGGGGCCCACATTGGTGCTCAAAGCCTCACAGCCAGTAAGTGGTAAGGTCTTGCCTTGAACCTGGGACTCTGTCCCTACAGCACCAGGGCCCCGAGCTTAGGTTGGGGTGCCACAGCGAGGCAGCTCCAGCGCAGGAGTGATCCCAGCAGCAGATAGGCCACTTGGGGCTCTATTCTGGTCTTTTTGCCGTCTCTCTCCCTTCTCACTGGAGGTACAGATACCCCTTGCTTTTCAAAAGTTTGCATTAAACACCATTTTTGCTTTTACAAAAGACCTATATTAGTACCATTTTGCTAACTGAAGAAATCTGAAGAGGATGTTCGCTTTTTTAAAAAAGATAGCAAATGGCAAAAAGAGCACCCAGTGCTTGTTTTGCGTCAAGCTGTCATAGAAGGAGTACGCACCCCTGACAGTGAGAGTGGCATTGCCAAACTCCTTCCCTGGAAACCGCGCTCAGCATCCCAGCATCAAGCCACCAGAGATCTGAACTATGTCTGTAGGCATCTGTGCTTTCTCTCGATTTATCTTGCACACCCATTAGCAAGACGTGTCATAAAGTATCGAAAAGCATATCAGAAAAACCTAACAGAGGCTACTTTCAGGGTCTGGGAATGCTGAATATTTTTTTCCATATAAATTAATGGCACTTGCTTCTTTATGCCATTTCAGCTTATGAGAGGTTTCATAGGAATGCAGGGCAAACCTGTAACTGAGGTAGGAGACCTCAGCCCAGAAAAGTGGAGCTGGGGATTGGGAAGATAGGAAACATGGGGCACCTGCCTGGCTCAGTTGGTAGAGCATGCAGCTCTTGATCTCAGGGTCATGAGTTTGAGCCCCATATTGGGGATAGAGTTTACTTAAAATTTTTTAAAAAATAATAGTTTTTTTTTTTTAAAAGAAAGAAACAAAATTTTAAAGGGGATGGGGGAGGAAACAGATGAATGGGTTGTGAGTTTGGACCCAATGCCATAGACTAAGCCCATATTAGTCCTGGATATTGAGCCAAAGCTGGTGTTAGACATGAGCCGGAGCTACAGCTTGAAGCAGGTCAGAACGAGAATCAGATATGAGTCTGAGCCAGGAGGCTGGACCTGGAGCTGCTAGTGTCACTGGAGTGGATCCAGGTCAGCCCTGAGCCAGAACAGAGGGACGGGAGATGGAGGCTGAGGTGCTCCCACTTCATGCTTACAGAATCTCCCCCACTGGCTCAGGTAATTGCTGGGCCCTGAGATGGGATGCACAGAAGCTCACACCGCTCAGGAAAGAGAGACAGGGACACAAAGAACTTTAATCCAAGGCACACTAGACTTTGCTAACAGACTCTCCATGCATCTAGGCCTTCAAGGGTGGCCAGGGCTTCAAGCACCAGGATCCAGAGATAGATGAGGGAGATTGGGGTAGGCCAGGTTGGCACTGGGAACAGAGGCCTGGAGGCAAGTGAGCTAGCATCTTATTTCACTGGAACAGACCAGGGAACAGTAAGCATCAGGCTCGCAAGGTTGGTGACCAGAGCCCACAGGACTTGATGTCCTGCTTGGGAATTTGGACTTTATCTAGAGGGCAACAGGACATCATTGGCAAGTTTTAAGAAGGACAATGACAAAAGCCCTTGGGCTGCTGGTGTGGGTGAGGGGCTCGGGGTGGGAAGGGGAGCTGGAAGTCAGGGGGACCTAGGAGGAGGCTGATGTCATAGGGCGGGAGATTGTGAGGCTGATGCTGGGCAGTCACCCAGGACTGGAGGGAAGGGGACGGATGCCAGATCTTTAGAGGGGGTATGATCGACAGAGTTTGGTGATCACTTTTTGTTTGAGTGTGAGGGCGAGGGTAAAGCCTAGGAGGACACCCAGGGCAGAGCTCGAACACCAGGGAGGTTGAGAGGCCATTGCAGAGGTGGGGTCACCCCCGGAGAAACTACAGGGACAGAGCCCGTGCTCCAGCCTGTCCTCCCAACTTGGCCTCTCACCAGCAGTGTGTCCCTGGCATGTTATTTATGAGGCCTTCTGAGCCTCGGGTTTTTTTCCTTCTGCAGAATGGGGAAATGTTTATTTCCTTCATGGAGTCTTTATGAAAACTAGACAAAATGTGTATGATGGTATCTGGCACATGTTAAGAGTCTGTTCATTGTTCCAAGTTCAGCCATGTGCCCCAGCCTAGACCTCAGGCTCCCAAGAAAGATTGCTGGCCTCTATCAGTGACCATCACAATACCTGCTGGTCACAAGGGGTGACCTAGCGTGACCTGCAAGTATCCTACCATGTGGCAGGCAGCTCCAGGTACCTCCTGCCTTCCAATTGCCCTGTAGCTGAGGAGAATGTTCTGGGTGCCCTGTTTGCTTATTCTCTGGCCAGTGAGGCCCAGGTGCCCTCCTCCTCTGAGCAAATCTTCCCAATAGTGCCCCAGAGGCCCATCAAGTGACCCTGGGGGAAGGAGGGAACTTCTGAGGGATGCTTAGATGTCCTGAACCAGACTGGAGTCTGCCCCCCCGCCCTTGCCCACTATGGGGGCCTATCGCAGGCTCCAGTCAGAAGCCCCCTCCCCACCTATTCCTCAGTCTACCTGTGCAAGGAGGTCTTGAGGAGGGGGCCAGTCCTGCAGGACAGAGGCCAAGGCCACCTGGGGAGGCATTTGCAGAGTCTTCCAGGCTCCTCTCCTTTTCCTTTAACATCCTTCTAGTCCCTTAAGCATCCTGAATCCCTTATGTTAACAGGTCCTCAGGGGCCATCCTGGGCCTCTCACTCTCTCCACATACATACCTACAGGCCTCTTGTGTCACCAACTGTGCCTCCGAAGGCAACTCTTTCTCCTGAGCACCAGACCCCCTATATCCCACTCTCATCACTGACCCAGACTCTCAGACCCACATGGCTAAAAGGAGCTCATTCTCCTCCTCTGGACCCTCAGGTCAATGAATGGGTCTTCCTCCTACCCATTCGCCCAGGCTTTGTCTCCTTTTTCTCCTCTGCACCCTACATCCCATCATTTCTGCACCTCCTCTCCATCTATACCCTACTTCCTGCTGAGGTCTCCACATCTTGCACCCCATCACTTCTGGCCTCTAGCCCAGCTGGGGAAAGTCAGATCTTTTCCTTGCTTCAGGGGACTCCAAAGGCATAAACTGCCTCATTCCGATATGTTTGAGAATTTTTTTTTAAAGATTGATTTATTTATTTACTCATGAGAGACACAGTGAGAGAGAGAGAGAGAGAGAGAGAGAGAGGCAGAGACATAGGCAGAGGGAGAAGCAGGCTCTCCACAAGGAGCCCGATGTGGGACTCAATCCCAGACCCCCAAGATCACACCCTAAGCCAAAGGCAGACCCTCAACCGATGAGCCACCCAGGTGTCCCTGAGAACTCTTTGAGAAGAACATGTTCCGGGAGGCAGCATTTTAAAATCTGAAAATCAATAATCACAGCTTAAATACAATATCTGCCTTTCAAAATAAATTTGTCTTGCAGACCTTTGCAACAGGGGGATTGCCCAAGAGGTTTTTTTTTTTCCCCCTTCTGGTGCAATAATTAACACCACTTTGCAAAAGGCATATAAAAATACACTATAAAAAAAACGAGACTGCCTCTAGCATAATACAATAACAGCTTATGAAACACAAGTTTCAAAAAAAGAAAAGAAAGAAGGAAACACAAGCTCTCCAGACCTTCAGTCTTTTTTAAAGAAGCCAAAAATCTGAGTTTCAGATAAAAATCTCACAAGTTTAAATGTTAGCAATCAGTTTTTTAAAAATTTTGAAACCAGCGTTCAGCCTCCAGCATGCAACTCTGGGCCCCTCCAAGTGTGTCCTCCACACTGCTCTTGAAATGATCTTTTGCAATAATAAAAATTAACTTTAAAAAAAAAAAATCCTACACTTGGGGGCACCTGGCTGGCTTCATAGGAAGATGATGCGACTCTTGAGCTCAGTTCAAGCCCCACACTGGGCAGAGAGATTACTTAAAAGTAAAATCTTAAAAAAAAAAAAATCCTACACTTAATGCACCAAATGCATCACGTGCAACTCACTTAATGCCACCGTCTGCATGCTGAGGCCCGTGCTGGGTCGAGTAATTTGCCCCAGTTACACAGCTAGTGAGGGAAGGAGCCAGGATTCCAGCCCAGTCCTCCGGCTGCTTGGGACCCTGGCCTGTTTTTGCGCCCCAGCTGCTGCCCCAGCTTAATAACCGAGGATGCATAGAGACATGAAGGCAAGCGCAGCTCTCGTGTGTGCCCGGTTACTCCCTGGCTCTGCGCCCACACCGGGACCGCGCGCCGGGGGGCCGGGCGGGCCAGCGGGGAGCGGGGCTCGCACAATGCAGGTGCCGCCGCCCCCTCCCTTCCGCCGCTTTGAGGCTCCGGGACAGCCGGGCCGCGGCTTCCTGCGCACAGCCCCGGCCTTCGACGTCCGTCCGGCTGCCGGCCCTCCCGCCCCCGAAGCCCCAGCCCGGGAGCCGGGGGGATGGGGGCACGGAGGAGGCGCCCTTGCCCCACTTGCCCCGCAGCCAGGGCTTGGCGTCCAAGGCCGCAGGGCCGGTTTGCAGGCCCCCAGTCCACCCCCGGCGCCACCACGGGTTTGGTGCCTCCTGGCCCGGCCTTGGCCCGCCCTCCCTCCTTGACACGCTCGGAGCCAATTTAAATCCTGCCCCCACGCCGTCCCTCTGCAAGTCCGGTGGGAACAATAGCTCCTGCGCCGCGGAGCACCTTCCAGGTGACTGAGTCAGGGGCGGAGGCCTTTGCATGGATAGTCTCATGCGATCTTCACGGGAGCCCAGCGGGATGATTGCTCTCATCCCTATTTCACAGGTGAGGAGCCTGCAGACCAGGTTGGTCAAAGGCCTCTGTCCTCAGGCCGCCTGGCGACGGGGTAGCGGAGCCCGGATCTGTTGGACTCCAGCGGGTCTAGACTTGGTGCTGCTGAGGGGCTGCGCGAAACCGCTCCAAGGTTCTGGCCCAGGGACCTGCACCTGTCCTGGGGACACCAACCAGGGTGGGTGTTTCCCTGGCCCTCAGGCAGCTCCCATCTGATGGGGAATGCTTTCTAGTGCTGGATGATCTAGAAACTCACTTCGTTGGGATCCCTGGGTGGCTCAGCCGTTGAGCCCCTGCCTTCAGGCCCAGGGCATGATCCTGGAGACCCAGGATCGAGGTGACCTCGGGCTCCCTGCATGGAGCCTGCTTCTCCCTCTACCTGTGTCTCTGCCTCTCTCTCTATCGTGAATAAATAAATAAAATCTTTAAAAAAAAAATAAAAAGAAGAAAGAAACTCACTTCGTTTCTCTGCAGACAGAAAGGCCAGCCTGAGCACTAAAGCATAAACAGGTTTTAGGTGGAGGGGGATCCCTGCACAAAGACTGGGCTGAGACTGGGTGAGGAGCTCCGGGCCCAGCTGCCACCACAACACAACTTTCTGCCACTGTACCCCTTCCTCTGCCTGCTGAAATCGGGTGTTTCATTCATGGGGACACCTCTGAGTGTATCTGTGTTGGCAAGCCCACCGGAAAACCCCATCTCCTCCCCACAAGTGTGGGAGGCTGAGGCAGTGATGTCCTGGCAAATATTTAGCAACGGGCACACGATGGTGGGGGGGGGACCCCAATTTGTAGCATTTGCGAGTTTCCATGGAGCAAATATTCCACCATGGTCAATATCAAGCTACTGCAGTTGAAACTGGACAGTAACACACCATAACAGATCTGATAGAGAGATGATAGGAAAACCAGTAAGCAATGATGAGTTTGGAGTCTTTACTACTTTTGTTTTTAATATAAGTGTCAATTTATAGACTTTAATTCTTTTTTTTTTTAAAGATTTTATTTATTCATGAGAGACACAGGGAGAGGGAGAAGCAGGCTCCACGCAGGAAGCCCCACATGGGACTCCATCCCTGGACTCCAGGGTCACGCCCTGGGCTGAAGGTGGCGCCAAACCGCTGAGCCACCCAGGCTGCCCAGAATTTAATTTAATGACCGTGTTTAACAACCAGCTCACAGGATTCCCATAAGTGCAACAATTGGATCTCAAGAGCAGATACTTGCTGACTCCAGTGCAACATCAGCCAAGGTCACCCAGGTCCCCACGCCAGCAGCTCCAGGCCTTCCTCCAGCCTCAGGGCTCCTACACACAGGATTCCCCATCTCTAGCCTGGGTTTCCCTCTAGTGGACAGAAGAGTCATTCCAGGTGATTCTCTCCTACCTGTATCCAGAGTTCATGGCCCAGAGGGTGTGGATGAGGCTGATCGTCCCTCATGGGAAAAGTTTCCTAATGGGGGTCCATATGGTTTCAAAATTGTCCTCAAGCACTAGACACTTGGCATCCCTCTTCTCTGAGAGGTAGCAACAGGGAGGCCCTTTGGGCTTCAGCCATTATCACAGTCTCTAGAGTTTTTCAGAAGTCCCAGCTCATCCCCCAGGTGGCAGCTAGTACACTAGCGCTTAATTCAAGTTTGGAGAACACCCTCCATCAGGTCTATCTCTAAGGAGACGAACTGCTTTTTCTGTTTGCATGAGGAAGTAAGCTTTCACATAACTCATAGCCGACAGGGAAACATATGTGTTGGGCACATGAGAAAATAGAGTCACTTAGATGTAGAGCTGGGGCTCAGGACTCCCTCTCTTGCATTATGCTTGGTCTCTCTTCTTCCCGAAGTGATCTTTCCAAAGCATAGCTGTATCTATCACTTTTCCACTCACAAATCTCCTATAATTTTCATTGCTCATATCTTCAGCCCAAGCTCAGGCACTCAAGCCCTTGGTTGAGACCTCATCTGTGTTGTTTACCTTAAATTGCCAAAGAAGGAAAGAGAAGAAAGCTGATCTTCTAAAAATTCTCCTCTGGGCCATGCACTTTGCTAAACACTGTAAATACAGGTTTCTCCTGCTATCTGAAAGTTGAGGGTAGCTATGAAATCCTTCATAAGCCCAACTAGCATAAAGTGAAAATAATCCCCATGTTCTGAAAGTTCCCATTATACTCTTTGCTTTTATCAAAAATTTATATTAGTACAGTAGAGACTTAAAAAAAAACTAAATCCTCTTCTGATTTCTTTCTGTTAGCAAAAACAAATACAAATATACTTTCAAAAAGTGAGGGATACCTTGTAGTATCTTATTTCTCCAGTAATGCTGCTAGATAGGGCATTTTACGGATGAGAAAACTGAGTGTCAGTACCAGCTGACTTGGTGTGACACAGCTTGCAAACAGAGAAATTTTATATTCAGCCTACTTCTCTTTCTTCTTGAAAGCTGCTCTTGTCATTTTAGGCCTGACCCCCTCCCCAGGATGGCTTGCAGAGTGAGGTCCCAAATCTCCGGAACCATTTTCTCACCACACTCAAAATAAGGCCACATTCCTTAGGGTTCTAAGAAAAGGACTGCTTTTCATTGAAACTCAAGCAGAGGTAATAGAGCCACAGACAAGGGATAAGAAACCAGATTTTTATCTGATTAAATTCTTCTCGTGCTGGTGCCAAGGTCTTTCCTCTCCTTCCTTCCCCTACCTTCTCCCCAACTCTCCCTTCTCATCCTCTCTCACCTTTATCTCCTTAACTTCACCTGGAATTCTAGACATCTCTAAGGTTCAGATCCAATTTCCTTTCTCCAGAAAACTCTCTCAGAGCATCTGGCTCAGGAATCTGCCTAATGAAAGTGAGAGTTGTTGCAGCTTGTAAGGAAGAGATTTCTGGCTAAACATGAGGATTGATCACACGTGTTTATCTCGACTCAGTCCTGAAACTTCATTAAAATGCGGTAGTAAGTGGATGGGGCGGGGGGGGGGGGGGGAGTATAAACTCACCAAGGAAGGGAATGACTGTATTTTAATGATCACAGGGTTTCCTTTGGGGATGATGAAAATGTTCTACAATTAATGGTGATGGTTGCACATAAAAGAAAAGAAATAAAGAAATGGGAGAATCTGGACCCCTGCCTCACACCATAAACAAAATGAACTCAAATGGATCACAGACCTAAATGTAAGAGCTAAAACTATAAAACTCTTGGGAGAAAACAGGAGTAAATCTACATAACCTTGGATTTAGCAATGGATTCTTAGGTATGATGCCAAAAAGTACAGCAGCAAAAGAGAAAATAGATTAATTTCATCAAATTAAAAACTTGTGCTTTAAAGGACATTGTGAAGACAGTGAAAACAATTCACAGAATGGGAGAAAATATTTGCAAATCATGTATCTGATAATGGTCTAGAATCTAAGACTATCTAAGGACCTCTTACACTGAATGACAAAAAAGATAACCTGATTTTAAAAATGGGCCAAGGGTGGGGGGCTCCTGGGTGGCTTAATTGATTAAGTATCCAGCTTTTGATTTCAGTTCAGGTCATGATCTCAGGGTCATGAGATGAAGCCCTTTGTTGGGCTCTGTGCTTGGGTGTGGAACCTGCTTGAAATTCTCTCTGTCCCCCATCCCTCATCCTCTCTCTCTCTCTCTCTTTAAAAGAAAAAAATGGGGGCAGCCCGGGTGGCTCAGCGGTTTAGCGCTGCCTTCAGCCCAGGATGTGATCCTAGACACCTGGGGTCAAGTCCCATGTCGGGCTCCCTGCGTGAAGCCTGCTTCTCCCTCTGCCTGTGTCTGTGCCTCTCTCTCTCTCTCTCTCTCTCTCTCTCTCTCTGTGTGTGTGTGTGTGTGTGTATCTCATGAATAAATAAATAAAATCTTAAAGAAAAAAAGAAAAGAAAAAATAGGTAAAGAATTTGAATAGACATTCTGGAAAGAAGATATACTAATGGCCAATAAACACATGAAAAAGATGCTCAATATTATTAGTTGTTAGAGGATGTAAATCAAAACCATAATGAAATACTACTTCACACCCATGAAGATGGCTATAATAATAATAACTGAAAATAACAAGTGTTGGTAAGAATGAGGAAAAATTGTCACCTTATACTTTACCAGATAAGAATGTAAAATGGTGCAGCCACTGTGGAAAAGTTTGGCAATTCCTCAAAAAGTTAAACATAAAGTTGCCATATGACCCAGCAATTCTGCTACTGGAATATGCCCAAGAGGGGCACCTGGGTGGCTCAGTTGGTTGTGTCCAACTCTTGATTTTGGCTCAGGTCATGATCTTAGGGTCATGGGATGGAGCCCTGCATTGGGCTCTATGCTCAGGGGAGTCTGCTTGGGATTCTCACCCTCTGCCCCTCTAAATAAATAAATAAATAAATAAATAAATAAATCTTTAACAAAAAATTTTAAAAATATGTAATAGTCAAATTTTTTTTAGATTTTTAAAAAGATTTTATTTATTTATTTAAGTTTTAATTTATTTATTCATGAGAGGCAGAGAGAGAGAGAGGGAGAGAGAGGCAGAGACACAGGCAGAGGGAGAAGCAGGCTCCATGCAGGGAGCCCGATGTGGGACTAGATCCTGGAACTCTAGGATCACACCCTGATCTAAAGGCAGACGCTCAACCACTGAGCCACCCAGGCATGACATCAAGTTTTTTTTTTTTTTTAATCAATAGAAGGATTGGAAGTTTAGGAAATCTCCCAAAAGGTGAAATGGAACACACAGAGATAGAAATGAGAGACAAGATAAAAAAAAACGCTAGCAGGAGTTTCAGAAAGAGAAGGAAAAAGTGGAAGGGGGAAATTTTTCAAAAATATAATTAAAGAGGTGCCTGGGTGGCTCAGTCGGTTGAGCATCTGCCTTTGGCTCAGTTCTTAATCCTGGTGCCCTGGAATCAAGCCCTGCATAGGGCTTCCTGTTCTGCAGGGAGCCTGCTTCTTCCTCTCCCTCTGTCTGCTGCTCACCCTGCTTGTGCTCTCTGTCTTTCTGTCAAATAAATAAATGAAATCTAAATCTAAATCTATAGGGATCCCTGGGTGGCGCAGCGGTTTGGCGCCTGCCTTTGGCCCAGGGCGCGATCCTGGAGGCCCGGGATCGAATCCCACATCAGGCTCCCGGCGCATGGAGCCTGCTTCTCCCTCTGCCTGTGTCTCTGCCTCTCTCTCTTTCTCTCTGTATGACTATCATAAATAAATAAAATTTAAAAAAAAAAATAAATAAATAAATAAATAAATAAATCTAAATCTATATATAATTAAATAT
This sequence comes from Vulpes lagopus, assembly GCF_018345385.1. Classification (NCBI taxonomy): domain Eukaryota; kingdom Metazoa; phylum Chordata; class Mammalia; order Carnivora; family Canidae; genus Vulpes; species Vulpes lagopus. Next base: position 60,919,094 of record NC_054846.1, on the reverse strand, counting down.
ATATTATATGTAATAAAATATATAAATATATACTATAAATTATATATAATTATATATGTTATATATAATTATAGAAAAAATATATGTAATTACAGAGCAAATGGGTTTTCAGATTAAAAAGCTTATGGCAAAAAATGCAAAAAGATCCTGCAATGCAATTCTGACACTAACTTTCAGAGTTAGGCCAAACTTCACAGGCACGGTTCTCCATAAGACTGCCCTCATTTGAGACAGCAGCTGCAAGCTCGGGGTTTCCCAGGCCACCAACCCTTGTGAGCAACTGGCTACAAATTTATGGGTTCCCACTACCGTTTCAGGTTTGATAACTCACTAGAACAACTCATAGATCTTAGGAAAATGGTATACTAATGGTTATAGATTTATTGTAGCAACAGGATACAAATCAAGACTAGCAAAAAGAAGAGACAGGTCTTGGAGGGTCCCAAACGTGAAACTTCCAATGTCGTCTTCCTGTGGAGTCAGAATGAATCACCCTCCCAATGCATGTGTGTGTAATAACATATACAAAGCATTGTTAACCAGGAAAGTTCACCTGAACTTCAGTGTCTAGTTTTTATTGGGCTTCCATTAGGTAAATAAGACTGGTTGAATGTGATTGAACTTGGTCTCCAGCCCCCTTTCCCCTTCCCAGAGGTCAGACTGATATCACTTGACCCAAAGCCCCAACCCTTTAATTACATGGTTGGCCTTTCTTGCTTGTCAATTACTATCTTGGGTCTCTTAACTATCTGGCTATCCAACTTATCTAATTTAACATATCTTAAACTATCTGGAGGCCCACCATGGGTATTCCATTAGCAAAAACTATCAGGGCCCATTATGAATAATAAACAAAGTCCTATTGCTTGGCAAATTCCAAGGATTTAAAGGCTACTTTCCAGGGACTGGAGACAAGGGCCAATCAACTGGTTTATTATACGACAGACCCACACCAAGGCATATCAGTGAAAAAATTTAGACTGTCAGAGACGAAGAGTGTACCCTAAAAGCCTCCAGAGAGAGAAACAAGCCATCTGTAAAGGTTTACATTTCAAATGATATCAACCTTGGGTGCCTAGTGGCTCAATCAGAAGAGCATGTATGTGATTCTTGATCTTGGGTTTGTGAGTTCGAGCCCCACATTGCGTGTAGAAATTACGTAAAAATAAATAAATTTCGAATGATCTCAACCTCAATGGCAACACTGGTTGCTAAGAAACAGGAAAGCAGTACATTTAAATTTTTGAGGGAAAATTATTTCTAGTTTGGTATTCTATACCCAACCATACTATCAAAACCAAAGACGAAGGTATAGTGAAGACAATTTCAGAAATGCAAAGTCTCAAAAATTTTACTTCCCAAGGACCTTTTCTCAGGCAGCTTCAGTAGGGTGTGTTCCAACAATGTGAGGAAGTAAATCAAGAAAGAAAAAGCAGGGATCCCTGGGTGGCGCAGCAGTTTGGCACCTGCCTTTGGCCCAGGGCACAATCCTGGAGACCCGGGATCGAATCCCATGTCAGGCTTCCAGTGCATGGAGCCTGCTTCTCCCTCTGCCTATGTCTCTGCATCTCTCTCTCTCTCTCTCTCTGTGTGTGTGTGTGTGTGTGTGACTATCATAAATAAATAAAAATTTAAAAAAAAAAGAAAAAGAAAAAGCAATGAGTACGAGAAAACAGGGGAGCCAACACAGGAGAGAAGCAAAGGGGATTTCCAGGGTAATGGTGAAGGGAAGTTGCTGAATAAAAATTGTGAAGTAGGCCTAGACTCAACCAGTAAATTCAGATTAGAACAGGAAGCTAAAGGGTTCTAAGAGGTAAGTTTCCAAGAAAAAAATGGAACTGATAGATTGATTACTGGATGGGTTTGACCACATGAAGTGATCTTTGTAGCTCAAGTAAAAAATGTGTAGGGTTGAATTCATAATATGTAAAGAGAAATCTGCACAAAAGAAAAAAATGAAACAATTTAACTCTGAAAAAAAATGTGCAAGAAAGGAAATGTAGTCATAGGTGCTCCATAGTCACATAGTCAAAATACTGTAAATATTTAATATTTAAAAATCTAACTGGAGAATAAGGGAAGGCCAAGTATGTGGAGGTGGGAAGGGAAATACAAGAGCTACATCTTCTGTTGTAGAATGTCAATAGGAATTTAAAAATCAGGAAAAAATAGATCATATTGGTCGAAATATGGAAGTAAATATTAGGAATAAAAAACAGCTAAAAGAGTAGTTGCCTTTGGAGACTGCGAATCAGGGGTGGTGAGGGCAGGGCAGAAGACTGCCTTTTTTTTTAACCTTATCACCCACCTATTTGATTTTTTTAAGACCGTGTACACGTACTAGTTTGATTTAAATTTTTTTTAAAACTTAAAAAAAATTTTTTTTATTTACTTGTGATAGCCACACAGAGAAAGAGAGAGAGGCAGAGACACAGGCAGAGGGAGAAGCAGGCTCCATGCACCGAGAGCCCGACATGGGATTCGATCCCGGGTCTCCAGGATCGCGCCCTGGGCCAAAGGCAGGCGCCAAACCACTGCACCACCCAGGGATCCCTGATTTAAAATGTTTTAAGAAAAATAAAGTAAAAAACTGAATGTCCCTAGGGTAGCATTTGTTATCTTGGAGAATTCATATCACCAGCCCGGGTCCGGATATCACCTCAGAAAACAAAGCTGTTAGTCCTAAAAGCAGCAGCATCTCTATGGAACAGACACACATTAACCAGGCTCATGAGACCAATATTTCAAATCAGATGCCAATTCATTAATTTATAAGGGGAAGCAGGGCTTCGAAGCCAACTAGATAGATCTTCTTGTTCACTGGTGAGTGCATTCTCTCCCAGTGGGCGGATCTACATAGGGAATAAAGTGATTTTTAGCAGATTGCTTGGTGATCCAAAGCACAAGTGAGGTGGGGGGCGGGGGGGTGAACTGGGTAAGATTTCAAAGAATGAGGCCTCCATCTTCCTTGTTCCTGGACCAGCATCTTTGTCCCCAGATAGACACTCTGGTGATTGCCTTGACAACTAATTGCTCTCTGCTTCATTGGCTATCCAGACTGCTCCTCACTGGCACCTTCTTTCTTCAGCTGCTTTAATACCTTTACTCAGGAGGCGCCTGGGTGGCTCAATCGATTAAGAGTCTGCCTTCAGCCCACGTCATGATCTTGGGGTTCTGGATGGAAACCCCCTGTATCAAGCCCCATATTGGGCTCTATGCTCAGCGGAAAGTCTGTTTCTCCCTCTCCCTCTGTCAATGCCCCCACTCCGGCTTGCTCGCTCTCTCTCTCTTTCAAATAAATAAAATATTTTTAAAAACACCTTCGAGGTGCCTGGGTGGCTCAGTCGGTTAAGTGTCTGCCTTTGGCTCAGGTCAATGATCCCAGGGTCCTGGGATCAAGCCCCATGTTGGGCTCCCTGCTCAGCAGGGAGTCTGCTTCTCCCTCTCTGTCTGCCACTCCATCTGCTTGTGCTTGCTCTCCCTCTCTCTGTCAAATAAATAAATAAAATCTTTAAAAAACAGTACCTTTTATTCAGGTTACAGTCTAGACTGGGCCTGACAGTTACTCTCTCTCCATCAGGTAGGTTGGCACATCTCTACCTCACAGCATTAGAAGCTTATATCCAAACAGGCAACACCTTTATAAAGCACCCATGATGTGCTAGGCTCTAAGCCCTGGAGTTACAGTGGCCAATAAGACTGACATTTGTCCCTGCCCTCATTAAGCTTAAAGTCTAGTAAGGAAGACAGACATTAACCAAAGTGTACATCTTTCAGCCACCATGAAGCTGGAAAGGTAAGATCTCAGCTGGGTTGGGGACATCGGATCTCCTTGTCCTCCTTCCCTTCGACGTTTCCCCAAAGCCCCTCAATAAAATGGTTTGATTCCTCCCCCCACAAAAGAAGTGTGCAAAGTGAAGGAGCAACCCAACTCTCAGAGACAATTTCCTTTATCTTAGTTCTTGAGGTGGGGTCACCTCGTGGGTGCCCCTAGATATCACCAACTACAGTGAATCATGGAGGGACGCTCAGTGGGTGAGCATCTGCCTTTGGCTCAGGACATGATCCCAGGATCTAGGATCGAGTCCCATATCAGGCTCCTTGCATGGAGCCTGCTTCTCCCTCTGCCTGTGTCTGCTTCTCTCTCTCTCTCTCTCTCTCTCTCTCTCTTCTGTGTCTCTCATGAATAAATAGATAACATCTTAGAAAAAAATAAAAGTCTTAAAGTTTAAAAAAAATGAACCATGGGGAAGGGCTGTTGAGTAAGAACTTTCATCTAAAAAGAGAAAAAAGATCCATTTTCCAAGCATAGAATCCCAGCCCCCTGTGGTTTCTATATCCTAAATCCTTCCAATAATGTTATTTCATGCTTAAATTTATCTAGGGTTGGTTTCTGTCATGTATAACCAAGCATCCTGACTGGTACTGCAACCATCTCAGACATCTGTGGACCAGAGAGCAAGTTACCAAAAGGCAGTTCCAAGCCTTCTGCTTTAGGACTGCAACCAAACCTAGAACCTTTCTGACCTGCACCTTCATTCAGCACAAAGCAGAGCACACAGCCTGTCTCAGTAAACTCTGGTTGGCTGAATCACTCACTGAGTCCACAAATATCTGCCAGAAGCTGTTCTAGGCACTGAGGTTCCCAAGCTAGTGAGAACGACTTGCTGCCTTCAAAGATGTCCCACATGCATTTTAGACCCAATATATTCAAGACTGATGGTGTCATCCTCCCTGCCTTTTCTCTCAACTCACACTTTTGGATGCTCCAACCACAATGAACCGCTTGCACTTCTCATTTCCCTATGCCTGGATGCCAACAGTGAGTACTTGGGTGTTCTTAGACCACAGGAGTGGGAGGAAAAGAGAGCAGGCAATCTGGTTGCTGACTGTAGACAGCGACCAGACTTTCAATGCCATGTAGAACATTCTATATGTATTGGCTGCTATCCCGAATTGCTTTACTTGGCCTAAACAGAATGACCATATAGTTTGGCTTTTCTTCTCCCACTGAAGACATAGAAGATGGATGACACAAAGGGCTTCTATGTCCATTATGTTGGCCACACATGCAACTGCAAGCAATGGTCCCATTTTACAGATAAGCAAACAGAGGCTTCGGGCGACTTGGCCCTATAGCTAGCAAATAGCAAAACGAAGGCTGCAATGAAGTTTCTTGACTCCAAACCCCATTTTCTTTCCTCTAGTACTACAGTTCCTACAGAGCTATTTTGTGTGTGTGTGGTGTGAGGGAAGGGAGAGTAGCCCACACGTAGATTCCGGGGAAAAATTCTCCTTACCACCAGCACACCAGGGGCTAAGTTTGTTTTACTTGCCTCTCTTCTTGGCCTAGTACCTTCGCTATCTTGTTAAAGAAATGCTCACAACAACCCTAATAAGGTAAGTATTACCATCCCTTTATTTTATAGATGAAACTGAAGTTCAGGAAGGTTAAATCTGACGCTCCGAAGTCCAGCATCTTCCTACCTCGCTTCTCCGAGGTCAGGGTTTGCACCAACCGCAGTGAAGAAACGGGCCAACAGGTGATAAAGAGGATGGATACCCGGGACCAGCGCCAGTTCAGGGCGGCGGGCCGCCAGGTGGCGCGGTGGAGGTGCACCGGGCTCCCCCACCTTCACGCAGACCGCCCTTCAGGAGCACCTGAAATAAGCCCGCCCACGGGCTCGAGGGGCGGGGCAGGGAGTAGCCCCATTCCCCAGCCCGGGGTGGGCAAAGGGTGCGGTTTTAGGTTGCATGCTGGGACCGCCCCGGCCCAGCTAAGAGTCACGCCTTCTCTAGACGTCCCTGAACTGTGTCAGCTCGCGGCCTGCCCCGCGCCACCCAGCGTGCACCCCCTCTGGGCTGGGGGTCCAGGGAACCGAGCAGCCGGCGGGACGGACCCTCGACCGCCCCCACCTGTCGGGCGCGGGTCTGGCGGGGGGCGTGTCGGGGGCGTGGCCTGTCGCGTAGGCCCCGCCCCCGCTCCCGAGCCCGCGGCGCACGACCAGATATAAGGCGGCCGGAAACAATGCGCCTGCATCTCGCGCTCCCGCGCCGATCCCGGGAGCGTCCGGGCCGCGGTGCGCGGGCGAGGGCGGGGGCGCGCGCGGGGGGTGCGCGCTCTTGGGTGCGGGCCGCGCGCTCGGGGGCGCGCATGTGCCTGTGTGCGGGCTGCCGGGCTACCCCGAGCCGGCGGGGAGCCGGTCCGCTCCAGGTGGCGGGCGGCGGGAGCGAGGTGAGGCGACGGGCGGCCCCGGGGCGGGCTGCGGGCTGCGTCCCGGGCTCCGAGCGCCCCCGCCCGGCCCGGCCGGGCCCTGGGAGCTGCGCTCCGGGCGGCGCTGGCAAAGTTTGCTTTGAACTCGCTCCCCGCAGCCCCGTCCGCGCGCCGCGAGCCGCTGCCCCGGGCACGCCGCCCCGGACGCGAGGGAAGGGCGCGGGCTGCCCGCCGGGAGGTCGGGGAGGGACGAGAGCGCGGCTGGCCGTGCCGGGGTACCCGGGGGCGCCTCCCCGGCCGGCCCGCACCCCCGTCAGCCGGTCCCCCTTCCCTCCCGCAGGGAGCGGACATGGACTTCGACTCGTACCAGCACTATTTCTACGACTATGACTGCGGGGAGGATTTCTACCGCTCCACGGCGCCCAGTGAGGACATCTGGAAGAAATTCGAGCTGGTGCCGTCGCCCCCCACGTCGCCGCCCTGGGGCTCGGGTCCAGGCGCCGGGGACGCAGCCCCTGGCGTTGGTCCCCCGGAGCCGTGGCCCGGAGGGGGCGCCGGGGAAGAGGCGGAGTCCCGGGGCCATTCGAAAGCTTGGGGCAGGAACTACGCCTCCATCATCCGTCGTGACTGCATGTGGAGCGGCTTCTCCGCCCGGGAGCGGCTGGAGAGAGCGGTGAGCGACCGGCTCGCCGCCGGCGCCCCCCGGGGGAACCCGCCCAAGGCGCCCGCCGCCCCGGACTGCGCTCCCAGCCTCGAAGCCGGCAACCCGGCTCCCGCTGCCCCCTGCCCGCTGGGCGAGCCCAAGACCCAGGCCTGCTCGGGGTCCGAGAGCCCAAGCGACTCGGGTAAGGACCGCCCCGGGCCATCCAAGAGGGGGGCACCCCAAGGGTGGCCAAAACTCTGCCGCTGTCTGAGGTGTGGCATTGGGTCTTCGCAAGCCCTTCGGCCACCTCCCCCTTTCTCTGGCTGAAGCTGCCGGTGTAGCCCCCAGCGGTGTCTGTCTGGCACGTGGGTGTGTTAGTAAACAGTTTGAAGAAGTGGCGTGGGAGCCAGCGTCCTTTGGATGATGATCGGAGCCCCAGGGGACAAGGGAGACGGGGTGAGGCTTAGCGCTTAGAGAGGACGATCCTAGGATTGGACTGTAGGGGATTTCTGGCCTTCGGAGGCTGGAAGGGGTCCCTTAAGGGTCACTCCAAGCTTGAAGTTTTTTGTTGCTGCCACTTTCTCTGGGGAAGCTCACACTCCCCCAGGGAGAGAGGAAGCTGAGGAGCCTTTTGTGCAAAACCAGAGCCTTCGCCCTCTGAAAAATCTAGTTTCCTGTCTGCTTTACTTTAAAATGACAATAATGCCCCCCACACACACACACTTGCACCTCCCACCCTTTACCACTAGTGCCTCACACAATCACCCACCAGACAGGCAGCAGAGCAACGAACGCTCCCCATTAACAGCTGGAAAAACTGAGGCTTAGAAACAGGAAATCACCAGAAGTGAGCCCCATCTTCTTTGGCCCAAGGGTCCATTTGCAACCAGGCATTTCCTCGATGTTTCCAGGGTCTTCATGGTAGCTTATCCGAAAAGGGCTACATCTTGCTTTGTTGCTTTGGCCCGAGTAGGAAGAGCAACCTCTAGTACCTTCCTAATTTGACCTGTGGTTCTGTGTAGCTGCTTCCTTGCATTCAACAAATGTTCACTGGCCCCTGCTTGGTACCAAGCTCTGAGCCAGGTGCTGGGGTCCCAGATCTGAAACTCCAGCCTCCTCCTCCACCCTTGGATGCAAATTTAAACCTAAGGGCGGACTTTGAGCATCCTGTGCCACCAAACTATGTCGTTCTTAGCCTAGCCTCTTAAATCTCTACCCATGAGAGAGACCGGAGAGGGTGCTTTAATAGAGTGCCACTTACTAGCATCAGGTAAATCAGGACCTAGAAAACTCACCGTAGCTTTTAAGAATCACTTTTATGTGACCGTTTGAGAGGGAACTGCGGAGTGGGTATGGAAGTTGTCATACACTTGAGGGGAAAAATAAGGACAACAAGAAATTAAAAGTCAATTTTTTCGGTCCACTGTGTTAAGGTCATTTTTAACCTGCCTGCTTTCAACACCAAGAGCTTGTGTTTGTTTAATGGCTGCAACGGGAGTTTTGAGATCAAGAAACCAATAAAGATGTATCTCTACAAAAGCTTGGTGGAGTGGTAGAGTGCAAAGAGCATTGTTTGGGGGAGTTTGGAGATCTTTAGTTTGAGATCCAGAACATTACAAAGGTGATATGCGGACATGGCTGTTCTGGATCTCAGTTTCCCCTTCTGCACACGGGAGGGTTGAACTTGATTATCCAGCTGAGGCCATTTCCTTGTCTGGGTAGAGTTAGACCATCTCTGAAAAGAATGGTATCTTCCGTTATTGCTTCCTTAGGCAGAACCTTACGGGCTATGAGGTTTTAACACTGAACTATTAAAAGGTTTGGGATGTGGGGAAGCCTCCTGAATCATTTTCTGACTTGCCCTTTAACCTGAACCTGTTCGCAAGCTCCTGGTTCACTCACAGGCCACATGGCCCAGAACAAAATGCAACAGATTGCAAACAATGAGGGGGGGGGCGGGGAGAGTGACTGACGGCGGGGCTCAGCCAATGGGGGCCAGGGGCCGGGTGAGACAGCATTCCAAACACAGCTCAGCCAGCCAATCCCGGGCCTCGTGGCCAGGAGGGCTGAATGGTCAGGTTTTATTAATGGAGAAATAATGCGATTGTCCACACAATGGAAGCCTTCCTGACAAAGGGGCTCAACCATCCTGATATGCAAAAGAGGCCCAGAACTGGGCGCTTCTGTGGTCAGGCCGCGATGCATTCGGGTGGCCTCCTTCTATGTGGGGGCTGCAATATGTGCGAAGCAGGAAGGCTTTCCCCTAACCGCCCCTCTCCGGGGTTGAGTAGCCTGAGACACCTTTGAGCCAGGGGATGACGGGGGGGGCATTTCCAGGCGTCCCCAGGCCCCTGGTGTCTTGGCCCTCGCACCAGGACGTTCTGTTGCTGCTCAGTTCCCTGCCCCCCCCCCCTCCCCCGGCACAGGTCGCTAGGAAATGGTCGCTTGTATCTTTGTGAAGTTCCAGCAGCTTTTGCAGACAGGCGATTGCAAAATCCAATCCCCTTCTGGTCCAGGGAAGGGGGTGGGGCAGGCGACCTATAAATGATGGATGACTAGAAACCCATTGAAACCAGGAGCAAAATGCTCCTGACGGAGACCCGTCCCCCACCCCCGTGGGTGAGGAGGGATGGCTTGTAGCCCTCCCTTCTCGGAGTCCTCAGCTGAAAGGATAGCAGAATATAGAGAGGTAGGGGAATAATAGGATTTATAACTTGTGAAAAGTAACAATTCCCCAAGTGCAGACTGTGCTGGGCCGGAACAAAGGGCAGCTCTGCCCACAGACCCCTCATTTACAATTCTGATGGGGCATGAAAGAGCCCGACGGGGGAAGATCTTTACAGCTAAACTTTGTCCCAGGCCGGTAGCTCTTTCTCTCCATCCCCTCCGTGGGGGAGGGGAGCGCCTGGGCGGACTGGGGGCTGTTGGCTTGGGTCTGCCTTTTGTTCTTATCTAAGCCTTGCTGTGCAAAAGGAAATTGGAGAATATTTTCCTTCTTGCTTCTTCCCCCTTCTTTCCTTCCCGCTGCCCTTACCCCGTTACAAATGAATCCGTTGTCTTGCTCCTCACTTGGATCCGTTTATATCTAAATGAGCAGAATGTCATCTCCTTTCCCAAGCCCCAGCATAGGGTGTGTGTGTGTGCGTGTGCCTGTGCGGGTGTGTGTTTCTCATGGGGTGTGTTTCTTCTCTGGATCTCTCTTCTTGGACAGAGGGTGAAGAAATAGATGTCGTGACAGTGGAGAAGAGACAGACCCTGGGTGTACGGAAGCCGGTCACCATCACGGTGCGGGCGGACCCTTTGGACCCCTGCATGAAGCACTTCCACATCTCCATCCACCAGCAACAGCACAACTACGCTGCCCGCTTTCCTCCAGAAAGCTGTTCTCAAGGGGAGGCTCCAGAGAGAGGTCCCCAAGAAGAGGCTCTGGAGAGAGACACCCCAGAGGAAAAGGAAGAAGAAGCAGATGAAGAGACTGTGAGTCGCCCCCCCATAGAAAGTGAGGCTCCCCAGTCCTGCCACCCCAAACCTGGCAGTTCTGACACCGAGGATGTGACCAAGAGGAAGAACCACAACTTCCTGGAGCGCAAAAGGCGGAATGACCTCCGTTCTAGGTTCCTGGCCCTGAGGGACCAGGTCCCCACGCTGGCCAGCTGCTCCAAGGCCCCCAAGGTGGTGATCCTGAGCAAGGCCTTGGAGTACTTGCAAGCCCTGGTGGGGGCCGAGAAGAGGATGGCCACGGAAAAAAGGCAGCTCCGATGCCGGCAGCAGCAACTGCAGAAGAGAATTGCCTACCTCAGTGGCTACTAGGTGACCAAAAAGCCTGACTGCTCTGTCTTACAGAGACCTGAGTTTATTTTCTAACCTTCCTTCTCCCCCTTAGTAATTTGCACATTTGGATTATGGAGGGACAGTCAGAACTGTACATTCCAGAAGGTGGTGCGGCCTTAGGGGGCAGGGCATGCCCTCCAAGGCAGGGCTCACGTTCTTGGGAACCCTGAAACCCAGCTCTCCCTCCTCCCTGACTCCCAGGAGCACTGGGTCTTCTCTGGCGCCTTTGGCTTCTCAGGCAGGCAGCTGACCGAGGAGACTTGGGGTCGGCCTAGCTCACTAGCTCGGAAGAAAAGCCTGACAGATGCTATGCAACAGGTGGTGGACGTTGTTGGGGGGCTCCAGCCTGCATGAAATCTCACACTCCGGATGAGCTTGAGGCTGGGAAAGGATGCTCCCGCTGGTGTCTCTGGGGTGACGCTAGGACAGCTGGGCCCGGACGCCCTCCCTGAGGCTCTTCTTTCCAGGAGACACACGAGCTATCTGGGGTGAAGACAAGCTCACAGACTTGATCAACATGGACCGTTACCTCACTGACAGACACTTTACAGTAGCTGAGGAGTTGGAAACCTTTAATATATATATAATGATGTTAGCCAACACCCCTCCTCCCACTCTCAATGCTGCGACCTTGAGAACATTTAAAAGAGCTTGACCTCTAAATTCTTTGTCTCGTGAAGCCCTCTGGGCCCTTTCCTCTGAGGGAGAAAGCATTCTGTCCTCACAAGGGACTTTTTTGTTTCCTTCTGCCTTTGTTATGCAATGGGCTCTCCAGCACCCCTTTCCCAAGGTCAGAAATATTTCCCCAAGACACTGGGAAATGGGTCCTACTAGCCTGCGGCCTGGGGAAGGCTTGGAGTCCTGGCCGTGAACTTGTTATCTGCCCAGGTGTTTTTCCAGTTTGGAATCTTTTCTCCAGGCAGATGTCAGGCACCTCAAAGGGAGAACTATACCACTTCCTCTTTCCCACTTCCCTCTCATCTCAGACCCTGACTGGTAAGTTTGAAGTTCTACTAGAACCATGCAGGCTGTCCTTCTAGGGCAACTCCAAGGAGCTTGCTTGCTGGCTTTGCAGCCACTCTCTGGCCCCTTGCCAGCCTGACATGAGTCAGATCGCTTTCCCAGAGTCTGGGCCTTACTGGAGTTCTTGCTAGGAGAGTTGCTAGGACTCGTCCAGGGCTCCAGAAGGTGGACTTGTTTCCTGGTGGGTTTTAAAGGAGCTTCCAGAAGCTCTGCTTAGCTGACCATGGATTTTGCCCCAGGTGAACCTGGTACCTCCAAGTGGATTCCAGGTGCCGCCTCCAGTCTGGAAAGGCATCCAACCCAACAGGTGTCCTATGGGCCAAGCTCAGCAGCCCCTAAGCCTGGCCTGGAAGAAAGATCAGCCCCTCCAGAACTCTGCCCAGGGCAGCAGGTGCCTACTGGCTGTGGTTTTATAAGTGGGGGAGGGGAGGATGGTGGAGCACTCTTGGGGGTTCTGGAGAGCCAGCTGCTACTTCCAAACTTAGGCACAATGGTCTGTTTCTGAGGTTGCTTCCTCGCCTCAGAGAACCCCAGCGGAAGTTTGGAAAAAACCTCTCTACCTTCTGGAGTATGGTTTTTGGAAGCCAACTGACTTCTGGAACTGTCTTTGGAGAACAGGTGGGATGTAGGTTACTGATGTATCACCCGAATAGCTTGTGTTTTATAAGCTGCTGTTGGGTCTTAGATTGGGGGCAGTGGTTTGTTTTATTTGTGGGGTTTTTTTTTTTAATACTGTATTTTTGTATGCCTTTTGCAAAGTGGTGTTGTTTTTGTACAAGAAAAAAACTCTTGGGCAATTCTCGTGTCGCAAGAGTCTGATTTATTTTGAAAGGCAAGTTTACCTGAAATTTTGAATTTGTTGTGATCATCAATTGCCTGATTTTAAAATGTTGCCTTCTGGGACTTCTAATAAAAGATTCCTCAAACATGTCAGAGTGGGGGCACCGTATGCCAAGTCCCCCTAAGCCAAGGAAAACTATTTCAGTGTAACCACCAGTGATCCAGAGGGTTACATTTTTCTAATCATGTTGCCAACCAGGTCATTCCACTTTGGGTTCCTGAAATGCCATTTCAGACATGTCTAAACAATGTAGGTTGTGTACTTGGTGAACATGAAATTCTTTTGTGAATTGCACAGAGTGCTGAATTTGTACTTCAGAAGGTTTGAAATCCCAGTTCCACTACTTAACTTCTTCTGTGCCTTTTAGCTTTACCTCTCTGACCCCTTGTCATAAAATGGGGATAAACACTACTACACAGGAGGTTGGCAGGTATTAATGAAGTAGTAGACCTCTTTTTTTTTTTTTTTTTTTTTAGATTTTATTTATTTATTTCTTTATTTGAGAGAGAGAAAGAGTGTGAGCATAGCAGTGAGGAGGGGTAAGGGGAGAGGGAGAAGCAGACTCCCTACTGAGCAGGGACCTTGACATGGGGCTTCATCACAGGACCCCAGGATCATGCCCTGAGCCGAAGGCAGATGCTGAACCATCCAGGTGCCCCGAGACTGAGATTCTAAGAGTGAAGACAAAACAGCCCAAAGTTACTCCACTAGTAAATGAGTTGGGATTGAAACCCCCTTTTGCCTATCTCCACAGCCACAGGTCTTCATCACGGCCTAGTAATGCCAGCCTGTTTTGTTAGCATGGGGTGTGTGGAGGAGGTAAGCATGGAATTCCAGCACTTAACTGCCTGTTACAATCGTCCCTCCTCGGGACCATGGTGCCGGCCACTTATTGGGATGAAGTGGAGCCAATGTTCCGTGACCAGTCACTGGGCCATGTCTGTGGGCTGGGTGGGTCAGTCCTGGTTAGGCCAGAGAGGCCCCTCCGGGACTGGGACAGGCCAACAGTTGCTGTTGGGAAAGGCCATGAGCATCATGGTGGAGGGAGGCCACTTTGCCTCAGCCAATCCTTCCTTACAGCTCAGACCTGGTTGGTATCGCCTGCCTGTTCTCCCTCTGTCATCGGGGAGCCTGAGTAGAGTCCAAAAGCTACCCTAAAGCCCTCACGTTGGCAGAGGGAGCCTCATCACACTGTGTAAGTACACCACCTCTGCCACAGGGGACCAGAGCAGATTTTTGCTCAAGGTCCCAGAACAAAATCAGAGTCCCAAACCCAGTCTCCCGGCAGGTAAGCTTTCCACTCCATCCCCACTACCTCTCTCAGTCACCAAACCTAGTGTAGAGACGTGCATTGCTGGGAATCTGAAAACTCCCAATTCCCTCTTCTAGTGCTGGTCACTCTGCACCCAGGATACTCCTCCTTCTTCTTTCTCACTCCCTCCTATCACCTTCCAGAGCAATAAAGTCATCCCCATCCCCAGCCATTTATCAAGAGATGAACATGTAGGACTTCTCTCCCTTTCCTAGCCTGGGATGAATCCCTAGGCCCTCGGTAAAATAGTAGGGACTCCTAGGTAGGGGTACTGGTGTTAATTGTTTTACGTATCTTAATTCTCATGATAACCTAGAGAACCGGGTGGCATCGGTCCCATTTCGCAGATGAGCAAACTGAAATCATTTGTCTAAGCCCACACCTGCTAGTGCCAGCCGGCTGTCTCCAAGCTTTAGCTCCTCCTCGTCCAACTCTGCTGAGAAAGGAGTGGGAATAAAGCCATCTCCTGGGGGGAAGGGAGGGTGTTTCTGGAATGTGAGGTATTTTAAACTCCTTCCTAGCTCATTTCTTACAGACTCCTACCTCTATCTTTGTCTGAAAATAGTCAGGGAGTTTATTCCTGGATTTCGGAGAACAATTCCTACAAATTAGATTTGACTCAGAATAGTACACCTAAGGAACCACGAACCCGACTCAAGGACACACGTGTGGACAATAAGGGGCAGCTGCAAAGCCACCCTTAGTGTAGAAAAGAAAGGTTAAACAATAAAAGGCCAACGCGTGTGCTAATTCCCACCCCTGTGGAAAGCTATTTTGGGGGCACTGAGACAGGTTGAACTATTTTAGATGTGCTGAATTTGTCTAAAGTGCTCCCGGGATTAGGATATTCCAGAATACTCACTTTTGGAAGGAGGAGGAGAGGATGGGGATGACTTTATTGCTCTGGAAGGTGATAGGAGGGAGTGAGAAAGAAGTTCCTTTCTGAGGATAAGCTAGCCAGTTGGAAGATGATTGATGAGTGGGTGACTGGGGAGGGGAGGCGAGGTGTCTAAATGTGTCAGCGAAGATCCGCCGGGGTGTGAGCATTTCTACTTTAAGCCTGGTGGGCGGGATCCCTGGGTGGCCCAGCGGTTTGGCGCCTGCCTTTGGCCCAGGGCGCGATCCTGGAGACGCGGGATCGAATCCCACATCAGGCTCCCGGTGCATGGAGCCTGCTTCTCCCTCCGCCTGTGTCTCTGCCTCTCTCTCTCTCTGTGACTATCATAAATAAATAAAAATTAAAAAAAAAAAAAAAGCCTGGTGGGCAGCTCTTATTAATGTCTTTATTTGGAACTACTGCCAAAGGGATCAACTGTATTCACGTTTCCATTCTTTGGACCAGGAAATGTAAATATGTTCTTAAAGTCACTAATCAGGTGAGTTATTAAATAATTAGCCCCAGTGCCAGGGGCCCAGTAGGTGCCCAGGAAGTGTTGGATTGCCTTTAAACTTGTGAGAGGTGGTATGGATAAGTGGTCTCCCACACCCAGCAGATCTGAGTTCCAAATCTGGCTCCACATTTCCCAGCTGCACCTTTGCCACCACCTTGGGCAAATTATTACCTTCTCTGTAAAACAGCTCTAAATAATAGCTGGGGTGTTGTGGGGTTGTTATGAGCAATAGTAAGTGCTCAGTAAATGATTAGTGTAATTCAAACCATGTAGCAAGCCACACCTTGCTAATACAGATTAGTCATATTTGAAAAGTGATAGAAGCGGTTGGTGAAATAAGGAATCTTCTGAGCATGAGTACTTAGTCATCTGGGGAGCCCGAGCTAGGCACAGGGGGAATGGCGGGCATGACCTGAGCTTCTGGCTGGCCCACAGCATCCCATGACCCACAGTAGGCAGGAGCCGTGAGTCTGTGATGGTGTTGCACGGATGGGCCTTCCATGTGTCCTTACTGGGCAGTGTGGTAACGTCAAACTGAGCCAGAGTCAACTGATCCCAGTTAGCCAGTTAAACCCTCAAATGCCTGTTTTGTTCAGGCAGTGACTCTCAAACATGAGTGTGCATTGAGAATCTACCTGCCCCAACCTGATACAGTAGGTCAGAGCCAGGAATCTACAAGCAAGCAGGGAGGGGAATCCTGAGGTCACACTTAGAAGAACTTTGGAATGAGAAGTTGGGGCCAGGTCCTTTGGAGATTAAAAAAGAATAGCCACAGAAGGTGGTTTGATGGCTTAGTAAAATGGTTAAGAACGGGGATTTGGGGGATCCTTGGGTGGCCAGTGGTTGAGCATCTACCTTTGGCCCAGGGCGTGATCCTGGAGTCCTGGGATCGAGTCCCAAATCAGGCTCCCTGCATGGAGCCTGCTTCTCCCTCTGCCTGTGTCTCTGCCTCTCTCTGTGTGTCTTTCATGAATTTAAAAAAAAAAAAAAAAAAAAGAATGGGGACTTGGAGTTACTACCTGTGTGATGTTGGGCAAATTACTCAACCTCCCTGAGTCCTAGTAGTTTCCTTCCCTGAAATGGGTATAATATTAATACCTACCACATAGCACTGTTGTAAAGATTAAGCAGGTAATTATATGTAAAACACTTAGCATGGTGCCCGCCACAGTGTGAGAGCAGTGATATATGAAGCTAGGTTCCTCATGGAAGTTTATAAGCGTGTGAACACAATCACGAGATAAGACACTATATGTCTCAGGCAAGGGCTACAAGCCTCAAAGGGGAAGAGAGCACTTTGTTTGGAGTCATTAAGAAAGTTCTTGTTGGGGATAGTGTGACTGTAACTGGAACTAGAAGTCCCTGCAGCATCTAGCTAAGTGGAGAAGAGGAAGGTATTCTAGGCTGAGGGAATAGTTTGGGTGCGGGATGGGGGAACTGGGAAGGTTTGTATGGAATCTGGGAATGGGGAAGAATCCGGTTTGATGTGCTGTCTTCTGGGTGTCTCATTTTTTGCAAAACAGGAGTTAAGCTGGATTTCTAAGAGGACCTTTGGGTTGGCAAACATCCTTTGAAATAGGGAAGTCAGGGGAGGAAACTGACTGTGGTTTGGGACACCGTGAGGTTTGAGGTGATGGGGTCATACAAAACAGAGCACCCAACAGGAAGTTGAGGATGTGATACTAAAGCTTTAGGAAGGGGTTTGCAGTGAAGGTACAGATTTGAGACTCATGAGGATATAAAGATGATGAAGGCCCAACCGGCCATGCCATGAGAAAGGGAAGGGACCAGAGACACAGAGGACTTGAAAGTGCCAGGAAATCAGGACTGGAAAGGAGCTCTTCATGGCTCTGTATCTTACTGCCCCCTCTTCCCCCACTCTGACCTTATAGCCTTCAGGGCTTCGCTGTGGATGTGCAGGCCCTCTTAGCTGAGAAGACGGGAAGTGAGCTCCCTCTGAGAACATTCTGATGGACTCTGGAGAAAACCCTATAACTTTACTTTGGGCGTAACACAAACCATATAACATGATGAGCTCCACTCCCTTGAGAGGGGAGCTTCACTTGTTTTGAGCAATTCTGAGCTCCCAAATTTGAATCGACAAATCGCCAATGGAAACAGCAACCAATGAAAAAGTATTCTGATTACTCCCAGGCACTCTGCTAGGTCATATTTTGTCCCTCACCCAACTCATGTCTATCCAGAACCCATGAATGTGACATTTGGAAATAGGATATTTGCAGATGTCATCAAGATGATGTCATACTGGATTAAGGTGGATTCTAATCCAGTGACTGGTGTCCCAGGGAGGGAAAAATTTGGACAGAGGCACACACAGAGAAGATGGCCATTTGAAGACAGAGACAGAACTGGAGTCATTCTGCCACAAACC
Source organism: Vulpes lagopus (assembly GCF_018345385.1). Taxonomy (NCBI): domain Eukaryota; kingdom Metazoa; phylum Chordata; class Mammalia; order Carnivora; family Canidae; genus Vulpes; species Vulpes lagopus. Next base: position 60,901,447 of record NC_054846.1, on the reverse strand, counting down.
AAGGGATGCCAGCAACCACTCGAAGCCAGAAGAGGCACTCGAAGCATCCTTCCGTAGAGGGAAGCTTGGGACTGGGGCCCTGCCAAGCCCTGGATTTGGGGCTTCTGAGGTCCAGAACTGTGAGAGAATAAACTTCTGTTGTTTTAAGCCACACAGTTTGTGGTAATGTGTTATGGCAGCCCTAGGAGATCGATGCAGGCACCAAGTTTACCATGAGATAATCCCACAGGATATAGTTTATTTGGAATATGTAATTAGTATGGGGGTCAGGCTGCAAAGGCACCTAGGGTTGCATAAAAAGCTAGTGTTTGTCTTCAACTTTCTTCTCTTGCCTGGGAAACATGCTTCAGACCTCCCGTGGCATGTTTCTCCTCCTGTCCTATTAAACATCCTCTAGATTTCCATGTTGAACATTTGAGCTTTCTGGATGTTTCACTGTGGATGGCCCTTCCACTCTAATGGCTTTACCTTTAGCCTTCTCCCTATACTCCTTTTTTCTAAAAATATTTTAAACATTTTTAAAAAGATTTTATTTACTGGGGCACCTGGGTGGCTCAGTGGTTGAGCATCTGCTTTCGGCTCAGGTCATGATCCTGGGGTCCTGGGATCTAGTCCCGCATCGGGCTCCCCACAGGGGCCCTGCTTCTCCCTCTGTCTATGTCTCTGCCTCTCTCTGTGTGTCTCTCATGAATAAATAAAATCTAAAAAAAAAGATTTTATTTATTTATTTGACAGATATATAGAGAGAGCACAAGTTGGGGGAGCAGGAGAGGAAGAAGCAGGCTCCCTGCAGGGAACCCTGCGGAACTCGATCCCAGGACCCTGGAATCACAACTTGAGCCAAAGGCCGACGTTCAACCACTGAGCCACCCAGGCGCCCCTAAAATTTTTAAAAATAAATTATTTAAAATAGAGGACAGGAAATAATAGAATGAACACTGGGTCTTCACCCAGATATCACCTTTGCCTCTCTGCACTTCCCTCTTTCTCTTTTTTTGCCATGCTCCCATGCCTATTTCACCCCCTGTATTGTTCTCAATTTTTTTTTAAGATTTTATTTATTTATTCATGAGAGACACAGAGAGGCAAAGACACAGGCAGAGGGAGAAGCAGGCTCCATGCAGAGAGCCTGATGCAGGACTTGATCCCAGGATTCCAGGATCATGCCCTGGGCTGAAGGCAGATGCTTAACTGCTGAGCCCCCCAGGTGTCCCATGCTCTCAATTTTCTAAAGAAGGTGAGGCAGGTGCAGAGGTTGTCTAGCCTGACTATACATCCGTCCTACAGATAGACACCGTACAACACATGCACACACGGGGGATAATGATGAGGTGGCTGGCTGGGGACTTTAGTAGGGGAGACCAAGGATTATTACCCTCCAAGTAATTTGAATATCCCTAGTTCCTTATTCTTACATTTTAGATATGTTCTTCTGAAACTGAAGTTGTCTCAGCATTTTTGCCTTTTCAATTAGAATTTCTTTACCCCAAATAATCTATAAGCAGTGGAGTATGGGAAATGGGCTTCTTCATCTTCCACATCTAGATATACAATTTACTTTAAGTGAAAGACTCCCTTTCTTCTTGAGTTATCTTTCAGAATAGATTGAGCTGTTTGCTATTTGGCCTCACAAAAGGGGAAGTGGGGGGATCCCTGGGTGGCTCAGCGGTTTGGCGCCTGCCTTTGGCTCAGGGCATGATCCCGAAGACCCGGGCTCCCTGCATGGAGCCTGCTTCTGCCTTTGCCTGTGTCTCAGCCTCTTTGTGTGTGTGTGTGTGTGTGTGTGTGTGTGTGTGTTTCACGAATAAATAAATAAAATCTTAAAAAGGGGGGGGAGTGGGGTCAGGGCTAATATCTGGGCATGACTACAAATAGCTTTCTTTTCTTTTTTTTCTTATGATTTATTTATTTATTTGAGAGAGAGAGAGAGAGGGAGGGAAGGTAAAAGGGTCATGGAGAATCTCCAGCAGACTCCCTGCTGAACAAGGAACCTGATCTGGGGCTTGAACCCACAACCCTGAGATCATCACATAAGCTGAAATCAAGAGTGGGACACTCAACCAACTGAGTCACCCAGGGGCCTCCAAATAGCTTTCTCAACTCCTTTTGTCACCTTTTGTCTCCTTATTGCCCTGAAAAGCTTCCCATTTGAGAGCTTTATATTGTTTTAAAATAAATTCTTATTGATTCTTGATCATAGGCTTCCCATTTCCCAATTTTCCCTTGAATTTAAACTTACCAATTAGGATTTCAAGTTACAAATTATCTTGAATGGAACTATTAGTATAATTTAGAGTTCAGAAGACCATTAGGAGACAAACAGGTACAAATGAAATAGCCTAAAGGTATTTAAAATATATGGTCCCATTCTCTTTTGGCTGGATTGGTAGAATTCAAACAAATGGAAATGGTACGATGTTTTTCTCATTTCTCCTGATTTGTTTTGGACCATGGGCTCCATTCTGATTTAGGAGTCTTTCCTGCTCAGCATTTCAGTGATAATTCTCCCCATGGTCTATAGGATCCCTGTTCTCTTTGTTTCTATAGCAACAGTCCCGTGTTGCTTGGCTAGAAGCAATTTTCTGCTGCTGTGGTGAAGCCCCATTTTTTCATTCCTTTCTCCCCAGTTGCCTTGGTAACCAGCTTCTCCCTCTTTGGGTCTCTCAGTGGTAAATTCCACTCCCCTCTTTTTTGCTCTCTCTAGTAACAGTCACCTGGTCATGACTTGGACAGTGCTTTCCTATCTGTGAGTGAGCATACTCTGTCATGGTCAGATTGTCATCATGAAATTAGCTCCCTTTTGCTTTATTTGCATCATTTCTCCTGCCTGCCATCTTTCTAGTGGTTGTCATGGTAACCGTACCCTCTGAAAGTCTCCAGGCAAAGGCTCTACAGTTAACAACCATCATGTGAGAGTGTCTGCCAATATATGGCCACACATCTCGATTTTAAAACCAGCCCCAGGCGGGTACCACAAATTGGCGAGAACAGGCTTTTGATCAAAGCAGACTGGATTGAGAAAAGGAGGTACAGGGTACTCTGGGTTCTGATGTACTCCAAACAATACATGTGGCTACAAGGTTCAGGATGCAGAAGTGGCCATTATGCCAGCAGTGATCCAAGTGATTGAGAAATGTATTGGCAGTTATTCCAGGCAGGCCTACATATGCTCTAAACTTCCAGCGGTAATTCCTCTGGCCCAAGGGATCCTGGTGATATGACCTGAGAGCTGGGCACAGCCAAGTAATCTCAGAGAGAAATAAATTAACCCTTAAATTGGCTAACAAGGGGTTACTAGAATAGATGTTTGGGTACTTTTACACAGTACTGAAGATTTCTCTGCCCTTAGGCTGCTGTTCTTACCTCTTTAGTGAGGCAGATGGGGTGTTACCATTATAATAATACGTGTTCAACAAATGGTAGTTGTTCTGTGCTAGTGTATTGTAGCAGGTACTTTTTTTTTTTTTTTTAAGATTTTATTTATTCATGAGAGACACAGAGAAAGGCAGAGACACAGGCAGAGGGAGAAGCAGGCTCCATGCAGGGAACCTGATGTGGGACCCCGGGATCACGCCCTGAGCCAAAGGCAGATGCTCAACCACTGAGCCACCCAGGTGCCCTACAGGTACTTTTTTTGAATTTTATCCTTATGACGATCCTGAGAGGTATTAATGATAAAAGTGAGGCTAAGAGGTAACGTTAATTGTGTGAGGTCATGCAGCAGCTGATAAGTAGCAGAACTAGGATTTGAACCCAGGTCTCTGATTTCAAAGCCCCCCCCCCCCTTTTTTTTTTATGATAGTCACACACAGAGAGAGAGAGGCAGAGACATAGGCAGAGGGAGAAGCAGGCTCCATGCACTGGGAGCCCGACGCCGGACTTGATCCCGGGACTCAGGATTGCGCCCTGGGCCAAAGGCAGGCGCTAAACCAGTGCACCACCCAGGGATCCCTTCAAAGCCCTTTCTTTTTTTTTTTTTTTTTTTTTTTTTTTTAAATTTTTTATTTATTTATGATAGTCACAGAGAGAGAGAGAGAGGCAGAGACACAGGCAGAGGGAGAAGCAGGCTCCATGCACCGGGAGCCTGATGTGGGATTCGATCCCGGGTCTCCAGGATCGCGCCCTGGGCCAAAGGCAGGCGCCAAACCGCTGCGCCACCCAGGGATCCCTCAAAGCCCTTTCTTAAAGGTTGTGGGGTTTCCTGAATTTCAGGCCTCTGATCTGTACTTTAATCTGAGGGTTACCATTCCTTTATCCTTTCTGCCTTCCTTATTTTCCCTCTTATTTTGCGAGTTGTTTACTTTTCTCTGTTCTCAACCCATCTCTTGCATCCTTTCACTAAAGAGATGGAAGATTTTGTCCTGCCTTCTGATTACGTCTGGGTTTGCGTTTTGGGATAAAAACATTAGAGCGGCTGCCCTTGCCTGAGAACTGGGCAGATCTGATCCTGGAAAACACCACGCCTCTAGCTCACTGGCTCCAGCGCTAGGTAGGGAAACCATTCTCCTCTCCGTTTAACAATTATTGGGTGTCTTTTCCCCATCGGACGCTCTGCTAGGCACTGGAGATTCAGCAATGGCTGGGTAGAACCTGTTCCTTGCCTTTATGGAACTACCAGCCTGGGGCGGAAGTCAGACAATGCAATCAGTATATAATTTTATATTGTAATTAATGGCATGAAGAAAAGAATTGGGAGTGATTTGAGATAGAATTGCCGTTCCGCATTTAAGAGGAGATAGCTTAAAAATCATTTCCGGCAGCCCAGGTGGCTCAGCGGTGTAGCGCCGCCTTCAGCGCAGGGCGCGATCCTGGAGACCCCGGATCGAGTCCCGCATCGGGCTCCTCGCATGGAGCCTGCTTCCCCTCTGCCTGGGTCTCTGCCTCTCTCTCTGTGTCTCTCATGAATAAATAAATAAATTCTTAAGAAAGAATCGATCTTTTGAATACATTGATTATCAGTTGCTTAAAAAAGAGAGAGAGAGAGAGAGAGAGAGAGGTGACAGTTGAGGCTCTGACACCAGCTAGTCGGGAACCTCTCAAACTTGAAACCTAGGTCTCGCTCCCCTCACCTCACTTCTCCTCCCCTCCCCCACAGAGCCTTAGGGATGCGCCGGCGCACTACCGGTTGCCATGGGGACAGCTGCTCCGCGCAAGCGCAGATATCTTCAAGATGGCGGCGGCGGCGGCTGCACGAGCGGTTTCTGTGGGCTCTGGGCTCCGGGGCTTGCCGCGGACGCTGCCTCTCGTAGTGATTCTCGGGGCCACCGGCACGGGCAAATCCACCCTGGCGTTGCAGCTAGGCCAGCGGCTCGGCGGCGAAATCGTCAGCGCCGACTCCATGCAGGTATGACGGTGCGGCGAGCGCCGGGCCTGAGGAACGCGGAGGCCATTTGCGGGCGCCTCAGGTCGAGCGGATGCCCTGTGGCCTGGTGGGAGTGGGTGAACCCCGAGGCTTGTGGGGCGGAGTGGGTAAGTGAAGGGAACCCGTCATGACTGGAGATGCCCACCATGTGCCAGACGTAGTGCCCGGCGACCGAGTCAGCCCTCCTCCCCCTCACGCCTCACGACGTTGCTGTTGGTAGGTAACTGTCTCCGTTGACGGCTTGAGGGAATTCGCCTAGGCAGAGGGAACGGCGTTCCCCGTGGCGCAGAGCGAGTACGCGAGGAGGTGGCGCTTGAACCTACAAGGCTGACGGGCGTCCAGGAAATAACCTGTTGAATGAAAATCATTGCAGAGCTTTTGCTATTTAGGGTACTCGGCGACGTGGGTGTCAGTCGGGCCCCATCTGTGAGTGACTCGTGCGGGAAATGGAACAGGGTGCATGGATGTTCAGGAGACCTGCGTTCTAGTTCCGAATCTGCCGTCGGCCACGTGAGCTTAAACGCCTCTGTAAAGTGGGAAGGGGAATGCCACCTCCTTCACAGGGCTTGGGGCTCGATAGGTGAGAGCAGGAGTTTTCAAATGAAGAGCAGGGTCCTGAGGAAGGCCAGGGCCAGGCACTTGGTAAATGGTTTATTGAGATGTTTAACCTGTTGGCCGCTGGGAGTCAGGCCGCTTTGTCCTCTTCCTTGAGTTAGAGGGAAGCCGAGAAGGGAGTGTAGTACCCGCAGCACCTGGGTGCATTTGTGCTCGCGGTGAGAGTGGGTGACATTTTGGGTAAATCGTTGATGGAGGAACCCTATTTGTTGAAGATAGTTTGCAGTTAATGGCTTTTTACAGAGTATATAGGTGCTTAATATGAAATGCCTGGCCCTGAGTCCGGCACCTACCTGATGGGTATTAAAGCGAGGAGGGGCATTCCTTCTCACGCTACACCCTGTAAACCTCCGCGGCATGGTTTCTACCTTTATTAGCTTTTTTTTTTTTTAATTTTTTAATTTACAAAAATTTTTAAAGATTTTATTTATTCATGAGAGACAGAGAGTGAGAGATTGAGAGGCAGAGACAAAGGCAGAGGGAGAAGCAGGCTCCATGCAGGAAGCCCAATGTGGGACTTGATCCCAGGACTCCAGGATCATGCCCGGGCCCAAAGGCGGGTGCTAAACCACTGAGCCACCCAGGGATCCCTCTTTTTTTTTTTTTTTTTAAAGATTTTATTTATTTATTAATGAGACAGAGAGAGAGAGAGGCAGAGACACAGGCAGAGGGAGAAGCAGGCTCCATGCAGGGAGCCCGACGTGGGACTCGATCCTGGGACTCCAGGATCACGCCCTGGGCGGAAGGCAGGCACTAAACCGCTGAGCCACCCAGGCTGCCCTACAAGTCAGATTTTATAGCAAGCCATACAATTTCTGAGATGGGAGAAATCAGTGAAGACTGTTGTAGTCAGTCATGGAAAGCTCTCTGAAAAGGGACTTGAAAGATGGGTGAGAATTTTGGACGGATAAGAGAGAAGGAAAAGGCGTTATGTGAAAGGAACACAAATGAAGATTTAGAAGGTGAAGTGGGCATAGTGTGTATGTAGGGTAGTGAAAGAAGGGTGTTCATTAGGTATTGTAGATACTGTGGATGGAATCGGGGATGAGTAATGTGATGAAGACTGTAAGAAGCATTCCTTTGTGAACAGTATGCATAATGAATTGGATTTGAGAGTGGGTGTTAGGAATGCAGGGGAAGGGAAAGATGTAACTTTTTTTTTTTTTTTAAAGATTTTTATTTATTTATGAGAGAGAGAGGGGCAGAGACACAGGCAGAGGGAGAAGCAGGCTCCATGCAGGGAGCCTGATGTAGGACTCGATCCCGGGTCTCCAGGTTCCCGCCTGGACTGAAGGCGGCGCTAAACCGCTGAGCCACCTGGGCTGCCCCCGTAACTTTTTTTTTTTTTAAGACTTATTTATTTGAGAAAGAGAGCACACACTCTTGAGTGGGGGTGGGAGGGAGAGAGAAAATCTCAAGTAGACTCCTCACTGAGTGCGGAGCCCACTGTGGGGCTTGATCCCAGGACCCTGAGATCATGACGTGAGGTGAAATCGAGAGTCAGACACTTAAGTGACTGAGCCACCCAGGTGCCCCAAGATGTAATATTTTCGAAGGTATTATGTTAAAGTGGGTTGGTCACTGATTCCTGAAAGAATACACACAATGTGACTTATGGTGAGCCTGGACATCAGGAAGATTTTGTAGAGCACAGTGGGAGTGGCAGCAGGACATTCAAGGGGAAAGTCTACTGGGTGGGTGGAGAGTGCCACAGATGTGACCCTGCTTCAGGATTCTTGCACTTACTATCTCTGCCTGGTGGAACTTATTTAACCATGTGGCTCACTTTCTCTCTTTATTCACATGTCACCTTACTGAGGCCTTCTCCGATCATCCTATTTAAAATAACACACCACTATTCCCTGTTCCCCATTTTCCTCATATACCATATCCCCATTTTCCTCATCATCCATGTCAGGAGAGTGTTCTCAGTAAATCATCTTAGTTTTACATTTATTTTTAAGTAAGTTAGTGGGTTCTGATCATGAGTGTTGTATACAGTGTTGTAATAGCTATTATTCATTTCTCAGAAGTGTTTCTTTACTCGTAGTTTGTGTACTATAAGGTTGAGTTTGCTAGAGGTTTTGTTGGCTGTAAAATAGGTCATGTCAGTGGGACACTGTGCCATACTGGTGATGTGGTGGACCTTACTTAATATTTGATGAAAGATTTGTTGACTTGCCTTATTGAAATCTTGATCCAGGGTAGCCTGGGTGGCTCAGCGGTTTAGCGCCGCCTTAGCCCAGGGCATGATCCCAGTCCCGGGATCGAGTCCCACATTGGGCTCCTGCATGGAGCCTGCTTCTCCCTCTGCTTTAAAATCTTAAAAAAAAAAGAAAGAAAGAGAGAGAGAGAGAGAGAGAGAGAAAGGAAGGAAGGGAGGGAGGGAGGGAGGGAGGGAGGAAGGAAGGAAGGAAGGAAGGAAAAGAAATCTTGATCCATTCAGATTTTTCCTGTGGTTATGTAAGTACCTGGAATATGAGACTTAAAAAATTTTTTTTTTAAAGATTTTATTTATTTGTTCATGAGAGAGAGAGAGAGAGAGGCAGACACACAGGCAGAGGGAGAAGCAGGGGAGCCTGACTTGGGACCCAGGACTCCAGGATCACACCCTGGGCCCAAGGCAGAGGCTCAACCAGTGAGCTACCCAGGCACTCAGAGACTTAAATTTCTTTCATCTTAGGGATTCCTTGAGAATTAATGTAGGAAAACACTTTGAAGATTATTGAGCTTTCTGAACTGGCTATCGATTGTGTTTAGTTTTGATTATACCATGGCTATTTGACCTCTTGGTCTCCATTGGAAAACTTTGACCTTTGATTTTAGTTTTCAGTCCAAATAATGATATAAAGTACCTATGCCCCATTTATGTGGTTGTACACAGTTCTTCATTTCTACCTTTGCTTACATGCCTGTTAACCTGCTTTGCTTGTTTTTTATCCGAAGGAGCGAGATGGTGCTTTTCATTGACTTGAGGTTAACTCAGAATTTTTGGTAACCATGTGAACAAAATGACATTTAAAAAAAGAATTGAAGTATAGTGGATGACACACGTTATATTAGTTTCACGTGTACAAAATGACATTCTTAATGTTGTATTACCAGCTCCTTGAAACCATTTCGAATAAATACAGAGGCAGAATGATAATAATAACTTAAATTTGTATAGCAAATTTGTTTATAAAATAGTTACAGATGCTTTTTATTTTCACAACAACCTTGTAAGGTAGATATTGTCATTTCACAGGTAAGGAAACAGGCTTTGCAGTAAGGTCTTCCAGTAAGTAGCAAACCTGGAGTTGAATATAGGTGTTTACTTTCCATGCTTGCTGCCTTATCCCCACAAAGCCTTGCCCTTTAGATGGGGCAGGAGCAGTAGTGTTCAGGCATTAGAGAGTATTTCTTTTTTTTTTTTTTTTATTTTATTTTTTATTTTTTTATTTATGATAGTCACAGAGAGAGAGAGAGGCAGAGACACAGGCAGAGGGAGAAGCAGGCTCCATGCACCGGGAGCCTGACGTGGGATTCGATCCTGGGTCTCCAGGATCGCGCCCTGGGCCAAAGGCAGGCGCCAAACCGCTGCGCCACCCAGGGATCCCTAGAGAGTATTTCTTAATATGTATGACTCTTCTTTCACAGGAGTGCTACATTTTGAGTAGGATATAAAATGTATTTTAGGATTCGTATTGTGAATCATAGTGTGAATTCATAGTGATGTCTTCAAATGGAGTTTGAACTTAGTGGTGGCCACATGATGCATTGCTTAGGAGAATAAAACTTGCTGCAGCTAAGAGAAATAATTTAATGTCAGTAATTTAATGATACCTGGAGAGAATGTGTACTGAAACAAAGGGGAAACATGGCCTTGTGGAGAGCCTACTTGGAGCAGTAAACTTTGTTGTACAGCCACACAAAGAGTGACCAAATGCAAAGTGTGATAATTAGTTCTTTCAAGGTTCCAGGTCGATCTTTAAAAAAAAAAATATTTGCATTTTAATAATCCCTTTTGGAATGATGTCCAGAATTTTGTATTTCATAAGTGTACTAGTAACTCAAAAGGGATTCTAAAACACTGTTTTATTTTATTTTTTTAAATAAATTTATTTTTTATTGGTGTTCAATTTACCAACATACAGAATAACACCCAGTGCTCATCCCGTCAAGTGCCCCCCTCAGTGCCCGTCACCCATTCACCCCCACCCCCCGCCCTCCTCCCCTTCCACCACCCCTAGTTCATAAAACACTGTTTTAAATCTTAAATTGTCTTGCACTTTGTACTTGTTTTGTTATATCTTTGTCTTACCTTGACTGTAGGGTGATTTCAAGGCAAGCCCTGTTGAGGCAGTTCCCATCCAGGGAAAGTGATTATTTTTGTAAACATTGAATAAGTAAGTGCTTTAAATATTGAGGTAGCTTCTTTGAGGGAAAATCACAGTGGACTATTAAGGGTAGGATGTCTAGGGTGAATACATTGTCATGGAGCCTGATAGATAATGACTTGCTCTTGTAGCCATGTGGCATTAGAAGGTCCTGCCTGGCTTCTTGCTTCCCATTCTCAAGCACTTAATTTGTTGAGTGGGATATTAGAAACACTTTCTGAGGAATTACTTGTTTAGGGACTCTTGCTGGATTCTGCTTTGAATTTCTGCATGGCAGTTGTGACAAATGTGAGAAATTAAATACAAATATTTAACTTGAGTTTGGGGCACCTGTGTGGCTCAGTGGTTGAGTGTCCGCCTTCAGCTCAGGTCATGATCCTGGGGTCCTGGAATTGAGTCCCACATGGGCTCCCCAGAGGGAGCCTACTTCTCCCTCTGCCTATGTCTCTGCCTCTGTGTGTGTGTGTGTGTGTGTGTGTCTGTCTCATGAATAAATAAATACAATCTTTAAAAAAATAATAATTTTCTGAGTTCTTCCAAACCCCAATTTCACAAATTATAGAAACTAAATATTGTTAGCAGTAAGAGTCTAAATTTAAGGAGGGACAGGTAATGCAATCCCTGTTTTCCAGGATGGAAAAACTGAGGCCCAGAAGATTAAAGAGCATGCTGGAGATCACAGTGCAAGACACTGGTACACCTGGGAATTGGATCTGGGTCTTGTGACTCCTGTGTAGTGTCTGATATATTGCAGGAAGATGATACTGAAGGTCTTCTTTTCAGTCTGAGTCTTTTTCTTGGCATGTAAATTCAAGGTACAATGCATTGCCTTCAGTCACTGGATGAAACATTGTACTGAGAACCATGAAGGCACTTGCCAAAAGATGTACAATGACTGCCTGGAAATACAGACTGCCAACTATATGCCAAGAGAAAAATAAACAAAGTATTCTATTTGGGTTTATAGAGAGGAAGTATCTCTAATGCCTTAGTTTTTCAAGTCCTGTGGAGAAGCAGTAGTCATACATAGGAGCACAGTTCCCTTTGTGTTTGTCTAAACCTACAAGAGGAGAAGCAAATGATTTTTGGCAGTCTGGCTATGATCAGGCTATGTGTCATCTAATGGATGTGGAGTTCTGGGTTCTTTTTGTCTGCTTTGGGATATAATTTAGCAGCAGTATCTATTTATTTTATATATATATAAAGGTATCATTATATATATATATATATATATATATATATATATATATAAACCAAAGGACTGTTTGTTTGTCTGATAGTGCTCAAGGGAGATCTGGGATGCTTGGGGGAGGGATATGAAAGGAGAGATGGGAGAGTGGATTACAGTGGCTTACTAGGACATGAAATAAAAGTAATAAAAACCTTGTTAACCAGGAGAGATGGGAGCTATCTGGAGGCTATTTGCCGTGACTGACAGAGATCTTAAAAAAAAAAAAAAAAAAAAAAGACTGAGCCCGACAAGAGGCTAAGAAGGAAATCTCAAAATTTTTGACTCATATAAAAAATCTATGGGTTTTGGGATGCCTGGGTGGCTCAGTGGTTGAGCATCTGCCTTTGGCTCAGCGCGTGATTCTGAAGTCCCAGGATTGAGTCCTACGTCAGGCTCCCTCCATGGAGCCTGCTTCTCCCTCTGCCTGTGTCTCTGCCTCTCTCTCTGTGTCTCTCATGAATAAATAAAATATTTTAAAAAAACTATGAGTTTCTACATCTCTTAGTTCACCTCCATTGTCACTGAGTTTAGTTTTCCTTAGGCTATGGTATTAAGCCTGGGTGGGTTTTTCATATATATGTATATTCACTTTCTTGCAGCTGTGGAAAGAACTGTGGAATCAAACATCCTATGTTATGTGAGGAAAGAGAAGTCACTACTGGCCAAATGAGAAACCATAGGAGAGCACAGATGGGACTTGTAGGTTTAGGTGTGTGAGGAGAAGATGGTGCTCTGATGCTTCAGTGCCTGGGGCAGGGTGTTGAAACAGCTCTTCTTTAAAAGGAATATACTTGGGGGAGCCCAGGTGGCTCAGTGGTTTAGCACTGCCTTCAGCCCAGGGCGTGATCCTGGAGTTCCGGGATCGGGTCCCACGCCAGACTCCCTGCATGGAACCTGCTTCTCTCTCTGCCTCTCTCTCTCTCTCTCTCTCTCTCTCTCTCTCTGTGTGTGTGTGTGTGTGTGTGTCTCATGAATAAATAAATAAATAATCTTTAAAAAATAAAAAATAAAGGGAATATACGTTCAAGGGGTAAATGTTATTTGGGATATACAGGAATTGCCCTGTGTGATTTGTATGTACTTGTATGTGGCTTAACCAAATTGGTTTTGGTTTCTTGTGTAGTTTGAATTTTTTAGATAAATTTGAATCAAACTGGAGTCCTGTTTGCCTCATTACTTACCTTTTGGGCACTGGTTCTGCCCCCTTCCTCATTGTGGCATCCAGAGTTCAAGCTCTTAACCATTATACCATGAATAATCCTCGTCATCATCATAACAGCATAGAAAACAATAATAGGGGGATCCCTGGGTGGCACAGCGGTTTGGCGCCTGCCTTTGGCCCAGGGCGCGATCCTGGAGACCTGGGATCGAATCCCACATCAGGCTCCTGGTGCATGGAGCCTGCTTCTCCCTCTGCCTGTGTCTCTGCCTCTCTCTCTCTCTCTGTGACTATCATAAATAAATAAATAAATAAATAAATAAATAAATAAATATTAAAAAAAAAAAAAGAAAACAATAATAGTATATATGCCAGGTACTGTTCTAAAAGTTTGACACGTATTATCTCATTTAATCCCTTCACCATCGCCTTGTGAGGTAGGCACTATTATCTCAGCCCTACAGAAAATTAATTTCTTGAACCCTCACCTCTGTACTATTCTATGCTTTTTTCCTCCACCTCCTCTTATTTGTCCATTCATTCTGCATCCCAGTTTTTCCTCTGTACCACTGTATACATTTTATTTGGCAGAGGAGGAAGACTATTCCTGCCTGACAAAAGAATAGCATGAACAAAGTAATGGAAAAATAAAAGCGTATGGTGTGTTTTCAAGGAGTGACCAGCAATTTTCTGGTATAGAGGATACTTGAGGGACGGTAGTAGGAGGTGAAACTAAAAATAAAGGACCCTGTGAACAAACTGTAGAGGCCTTTGAAAGGAATGTGGTGTGTGTGTGTGTGTGTGTTAAATATGGGAGTGTTAGTAAATGTGTTTCATTGGGTAACTCTGGTTAGAGAATGGGTTAGAGAGGGATAAACAGCTTAGGATTCAGTTACATTGGCCTGGGTGAGAGGGGCTGGAGTTGAACTGTGGCTGAGAAGAAGAGGAACCATTTTGACATTTTGGAGACAGAATCAATAGGATTTTGGTTATTGAAATGGAAGTGGTTTTTTTTTTTTTAACTTTTTAAATTTATTTATTTATTTATTTATTTATTTATTTATTTATTTATTTATTTATTATAGTCACAGAGAGAGAGAGAGAGAGAGAGGCAGAGACACAGGCAGAGGGAGAAGCAGGCTCCATGCACCGGGAGCCCGACGTGGGATTCGATCCCGGGTCTCCAGGATCGTGCCCTGGGCCAAAGGCAGGTGCTAAACCACTGCGCCACCCAGGGATCCCGAAATGGAAGTTTTTATGAGAAAAAATGATAGAGAACAAAGCCTTTTGATGTTTAGAAAGAAAGACATGCTTCCTGAAAAAAATGCAAATTAACACAGAAAAGTACAAAGGAAATACCACCATAGTCTTAGCATCCAGAGATAAACATTTTAACATGTTGGTGTACATTCTTTCACACATTTGTCTGTGTATTTGTGCACATGTGTTTACGTGTTTTTTTTCCTCCGATTTTATTTTGGTAAAATACACATAAAATTTACCACCTTAACCATTTTTCAAAGTGAACTCTACAGCTGATGTTAGGCTCAAGTTCAGACCCTGAAATCAAGAGTTACATGCTGTACTGACTGAGCCAGCCAGGCCCTTCTATCTTAACCATTTTTAAGTGTACAGTTCAGTGGTATTAAATGCATTTGTAATGCCGTTGTAACCATCATCACCATCTACGTCCATAATTCTTTTTTTTTTTATGTCCATAATTCTTTTCATCTTGTAAAATTGAAACTCTATACTCATTAAACAATACCTCCCCATTCCTCCTTTCTCCCAGCCCTTGGTAACCACCATTCTACTTTCTATGTCTATGATTTTGACTGTTCTTAAGTACCTCACATAAGTAGAATCATACAATATCTCTCTCTTTTGTGACTGGCTTATTTTACTTAGCAAATGTCCTCAAGGTTCATCCATGTGTGTATGTTTTTACATAAATTGACTCATATTTCATATTATTATTTTTTTTACATTTCATATTATTCTGTATCCGCCCCCCCCCCCCAACAATATGTTATGGATAGCTTTATGTGTTAGTGTATGTACATCAGTGGTCTCAATCTGGGGTCATTTTGCCCCCCAGGGCACATTTGCAATTTCTGGAGACATTTTTGGTTGTAAAAACTGGGGAGGAGGTAACGTAGTAGTAATTGTTGAAGTATTATAGATTTACACAAGAGTTTCAAAGATAGTACAGAAAGTTCTTGTATATCCTTCACCTAGCTTCTAAAATTAGCATCTTAGGGATGCCTGGGTGGCTCAGCGGCTGAGTGTTTTCCTTTGTTTGGCTCAGGGCATGATCCCGGAGTCTCGGGATTGAGTCCCACATTGGGCTCATTGTGTGGAGGCTGCTTCTCCCTCTGCTTCTCTCTTTATCTCTCATGAATAAATAAATAAATAAGATCTTTAAAAAAATAAAATTAGGGATCCCTGGGTGGCGCAGTGGTTTAGCACCTGCCTTTGGCCCAGGGTGCGATCCTGGAGACCCAGGATCGAATCCCACGTCGGGCTCCCGGTGCATGGAGCCTGCTTCTCCCTCTGCCTGTGTCTCTGCCTCTCTCTCTCTCTCTGTGTGTGTGACTATCATAAATCAATAAACATTTAAAAAAATAAAATAAAATTAGCTTCTATCATCTTGGTACTTTTTTTTTTTTTTAATGATAGTCACAGAGAGAGAGAGAGAGAGAGAGAGAGGCAGAGACGCAGGCAGAGGGAGAAGCAGGCTCCATGCACCGGGAGCCCGACGTGGGATTCGATCCTGGGTCTCCAGGATCGCACCCTGGGCCAAAGGCAGGTGCTAAACCACTGCGCCACCCAGGGATCCCTGTATTGTAAGTTTTAATCCTTGGTGCAGTCTCATGTGTTGGAAGTATTTTTTCAGTTGGTCATCTGTCTTTTGATTTATATGACTTTTTTGCCATATAAATGTTTTATTTTTTTTAAAGATTTTTATTTATTCATGATAGAAACAGAAAGAGGCAGAGTCACAGAATGAGGGAGAAACAGGCTCCCCATAGGTAGCCGGATGGACTATTCCCTGACCAGGATCACACTCTGAGTCAGATGCTAAACCACCAAGCCATCCAGGTGTCCCAATATAAATGTTTTAAATTTGTATATTCTTATATAGGTTTTAGGAGTATAAAAATTTAATATTCTTTTAGAGAATGCTATAGGGGTGTCTGGCTGGCTCAGTTGGTAAAGCCTGTGACTCTTGATCTTGGGTTGTGACTTTGAGCCTCACGTTGGGTGTAGAACTTGCTTTAAAAGGTGAGAATGTAAAAAAAAAATGATGAGAATGATATAATAGATTTATAATTTATTGAACTATTGGAACTTACAGATGTGTGTAAAAAATGTTGTTGATGCTCTAGCATAAATGAAGGTATACCCAAGGCCTCTTTGCCTTTGCTGTGTCTGTTGCTCTTCCCTTGCAGTCCCCTATACATATGTAACTGCAGCTGAAGTATGGGATTCTGCATTGTCCAGGCTGGTAGCTACCCAGCTACCCAATCAGCAACTTTACTCTCCTTTTCTGGGGTTTACATCTTGCTAGTGCCTCACACAATACTTAGAACATTGGTTCTCACTCTCAAGTGCACATTCCAGTCACCTGGAGAGCATGAAAAAAACAGATTTATAGTATTCGGTAAGTGTCTGTTGATTAGAATTAGATGATTTGCCTAACTTTTCAGGTGCTGATATTCTTCCTAATTTACAGTCTTATTCCGAGGTCTTCATTTAGCCTCTTTAGCCTGGTAGACAGTTTTATTTACTGGGAAAACTGGGTTTTAGTCCTAGCTTTGCCACTAACTCACTGTATCTATAACCTGGGACAAGGTACTGTCCTCTCTGGGCTTTAGTTTCCTCTTTGGCTATATTAGGGAGGGGAACTGATTAGATTAGTTCAGGGATGGGCAGCTTTTTTCTATGAAGGTCCAGATAGTAGATATTTAGACTCTGTGGGTCATATGGTGTCTGTCTGTCACAGTGTCTAAAGCTCCTTTTAGTTCTGGCATTTTGTGGTTCTCTTCTTTCAAACCCTAGCAAGGGGTCTCACCTAGAAGAACCAAGGAAAGTCTTGTTTAACTACCACCAGTTAAATATAGGTAATACCAAGCCTTATATAGTGCTTACAGTTTGCCTGCTACTCTTCTAAATATTTCACCTATATTAACTCTAATCTTCAGAATAACCCAGTGAGGAGTGTAGGTGCTATTATCATCCCCATTTTATAGATTAGAAAATGAGACACCACGAAAAATTAAATACTTAATTAACTGCAAAATGAAGTTGGATAGTAGAGCCAGAATTTGAACCCAGGCATAGCTCCATTATACTTTATTACCTCTCCCTAACTTAGACATAGACCTCTAAATAATATATACTCTATCATAAGGATCTTAAGTAAAATATTATTGAAGCCCTCAAAAGTGGGCCAATATCGAGGCTATAAAAGTGGCCATGAGAGGAACTTTATTAATAATTTTATTTTCTTAAAAGTGGCCATGAGAGGAACTTTATTAATAATTTTATTTTCTTAAAAGAGCCCTTTTGTTTCTGTCCCAGCATTATAGTCACATGGCATTGTCTTTTTAGTTATTTTTAGTATTCCTATCATTTACTTTTCAGAACCATGAGGGGGTTCACTGAATGGAAGCAGTCTTCTCCTCGGTTTCTGGAATTTAATTTCACCTTAATAGTTTATTACTTCAAGCAAGCAAACAGACCAGAGTCAAATGGGGATAAAAATTCTACTGGTAAGAGACAGCAGAAACAGCTTGTGCTATAAGCAGAGTATCCAGGCTTTAGTTGTATCTCTACTGCCAGTCAGTTATATGTCTAGGGAAGCTTTCTGAGCCTCCATATTCTCAAGTATAAAATTTCAGGTGATTGGACTAGGTGGATGATCTCTGAATTTCCTTAAATCCATGCTTCACCAGAGTTTACAGGTGGACTTCTAAGCAGCCACTGCAGAGGCTCTCCATTGCAGAGTTTCTCAGGCTTTAACTTAAAAGTTATGTGCCATTTTTTTTTAAAGATTTTATTCATTTATTAATAAGAGACACAGGGAGCGAGAAAGAGAGAGGCAGAGACACAGGCAGAGGCAGAAGCAAGCTCCATGAAGGGAGCCTGATGTGGGCCTCCATCCCGGGTCTCCAGGATCAGGCCCTGGGATGAAGGCAGTGCTAAACCGCTGAGCCACCCTGGCTGCCCCTTTATGTGCCAGTTTTGCATTCTCTACCCTGATCTGTCTGTATTTATTTAGATGTAAAAATTTTTCAAATTCTTTTTACCATTTAGTTAGATTGATGCTCTCCAGGAATGCATACTTACTATGTATGCACCTCTTAGTTTGAGAAGCATGGCTTTATATTAAGATTCTAGTCCCTTTTCCTTTTTTTTTTTTTTAAGATTTTATTTTTAAGTAATCTCTACACCCTACATGGGACTCGAACTTACAACCTTGGAATCAAGAGTCCCCATGCTCCATTGACTAAGCCAGCCAGGTGTTCCCCCCACCCACCTTTTTTTCTTATATACAGATAGCCATTGGAAGAAGAAAAGTCATGATCTGCACTGCAAATTCCAAAGCACTCCTCTCACCAGACTGACTGAAGGCTTCTCCCACTTTCTGAGCATCTTAGTCTGTCTGATTTAGTCAGCATGTCTGCAGTTGAACTTCTGCCAAACAAAGCTAAAAGGAGTAGTTGCCTGATATAATGTTCCTGTAGCTTGCTCATTCTTTCTTAATAAAGTGTAAAATTTTTTAAAAGTCATCTTTTTATTAAGAAAGAAAAGTTAGGCAAGAGGTTGACCTTTTCCCTACTCTTTCATTTCTCTTCAGTTGAATAATCAAATTCAGACTCCTTTAATCAGAAAGGAAAATCAACTTTCTGGTGTGTGCCAACATCCTTTAAAATTTTTTTTTCCTTTTAGCTTCCATGCCAAAGTCTTTTTTTCTGAAGTTTGGACTGTTAGAATTAAAGAGGATGTTGGGAATGAGGAACTTGAGGTTCCAGGAAAGAAAGCTCACTTCCCCAAAGTCACAGAGCTGATGTGTATAGAACAGAGATTAGCAACATGGTGGGAAGAGAACAATATGAAGTCAGAAGATGTGGATTCAAAGTTTGCCTCTGCCGCTAACTTGCTGTGTGACTTTGGTCAGGTTACCTAACATGTCTAAGTTTTCATTCCCTCATTGTTAAAGTGGAAGCCAACATAACTTCATAGGGTGTGAAATTTTTAAAGATTTTATTTATTCATGAGAGAGAGAGAGGGAGGGGGGGCAGAGACACAGGCAGAGGGAGAAGCAGCCTCCATGCAGGGAGCCTGCTGAGCTGCCCGGGTGTGGACATAAATTGGAGGACTTATACTGTAAGGATAGAAAGATCAGTGAGGAATCCGATGGAATGAGCAGTCTGGTTGGGAAGTCATAAAGCCTTCAATTGGTGTGATGATAGTGAGCATTTTAGGAACTATTTTGCATAAAAGTGGAGAGATTGGAAATGTGGGGAGAGAGATGGATACAGAGGTACTAGGATCACTTCGAGGGTTTTGGTTTGATTATCTCATGGTTCACTCAAGTATGGCTGGGACAATAAGGAGTTCAGTTTTGGATATATCAGGTTACAGGTGTCTGGGGTGATGTTGCTGCTGCTGCTAAGGATGATAGCTAACGTTTATTGACTGCTTCCAAAAGGCAGGCCCTGTTCCATATGCTTTGCATGTATTAATTATTTAATTCTCACCGTAACCTTTTGAGGTTAGCTTTAAGATTATCCTCACTTTATAAGTAAGAAATCTGAGGCACAGAGAGGTTAAATAACTTGTCCAAGGTTACATAGCCAGTAATAGTGGAGCCAGGACTTAAATCCAGGCAACCTGGCTCCAGAGTCCTTACTGTTAACAACTTCACAATATTATATATTCACAATATTATCAATCATCTCATTGATGATGAAAATGTCCACTAGGCAGTTAAATATACAGGTCTGGCATCAAGAGAGAACTAGATTGCAGATATGGATTTTAGGAGTTAGCACAAAAATGGTTATAGAAGCCATGAGTGTCAGACAGTTCACAGTATAGGAATGACAGGTAGATGCCCTAAAGACAGCCATTTCTCAATATTGTTACCATGACAGATATTGCTAACAGATCAGGGGTTGGCTTCAGTAAGGAAACTGAAGGGGCCAGTGAGATTGGAAGAAAAGTGGGAGAGATTGCTGCCATTGAAACTCCAAAGGAGAATGGATTATGGAGAGAGACTAGTAGTATCATATTGTTGCTTTTTCATCATGTGTTTTGAAAGTTTAGTAGAAAAGTGTTAATTTGGCAGCCAGGGTTCATTAGTGATCTCAGAGAGTGGTATCCATGGAGCAGTACAGGGGCAGCCAGCAGAGAAGGTAGGGTGATTGTACTGATTCATAATCCATGATTGTGGTTTTCAAAGCATATGTAATCCATAGAGGCAAGAAAGTGATTGAAGGACTTCAGGATCTAATTTGGATTAGGAAGGAAATGAAGTCCAAAGAAAGAAGGAAAGAAAAACAAACAAGGGGGAGGAGCAGCTTTTCCTCATGCTTGTAGACAGCACTGTTGGGGAATTAATCTGCACTCAGAGCTCCATGATCTGCCTAGTGCTCAGGATCTTGCTGATGAACATATTCAGTAGGACTACCCTACAGAATGACAGCCTAAAGGGATGGAGACTTAAATGAGTAGGACCTTTAGCAGTACACTTAAAGATTTTGGGGAGTTTCTCCAAGGTAAAATTTCTTTGGATCAGGGTTTATCCTCAGGACCATTGACATTTTTGAGCTGGATAATTTTTTTGTTGTGTGTGTGTATGGGGGGAGGGGGAAGTTGTCCTTGCATTGTAGTATGTTTAGCAGCATCCCTGACCTACCCACTAGATAACAGCAGCACGTCCACTCCCGCAGTTGTGACAGCCAAAAATATTTCTAGACATTGCCAAATGTCCCCTAGGGGACAATTTACTTTCAGTTGATAACACACCTCTCGATTCTGCTGGTTTTCCTCTAGGTCTCTGCTGTAAATTTCACTCACCTTCATTAGCGCCTCTGGGCACTTTAGCTTTGTTGGTTTGGAGAGTTCGGGTTATTTTAGTTTTGTGGCCTTTTCCCAAGACATTTTCAATCTGGAAATAAACTCTGAATAGAAGTGAGACAGAAGCATATTTCCTTCTGGTACAGATAAATACCTAGAACATTCATTAAATGGTTAGTGCTTATGAGATTTATAGAAGATGGTTACAGTCAAACTTTAATGTCTCAGAAACTTTTATACTGTTTATCTCTTTATAGTATAGTTATTTGTATCTGTATCTCTTGCTAGCCTGGACTCCTTGAGGACAGGGACCCTTTTTAAATCTTTGCATGCCCTGGGGATCCCTGGGTGGCGCAGCAGTTTGGCGCCTGCCTTTGGCCCAGGGCTCGATCCTGGAGACCCGGGATCGAATCCCACGTCAGGCTCCCGGTGCTTGGAGCCTGCTTCTCCCTCTGCCTATGTCTCTGCCTCTCTCTCTCTCTCTCTCTCTCTCTGACTATCATAAATAAATTAAAAAAAAAAAAATTAAAAAAAAAAATCTTTGCATGCCCTAACATCTTGCAGAATACCTGGCACATAGTAGACTCTCAATAAATGTTTGCTAAGATAAGTCAATTATGTTGATAATTGGCTAAGTAGGTTAAACTTGTAATTTTTCAGAGTATTTCAGTTATCAGACCTCACAAAGAGACCAGAACTCCCTTAGTATTGACAAAATCTGAATTGTACAGAGAGAAGCATTTTATCCAGTCATTTCTATGTACACAGATCATAGGTGTCCTCTGGGAGAATAGGAAATGGAACAGAGTGACATGCTGCCTTTGGAAGGTAACAGATCCTTTAAGCTCTTCCTAGCACCCAGGGCTGTCTATTCTATAGGTAGAGTCTCACTGCAACTATAATTGAAGGCTGGAGAATAGGTGAAATATAAGGCAATCAGCTACAAACCTAACTTACTCTGGTAGGATGATGTTTTCTGGGCAGGTAATAAAATAAGCACAGTTGTGGGATTTATAATATAAATATCTGTATGGGCCAAATGTGACATTTACAAAATTGATTGGTTTCTAAATTTGATTAGATATTTATCCTTAGTGCAGATGTGTAAAATGTGTTGTGTTTTTGCTTTTTGGCTGGGTGGTATGATTTTAATTGGTAAATAATGTATGTCTTAAAATGCATAATTCTTGGGGCTTCTTGCTGGTTCAGTTGGTGGAGGGTACAACTCTCGATCTTGGAAATAGAGGTTCAAGTCCCATGTTGGGTGTAGAGATTACTTAAAAATAAAATCTTTAAAAATGCATAATTCGTAACTGTACAATTCAGTAAGTTATCAAAAAAGTGAAAATCCCTGTGTAACCAAAACTCAGTTCAAGAAATAGAACATTACCAGTCTTCTCAATAATTTTAAAAGTTATGGTATGATCTAGCAATTCCACTTCTAGGTACGTATTTAAAAGAATTGAAAATTTCAAATTTTTGAAAATTTCACTTCATTGCTAATATTCACTGGTTTGTCATTCTACCAAAAAATCTGTCATCCAAGTTTTTTGTTATTGTAAAATATACATGACATAAAATTTACTATTTTGCCATATGTTAAGCATATTCACATTGTTCTGCAAACTTCATCACCCTCCATCTTCAGAACTTTTTCAGCCCAAACTGAAATTCTGTACCCATTTTACTTTATTATTATTTATTATTACTATTGTTATTATTTTTTAAAGATTTTATTCATTTATTTGACAGAGCACAAGCAGGAGGGACAGCAAAGGGAGAGGGCTCAGATTGTGACCTGAGCAGGTGCCTGCATCCACATTTTTTAAAAGAAACTTTTTGTTAGGGAAATTTTCCAACATATAAAAAAGTAGAGTGAATACCAGTTGAACTGCTGTGTGTCTCACCTCCCTTCAGCAGTTAAGAACACTTGGCCAATCTTGTTTCAGTTATTAGTCTGCCCCTCCTACCCTGTTACTGGAACCCAGATCCCAGTCATGATATACTTTTTTTTTTCCTGTTGTTAAAAGCAGCAAATAAACTTAAAATTTTTTTTAAAAATTTATTTATTTATTTATTTATTTGAGAGCGAGAGAGAGTATGTGCAAGCAGGGGAGGGGCAAAGGAAGAGGGAAGGATAGAATCCTCAAGCAGAGGGGCACCGGGGTGGCTCAGTTGGCTAAGTGTCTGCCTTTCGCTCAGGTCATCATCCCAGGGTCCTTGGATCGAGCCACTGTGGGTTCCCTGCTCAGTGGTGAGCCTGCTTCTCCCTCTGCCCCTCCCCCTGCTCGTGCTTTCTCTCAAATAATAAGTAAAATCTTTTTAAAAATGTAAAAAATGAAATTAAAAAAAATCCTCAAGCAGAATCCCTACAGAGTCCAGAGCCCAAAGCAGGGCTCGATCCCAGGACCCTGAGATCATGACCTGAGCCAAAATTCAGAGTCGGTCACTCAATCAGCTGAACCAGCCAGGTGCCCCAGTGATCATAATTCTCATGTCATTATTAACAAATATCTTTTCAGCATCATTCTTTCTCTCATGCAATGCAGATATAGATGTACTTTACATATGCCCTTCATCTACCCTTGCCTTCTTGCTTGTTAAAAATTTATTCATGGGTAAAATGAAAAAATACACAGTAGCTGTGGTCACAAGTTGCACAGTTATTTGTAAGCTCAACTGTAACTGTTGAAAGAAGTCATATTAGAATGGAAGACTGAAGCAACATCGTTATAGATGTAACTTTGGATCAGCTCTAATTTCTTTTTTTAAAAAAACGTATACTTTCATTCATATGTACCTCAATATGTTGTATACCTCAAAGTTAAGGACTCCTTTTTTTTAAAAAAAACATAACCATAAAGCTGATACCTAAAAATAATCCTTTTATCATCAGATATCCAGTTAGTATCACCTATGTCTTTGTGCCCAGTTTCTTTTAATCTAGTGGTACAGGAAATGAAAAGTTGACAAAGATGACACTCAAAGATGACAATTTACACTGGTAACCAAGATGTACTTTGTGTGATTTACAGTTTTTAGTTTGTTAACTCTATAAGCAAGACATCTACTTTCCTTAAATCACTAATACTCTTTTCTTTCTGATATTTGTTGACGTTTATATATACCATAAACAGTACAACAGACCACTTCCTTTAATAAATATGGTGAGCCTCGTTCTGGGGTTGCCTTTAGTATTTGTTGATGTTTTTGTTTAAACAAAAGATAAAAATAAAAAATAAATAAAATAAACTTACCATTTCAAGGAGTTCTAGAACAGGGACATCTGGGTGGCTCAGCAGTTGAACGCCTGCCTTTGGACCAGGTCGTGACCCTGGAGTCTCAGGATCAAGTCCCACATCGGGCTCCCTGCATGGAGCCTGCTTCTACCTCTGCCTGTGTCTCTGCCTCTCTCTCTGTGTGTCTCATGAATAAATAAATAAAATCTTTAAATAAATAAATAAATAAAAGCTTAAAATTTTTTTTAAAAAACATACACATAAAGGCAGGACTCAGGATGAAAATTTATATGTTTACATTTTGGCTTTTTTGGAGGTGGGGGTGATAATTGTGCATTTACAGCTATGCCTTTCCTTAACATTAATCTCTGTTAAAAATGAGAATCCATTTACAAGGTTCAGAAAGTCTCTACTGACAAAATCAGGTTGTTGTTTAAGTTCTTTAACTAACATTGATTAGGTCATTTGGAATTCAACAGAGCCAACTAAAGTTTGTGGGGAAGAGGGAGAAGAACACAGAACACAGAGTTATTAACTCCTGTCCCTCCTATAGTTTTCTTAATTCATGCAGAAGACTGCTGTGTACAGTATATGCTGTGGCACCTTCTGATGTCAGAAGGACATCTTGTTCAAGATACACAGAAAAGCACACCCGATGATTTAAGATTCCATCAATATTCAGGTGTAAGAATGGATGTCTGTTGTGAGTTAATGGCAGAGCTGGTTCTTTCCTATGGCTCTTTATATTTCTTCTGTGCGGGGGTTTTACTAATTAACATTTTTTTTGTTCCTTGAAGATAGTGTATATCCTTGTTGGGTAAACAACCTCAGTAGTTAAGAGCATAGAAGCTTCAGAGTGCTAGTGACACTAAACTTCTCATTTCTCTTGCATTGTGATAGTAATAGTAGTGGTTGTAATATAGGTAGTAATATAATGACCCTGTATATCATATGCAAAGTGTTAGGGAAAAACCAAGTGCTTTTACGTGTATTAACTCACTTAATCCACACAACAACCCCATGAGATGATACTGTTATCCTCATTTTACTGATGAGGGATTGAGGCAGAGAGAGGTTAGTAACTGACTACTCCACAAGTAAAAATAACTGGTGAGTGGCAGAGCTAGGAATTGATCTGAGGCAGCCTGGCGCCAGCGTCCTTCCTCCTAAACCATTATACTGTACTGTACTTAATCGACACCCATGTAAGTAAAGGGAAATGTGAGATAAAAAATGCTTTTAACATCTTTGTGGGCTCTATGGAACTTATTATTTGTTCATTCAATGCTCCCTGTAGAATCAGTGATTACAGAGAGAACATTTAATCTCAAAGCATTCATCCCTATTTTCAAACTAGTATTTTCAGATCTGTTCTCCATCTGAGACCTTGCATTTAGAAAAAGTACATTTGAACTTTTTAGTTGAATTGGCAGATCAAGAGCTTACAGACAGGATATTGCCTTTGAGTATTTAGACTGTATGTGCTGACCCCCTGAAGCAGTAATTTGGTTAGATCACAATGTTTCCATTAGAGTACAGCAGTATTAGGGGTTCTGACTTCAAAGTGTGTCTGTGTGTGTTTTATATGTATCTTTGTAAATAGGCCACTTCTCTACAAATGGAGCCAAGATTCTAAAAATCTTTCAGAGCCATTTAAATCCAAGAAATATCTAAGCATTTGAAGTAGAACTATGAGCCATGCAAATGTTACCTTTCTGGAGACTTGTGATAAGTAAAATAAATAAAACAACCTGCCCATTTTTAAATGCTTGCAGAACCTAAAGAACGTCCAGTTAATCCTGCGGAATTAGTTCTTACTTGACCATTGATTTACATACACTTTTTATCTTTAAGTCTAAGCTAATAGCCACTGTTTGATAAGAAAGCCAGTGTTCTGTTTTCTTTTGCTTCCTTTATCTTGGGTGTTTGTAGGTCTGCTATTCTCTCAACACATATGCTTAGAAACACATCTGTTCTGGTGCTTTGGGTCAGTCCCGTGTTTGGCTAGAGGGAGGAACAGATCACCATTGCTACTTATGAAGTTTGCGTTTTATGGAGGCAGGTGACTTTCTCATGCTAATTTTCTTTCCCTTCCCTAGGTTTATGAAGGCCTAGACATCATCACGAACAAGGTTTCTGCCCAAGAGCAGAGAATGTGCCAGCACCACATGATCAGCTTTGTGGATCCTCTCGTGACAAATTACACAGTTGTGGACTTCAGGAACAAAGCAACTGCTCTAATATCCTTATGAAAGAGCAACTAGATTTGGTGGGTACAAGGCAGCGCAAGCCAAGAGAGAAGTTTTCTTTTCAGTGAGTTTCTTAAAACCAGGGGCACCCAAGACGTAACAACCAATAGATAGCATCCCCATCAGAACTATATGGATCAAAAATAGAATGCTCTTGCTTCTCAGAGTCATCAGACTGCAGGATCAGCTATCCCTTAGGTGCTTATTAGAAATGCTGAATTTGGGCCTCACTCCAGAACTACTGAATCAGAATCTACATTTCACAAGAGTCCCAGGTGATTCATATACATATTACAATTTCAGAAGCAGTTTTAGTGAAGACAGCACTGATTTAGGAATTAGAAAATCTGTTCTCTAGTTCCAGAACCTTTGGAACAAGTGAATTTTATTGAGTAGAGCATTTACCCCACCCAGTTCCAGTTTCTCATCCTTTAAATGGGGATGCAAAATCAATTTATAGATATAATGGAGTTACTTACATTTAGAATTGAATAGGGATTGTTGGGTGAGGACTGCAAAACAATAAAAAAAAATTTTTTTCCTATGATCAGTGATCTTTGATTGATTAATTAGGCTCTATACCCAGCATGGAGCCCAACATGAGACTTGAACTCACAACCCTGTATTCAAGACCTGAGCTGAGATCAAGAGTCCGATGCTTAACCAGCTGAGCCACCCAAGGTGCCCCTTGTTTATTTTAAAATTAATTCCAGTACAGTTAACATATAGTGTTACATAGTTTCAACACCAATAAATTTTGAAAAAAGAATACTATAAGGGAGACTGTCCTTATATTTTAAGTGTCCAGACTTCCAGGTGGGGTGCCTGGCTGGCTCTATTGGTAGAGCATGCAACTCTTAATTTCCAGGTTGTGAGTTCAAGCCCCACATTGGGTTAGAGATTACTTAAAAAAAAAAAAAAAAATTGGACTGCCAGATATTAAAATATAAGGAAAATTCATAATAGTTATAATAACATGGAACTTAATACTAGACAAATATATGACACAGAACAGAAAACTCAGGTACAAATTCAAATGGATATATATATTTACCTAATGATCAAGGTGGCATTTGAGGAACGCCTGGGTGGCTCAGCGGTTGAGCATCTGCTTTGGCTCAGGGCATGATCCTGGAGTCCTGGGATCGAATCTCACATTGGGCTTCCTGCTTGGAGCCTGCTTCTTCCTCTGCCTGTGTCTCTGCCTCTCTCTCTCTATGTGTCTCTCATGAATAAATAAATAAAATATTTTTTAAAAAGATGGCATTTGAAACAGTAGAGAAATAATATAGTAGTTAATAATTATTCCTGGAATAGCTAATTTTTTTGGAAAAAATAAAATCACAATCTCATATATAACATTGCAGATGGGTCTCAGAGTTAAATACATGTATTTTTAATGAAACTTTGAAACAAATGGGATAATATAGAATTGAGTAGTTATATGATTTTAGAGTAGGGAAAAGTTTTTTTGGGGGAAAAAGGGTTTTTAAATGGATTTTTAAACTCAGTTTTTCTTTATTTTACTATGTTAAAATACAGAATTTACCACTTAACTATTTTATTTTATATTTTATTTTTTCAAGATTTTCTTTTTTTTTTTAAGATTTATTTATTTATTTATTCATGATAGAGAGAGAGAGAGAGGCAGAGACACAGGCAGAGGGAGAAGTAGGCTCTCCGCCGGGAGCCTGACGTGGGACTCGATCCTGGGACTCCAGGATCATGCCCTGGGCCAAAGGCAGGCGCTAAACCGCTGAACTACCCAGGGATCCCCTATTTTTTCAAGATTTTATTTATTTATTCATGAGAGACAGAGAGCGAGAGAGAGAGGCAAAGACACAGGCAGAGGGAGAAGCAGGTTCCATGCAGGAAGCCCGACGTGGGACTCGATCCTGGGTCTCCAGGATTAGGCCCTGGGCCGAAGGCAGCGCTAAACCACTGAGCCACCCAGGCTGCCCACCACTTAACCATTTTAAAGTGTACATTTCAGTTGTGTTGAATACATTCACATTGTAGTGCAACCATCACCACCATCCATCCATATAACCTTTTTTTTTTTTTTTTTAAAGATTTATTTATTAGAGCACAAGTGGGAGGGGCAAAGGGAGAGATATGAAGAATCTCAAGCAGACTCCCTGCCTGATGTGGGGCTCCATCCTAGGACCCTGAGATCATGACCTGAGTCAAAACCAAGTGTCAGGTACTCAACCAACTATACCACCCAGGTACCACCACCTCCTTTTTTAAAGGAAAGTAGCTAGCTTTGAGTATGTATGAATTAAGAATTTGTGTTGGCAAGAATGTGTGTCTACCCTAGAGTAACCTTGCCACGAGTATAACTGGAGATAGATGGTAGATCTCATTCATAGCACCATTGCTCTTAATGGCAAAAACAAACACCTAGATTCTTACTTACAGAAGAATGTATAAAATTTGCTTTGTTCATATAAGTGGTTTTTCAGCAGTGAAAGTGAATATATTGTAGCTGCATGCAGCAATTGATGTGGGACAATTTCAGAAACATTATAAAATATGAGAAATTCTAGAAGGATGCATATACATTCATACCATTTATTATAAAAGTTAAAAAGCAAGCAAAACTAACCAATGTATTTTTTAGGGGGTTATATATACATAAGGAATAACATAAAGAAAAGCAAGGGAATGATAACAAGAAAACCAAACAATTCAGGATAGCAAATCTCAGGTTTCCCTGCAGAGAGGGGAAGTGTAGGGGGTTGGAATGGGAATGAATACACAAGAAGCTTCAAAAGAATTAATAATATTCCTTTTTTTACCTTGAGTTCATGAGTATTTATTATTAGACTTCATAATGTATGGATGTTCTTTTGTGTATATTAAATATTTTATAATTTTTAAATATTTTTTTTTAAATTTTTTTAAATTTATTTATGATAGTCACAGAGAGAGAGAGAGAGGCAGAGACACAGGCAGAGGGAGAAGCAGGCTCCATGCACCGGGAGCCTGACGTGGGATTCGATCTCGGGTCTCCAGGATCGCGCCCTGGGCCAAAGGCAGGCGCCAAACCACTGCGCCACCCAGGGATCCCTATTTTATAATTTTTAAAAAATTAGCCCACTATAAACAAAATTAAAAAACAGACTATAAGCCAGAGGAAAAATACTTGTAACCTAGGAAAAGTGAATAGTTCATATCCTTAATATATGAAGAACTCGTATGAATCAGTATGAAAAATTCTTAAAGGGCTTGAGTAATAATTCACAAAGGAAGAAATATAAATGATGGTAAATGGAGAAAAGGGTTTTATCCTTGCTGTTTTATCTGCCATGCAGATCAAAATAGTGAGATCATATTTTTTTGCCTATCAAATAGGCAGATATTAAAATGTAGATAATTCTTGCCCTACCTGCTATACGAGACAGTTGTATCAGATGAAATAATATATATGAATGCCCTTGGCAAATTAAAACATAACACTGAATGTATGTTGTTGCTTTAAGACAGTTTGGTTATTCAGAAAGAACTTAGAGAAAGTGGAGTTTTCAGAGGGCAGCTGGGGATGACTTAATCATCACTTACAGGATCGGATATTTTGGAGTTTAGGTAAGAATCTAAAATCAGAATGTCAAAACTGAAAGTACCTTAAGAAATATCCAGTTAACCTTGTTTTGACAGGCTAGGTAAGGTATTAGATACTAAGGCCCAGAGAGAAGGATTTTGTCCAGTTGTTTCATGGCTTGGGCAAACAAGTTAAACCTTTTCCCACCAAATATCTCCTATCCCATTCTCCTTCTCTCTTTTTCACTCTCTCTCTTTGGCATCTCACCATTTCCCCCTTCCCTTTTTACTTTCTTTGGTCCTTCTCCCTTTGTCACTCATAGTATATACTTGAATGTTTATTATAATTACTGTAATTGTGTATGCTCCTTATACTTAATAGGGGGAATATAGTATTTCCCCCCCCTCTCTTTTTTTATTTTTATCTTTTTAAAGATTTTATTTATTTATTTATTCATGAGAGAGAGAGAGAGGCAGAGACACAGGCAGAGGGAGAAGCAGGCTCCATGCAGGGAGCCTGATGTGGCACTCGATCCCAGATCCTGGGATCATGCCCTGAGCCAAAGGCAGATGCTCAACCGCTGAGCCACCCAGGCGTCCCTCTCTCTCTTTTTTAAAGATTTTATTTATTTGGGAGAGACAGAGAGAGAGCACAAGTGTGGGGGAGAGAGAGAAGCAGGCTTCCCAGTGAGCAGGAAGCCTGACAAGGGGCCAATCCCAGGACCCAGGGATCACGACCTGAGCTGAAGGCAGATGCTCAACCAACTGAGCCACCCAGATACCCCAGTATTTCTCTTTTTAAAAAACAAATAGAAAGGGATACCTGGGTGGCTCAGCGGTTGAGTCCAGGTTGAGTCTTTGGTCCAGGGCGTGATCCTGGAGTTCTGGGATGGAGTCCCACATTGGGCTCCTTGCATGGAGCCTGCTTCTCCCTCTGCCTATGTCTCTGTCTTCTCTGTCTCTCATGAATAAATAAATACAATTTTTAAAACAAAACAAAACAAAAGGGAAACAATGTTTCTTCTTTAAGATCCTTGATTTGTAATAGCTTTCTTCCCACCCCACCCAGCCTCTCTGGGGTTAGTGGGCTTCTGATAGAAAAGAGGTCATCTATCTCTGGGCGCACAGACAGGCTGGCAAGGGGAAGAAAGGTATAAATGAGTCAGTCTTTGTCTAGGTCGAAAGTCTCTTTTTATCAATTATCCTCAGAAGCAAAGCCCTCCATAAAGCAGATAATTATCTGTTCACCAGAGATTCTAAAGAGAAGAATTTAAAGTAGTGGGGATATAAAAACAATAGTGGCTCAAGTAAATTCAGTGCTTACTCAATTGAAAGCAAATATTTCGGGCATCATGGTAGGGGATTTATATGCCTCGTCACATTTAATGCTCCTTAGACTTCAAGAGAATTTTACAGGTGAGAAAACTGAAGCTCAGGCTGAATAACTTGTCAGAGTTGGAGCTGGTAATTGAGATCTATTTGTCTTCAGAAGCTGTGCTTCCCAGTTTGCTGGTGGAGTCTCAAGTGGGGCTGAAATGTGCAGTATTACCATGTAATGGTGGGGACTGACTGAGTCTAGGAATCGTGGTGTAGGGAAACCAGCTTGTATTCTATTGTAGAAGGCAGTCACAGAATGGATGTCACCTTGGTGGCTTCCTGAGCAGCTCACACTTGTTTCTCTGAGAGCCCTTGGGCTTGTGCTCATTAAACTGATTTGGAATACCAAGCAAGCTTTGAATTGTAGCAGCGAGGCCTAGAAACTTCTAGAACTGAAAGGAATTACCATCATGCATTTGTATGTGGTTTATGCAAGTCCCTCCAGAACTAATGGGAAATGTTTCTGGGAACTCATGGGAGAGGGTGAAGACTGGTATCAGTTCATCTTGGTTTCCACCCTTTCTTCTCTGTTCTCCAGACGAATAAATGAGTGTGGTTTCTTGCTAATATCCTCCTTCCCAAGTGAGTCAGGATGCTCTTCTTGATATTAAATATTGTGATGTCTTTCTTAACATTCACATTGAAGATATATTTGCCCGAGACAAAATTCCTATTGTCGTGGGAGGAACCAATTACTACATTGAGTCTCTGCTCTGGAAAGTTCTTGTCAATACTAAGGTATGTTTAGTTCCTTTATAAGTCACTGAGGAAATGGGTTCCTCTTTCTTGCCAGCTAATTTTAGTGGGAGGAAAGTTGACTCTTGTCTATTTCTTAAACTCAGCAACTGTAATTTTCTTACTTAATATTCTGAAGCAAATGCCACCTCCATATGTGAATTGTGCTCCTCCAGGGTGGCCTGAGGGCAGGGGCTGTGTGTGGGAAAAATGCTCCCCTGTGAATTAATTAGCATCTCCATGTAAGTTAACAGTACATCAGTCTGACTCAGCATTTCCTGGCTGTAACAATCTGTACATCAGTGAGATGCCCAACACTAACCTTTCGTATGGAGATGCTATTGCCTAGGGGGAGGCTTTGCAAACTGTATTGTGCAGGCAATCCTGATCCAGTCTGGTCACTTACTGAGAAGACTGGGCTCCTAGATATGTTCATACAGATGTGTTAGCCCTGGTTCCTGTTTGTACTTCTGACAAGGAAGCAGGTAACTGAGTACTTCGCTCAGCAGTAAGTCCTTTGTGTGCTGTGGTCTCACAACACTACCACGGTGTATTGGAATTTTCTATCATCTGTCTCTCACTATATGGCAAGACCTTCTGATTTCTCTCTGTTCTGTATTTCTAACTCCCAGCAAAGCACCTGGCATATATACTGTTGCAATGCTTGTTGAACCGTTGAATTAAATTTACTTCTAAATCTTCTTTTAATAGCCCCAGGAGATGGGCACTGAGAAAGTGATTGACCGGAAAGTAGAGCTTGAAAAGGAGGATGGCCATGCACTCCACAAACGCCTAAGCCAAGTGGACCCAGAAATGGCTGCCAAGCTGCACCCGCATGATAAGCGCAAAGTAGCCAGGTAAGAAAGCCTGGGCCTACTGAGCCGAGTCCCTCTGGAGTTGGGGAGCCAGTTTTTCAGTGCAACTGGGTAATG
This sequence comes from Vulpes lagopus, assembly GCF_018345385.1. NCBI lineage: Eukaryota > Metazoa > Chordata > Mammalia > Carnivora > Canidae > Vulpes > Vulpes lagopus. Next base: position 60,868,538 of record NC_054846.1, on the reverse strand, counting down.
AGAGGGGTTTGGTAATAGCAGGAATTGGAGATTGGTGTGTTCCCAGCCCAGAGGTCATGAGGCCCTGAGGTACTGCCTCAGTCCAACTCTCTCAATAAATAATTGCATCCAACTTTGTTGTTCATTTAAAATGTATAATACAATAGAGTTTTCCCTAGGGCCTAGGTAATTGTGCTTCATTTTCTATTTGATCTTTGCTTGTATAACAGTTTTCATATAAATTTTTTCTGGCATGCAGTTGGTTTACATTGTGATTTGAGTTTCATAATTGATGGTATAATGCTGAGTTCTGTCCCAGCAGCTTTCCCGCTGGGAAGTAGATTTTATGAACCTGTCTCGTAGACCTGCTCACCTTCACATATGGAGGTTTTCTTGAAGAGGTGGTGAATGAACTCATAAGGTCATGTTTTCTTAGTTTTTTTTTTTTTTTTTTTTAAGATTTTATTTATTTATTCATGAGAGGCACAGAGACACAGGCAGAGGGAGAAGCAGGCTTCCTGCGGGAGCCTGATGCAGGACTCAATCCCGGGACTCAGAGATTATGCCTTGAGCCAAAGGCGTGAAGACACTCAACCACTGAGCCAATCCCTCTTAGGTTGCTTTGAAATCACAGTCTTGTGTGTTAGGTTTATTTTTCTGCAGTGTTGGGAGTGATACCATATCTGGCAAAGTAGAGGGTCTAATGAAGGATGGTTGATTATGCAGATTAAATATTATAGAACCACCTGGTATTGATAGGGATTGTGAAATAGTCCACTTAAATGAATGTTCTAGATTAGTGTTTCTTAATCCTTTTTCATTATCCCCCACCACCCTACATGTACCCAGTGCCTTTTTAGAAATTTTTTCCTAATTGTACTTCCCTCCCTCCCTGTTCTCCATGAAGTTTAGTACTAAAGAATAATATTTCTTTGGGTATGATTGCCCTCAGAGGGTCATACCACTGTAATATCTAAGTTTTTTTGCCCCCTTGAAAGCAGTATCACCCCGGGTGATAATGCATGTTCTAGATAAATGAAGTTTATACCTTCAGTATCTAAACATTTATTTTAAAACATTTTAATAGGGATCCCTGGGTGGCGCAGCGGTTTGGCGCCTGCCTTTGGCCCAGGGCGCGATCCTGGAGACCCGGGATCGAATCCCACATCGGGCTCCCGGTGCATGGAGCCTGCTTCTCCCTCTGCCTGTGTCTCTGCCTCTCTCTCTCTCTCTGACTATCATAAAAAAAAATAAATAAATAAATAAAAATAAAAATAAATAAAAATAAAAAAAAAATAAAAATAAAAAAAATAAAACATTTTAATAGGGCAGCCCCGGTGGCGCAGCGGTTTGGCGACCCCTGCAGCCCAGGGCGTGATCCTGGGGACCCTGGATCGAGTCCCACGTTAGGCTCTCTGTATGATGCCTGCTTCTCCCTCTGCCTGTGTCTCTGCCTCTCTCTGTGTCTCTCATGAATGAATAAATAAAATCTTTAAAATAAATAAATAAAATAAATTAAAAAAAATTTTTAATAGAGATCTTTCAAAAATTTTTAGAAAACAGAAACTTAATGATGAACATTCATTTTTATATTGTTTTATGATGTGATTCTAGAGCTTGGTCTTTATTATCCTCTCCTTTTATTAATGAGTTCTTTTTTATCACCTCTCCTCATTTTGCTACTTCTAAACTAGTAATGAGCCAAGAATTGTGTCCTAGTAAGAGTCAGTAGGTTCTTTTTTTTTTTTTTTTTTTTTTTAAGATTCTATTTATTCATGAGAGACACAGAGGCAGAGGGAGAAGCAGGCTCGATGCAAGGAGCCCAATGTGGGACATGATCCGGGATCTGGATCACGCCCTCAACCAAAGGCATATGATCAACTGCTGAGCCACCCAGGAACCCCAAGTCAGTAGGTTCGGAGCAAGAGATCTAGTCTCTTCTTTAGAGAGGACTGGAGGACTTTGTTCATCTTTCTTTTAGTTTGAGACTATATCCTAACCTCCAGATAAATGAGATTATCTATTACAATTTTTCCTCACAGGTCCTCTTTGAGTGAGCATTGGTACAGAAACATAGGGGGCCTCTACTCTTGTGTTAGGGATTCAGGAAGTAGAATTGGGTCAGGGAGGGAAAGATCACTTTCAAGCTGATAAGTTGCCAACACTCAAGAGTGGTGTAGTGTAGGTATGAGAGTTATATTACCTGCATAATCTAATAGAGGCAGACAGAGTGGATGGTGGCTGAAGAATAAGTATCTGAGTTCTTTCTTCAGTGGTCTTTGTGCTAGTAGAGTACCAAATCAGTCAGAAGTGCTCTTCATTAATTCTAGACCTATGTTAAAAAAAAAAAAAAAAGCTGGATATACAACAGCTTGATGAGCTGGATATACAACATACTTTTGTACTGTGGGAAAGGCGTTCCAGCAAGACTGGACTTGCTGGCTTGTAACAGTCTCCCAAATAAGCTCTTTTACTGCTTACCTGAAGGTGAGTGTGTCCCATTCTGTTTGTGTAGAAGAAGCCTGTTGTTTCTGAACCTGAGTTCAGAAAAATTAATATATGTTTACAAGAATAGTATTAGTCTTACTTTATCTAAAATTTTCTTTGGAACTGTTTTCTGGGTAGCTATAGGATTGGAGTGACTCCAGGCCTTCATGGCTTTGGGGGCTTATCAGTGAAAATGAGAAAGAGGTGTTTGTAATAAATAACCTTTCTCCTTGTCTCATTTGAGAATGAATATTTTCTAATGGTTTTTATGGGTATGCCCCCCCCCCCCCCCTTAAATGGCTTAGGAGCTTGCAGGTGTTTGAAGAAACAGGAATCTCTCATAGTGAATTTCTTCATCGTCAACATGCGGAGGAAGGTGGTGGTCCCCTCGGAGGCCCTCTGAAGTTCCCTAATCTTTGCATCCTCTGGCTTCATGCTGACCAGACAGGTAAAAGCCCTTTGATGCCTTAGAGTCCATCTGAGATAGAGCTTGTTATAATATGTGATTATATGTATATAAATACGCATAAGATGCCCAGAACCACAAGTGGCTCATAATAAGCACTAAACAAGTGTTAGCTATTAATTTTATAATTCTTGTTCTTCATTAACTTAGTAAGGCACAGTGCCCTTCCCCTAGGTATCTGTCTGGAAAGGGAAGAAGGGTAGCCCTGGCACTAGGATAAGATACCAAGGGTGGGATAACATGAAATGGGTAGGGTGGGTAAGAGACTGCCATCCAGGGAAGGTCTGAAGAGAAAGAGAAGGAAGGCTTTGTGGAAGGAGGTCTGCCTCCCTGGATTGATGAGATGGAGGCTGCATCACTGATTATTCTAGAAGCAGCAGGCCTCAGAAATGGATATGATGGTTAATTAGCTAGCCTGATGATATTTTTTGGGTTTTTTTTTTTGTAAAGTATGGTAATGCCCTGTGATAGTACTAACTTCTTCATCCAGCTAACATTTAGTAAGCATCTCTAATAAAGTGCTAGATATGCTGCATAGTCCTTGGATTTCAGAGATGAATATGAGACAGTGCCTGGTTTTTAGGAGCTCCTAGTCTAGTGGGGCAGCAAAGATAGATACTACTTTGTGATAAATTCTGGGCCAAAAAGTGCTGTAAGGCCACAGAGAAAGGATGATGAGCATTCTCTTGAGGGCAGTCAGAGACCCACTTAAGACAAATTAGTTAACCTTCTTGTGCCCCAATTTTCTTTTCTGTAAAATGGAATTAATGATAATAATATATATATATGGATTGAGGATTAGATGAATTATAACATACAAAGTGCTCAGTTGTGCGTAACACGTGGTGAGTCCTTAATAAATACAAACTTTCTAGGAAGATAGGAAAAAAGGTTACTGTTACTGCAGGCTGAGAAGTAGTGATGGCAGATAATGTAGAATATGGTTGAAATGGTGAAAATTTACTGTTAAATTAATCTCAGGTACAAGTTTATAGAAAAAGTTAATTTTTTAAATGAAATTTCTGTAAATAAAAACATGTATTGCAATTTAGCATAAAATAATGGAATCTGATTCATAATAAAGCTGACCACTACCTTTGATCATAGTAAAGTTTTTGACCACCACATCTGAATGATTATGACCCCTGATTCTGCTTTGCTCCTTTGTTTGGTTCAGTAGTTCAAGAGGTACCTAGGGTGGCTTTGTATTAAAGTTTCTTATTCCTGTCCAAGGTGTCATCTGACAGTTCTTAAATATAAAAGAACACAAAGTTAAAGTAACAAATATGATGGGAAAAAATAAAGGTAAAGCAGGGGTCTCAGCTGCCTCTAAAGTAAACAATGAATATACGTTCCATAATAAAATATTTGTCCTTCTTAGTTGCTATAATTGTATGCTTTCTCTTTATGTAATAAGACATGTGCTTCATTTTGGCTGTTTTGTATTGAAGTTTGGTCTTAAGTATGACAAATATAATATGAATTATTCTATAATCCTTGGACTTTAAATGCCTTCTTCCATTTGAATAAATGCTCCTCTTTGTGGCAGCCTGTCCATTCATTCACTGTGTAAGTGTCTAGGGCACCTATGACAGACTAGATTGTTGATGGGCTAATGTGATTGAAGTTCTAGATGAGCGCTTGGATAAGAGGGTGGATGACATGCTAGCTGCTGGGCTCTTGGATGAACTAAGAGATTTTCACCGACGCTATAATCAGAAGAAAGTTGCAGAAAATAGGTGAGGATTTGGCCGTTTCTTCAACCTGCTCTCCCTCCCTTGCATATGACCCAAAGGCCATAAATAGAGTACTGGCTTTGGACCTACTTGTTTATTAGCCTTTGTCCTTGGCGTTGGCAAGGCTTGTTGCAAGGAGGTCTGGTGTACTTGTTACAGTTGCACTTTTCTAATCTGTCAGACATTCCCAGGAGTTCATTTTCAAGGGGACTAACCAGGGAACTGTTGGGGTGGGGGGGTGGAGGAAGAATTTAGAGACAGTAGTTACTCAGGATCTCAGTTTCTCATCTATGAGATGAAATGGCTTAGCTAGATCCTCTCTAAGGCCCCTGCTAGCTCTCAGATGCAGTGGCTCATCGCTGATGCTCTCCTATTCCCAGCCAGGACTATCAACATGGTATCTTCCAATCCATTGGCTTCAAGGAATTTCACGAGTACCTGGTCACTGAAGGAAAATGCACACCAGAGACTAGTAACCAGCTCCTAAAGAAAGGTGTGAATTCCTCCATCTAACCTAGACTTGGACATCCTTGGGTGGCAGAGTACCTACTGGTATGATCTGAGAAAGAGCTGAGACCAAAGAGTCCCAAGTGGCCTTCAGCTCAGAATTGAGATTTTTGTTTACCAAGTGTACTCCAGGGTGCTGCTATGGCTGATTTTCTCTTTTCCTGGGCTGGGAGGGCTTGCCTTTTGCCTGGGTCAGAACTTGGAGGTTACTAGATCTACTTTGTCTTTCAGGTATCGAGTCTTTGAAACAAGTGACTAAGAGATATGCCCGGAAGCAAAACCGATGGGTTAAAAACCGGTTTTTGAGCAGTAAGTCTCATGTTTTTCCTTACCCCTGGGTTTGTTTCCAGTAGAGTATAGATTGTCCTCAACTCACCGCAAAAAGGAACTTTAGTTTCTGGACCTGTCCTGAGCTTTGGGGACCTGATCTGGGAGAGGGTCTACTGCATAAATGACCATGCTTTTTTGTAATGTGTCAGAAAACAAATGAAATCTTTCCAATGAGAAGTTGAACACATGGGTGTTGGCTACAAACACATAAGAACATAACAGCAGCATCGTCCTAGGGTCGGTGTTCAAGGTTGATTTTAGCTTCAGATTTTGTACCTTGAGTGCAGTCAGATTTCTGTAGGTAAGCTTTCCTAATTAAAGTGGTTCTGGGGTACCCGACTGGCTCAGTTGGAAGAGCATGTGACTCCTAATCTCAGTGTTGTGAGTTTGGGCCCCATGTTGGGTGTAGAGATTTCTTTTTTTTTTTTTATTTTTTTTATTTTTTTTTATTTTTTATTTTTTTTATTTTTTTATTTTTTTAGGGTGTAGAGATTTCTAACAACAAAAGAAAGCTTAAAGAAAGAAAATCGTTCTTAGGATACATGAGCAGTATAAAAAGCCAAACCTTCACCAGTTCTCTCAGTGTTGCCTTCACATTTTGGTATGTGGTGCTTCAGAGTTGCTGCAGGTTTGCCTTCAATTGAACAGCACTTTTATTTTTATTTTTTTTTATTTTTTTTTTTATGATAGTCACAGAGAGAGAGAGAGAGAGAGGCAGAGACACAGGCAGAGGGAGAAGCAGGCTCCATGCACTGGGAGCCCGATGTGGGATTCGATCCCGGGTCTCCAGGATCGCGCCCTGGGCCAAAGGCAGGCGCCAAACCACTGTGCCACCCAGGGATCCCTGAACAGCACTTTTAAGCAACAGGGAAAGAAATTCTCCTTCACTTGACCCTGTTCTGTGTCCTTGACATTAAATTTGGTGCCATACATATATTACTAAGCCTGTGAGATAGGTGCTATTCTTTCATTTTTGCAGATAAGGCAATGGAGGCTTCAAGGCATTAAAAATCTTGCCAAATATCTGCCAGCTGAATAAGCAGTATTGAAAGCAGGCCTGTCCCCCTACCCACTCCCCCCGCCCCCCGCAATGTATTCTATAGCATGCTTCTTGTTTCCTGTAGCTATAATTTCAGCTAGACAGCATTGGTATTGGGCCTTGGGTAAGGAATTTTCTGGTTATGAGCTAAAAGATTAATTTAAAGGAGATTAAATGAAACACCAACTTTATCTTATAGGCACTCTTTAAATATGTTTCTGAATCTTCCCGTTTGCCTTTTGCTGTTAGACTTCTGCTTTCAGTTATAGATCAGGACAGCTGAGGCCTCCACTGTCTGCTCTTCAGGGTCTCTGAATAGAAACACCTCAATCCATGTTGTGACCACGGATTGTTGCATTTCTCTCTCCTGCTCTCACTCTCTGCCAGACCTCTCCAGAGTAGTTCTGGCACCAAGAGGCTCTTTATACTTCTTTCTACTTACCCTGCTTTCTCTGCATGTCCTGTCAGATAGGAGAATTCTCTACTTCAGCTAAAATCAAAATTGAATCGCATCAACTGAAATTCACTATAGATTTCTAATGCAGCTTCTCTTCTCTCCAGGGCTAACAATTAGTCTGCAACAAAAGCTGTTTTTTGTAATGATTTGAAACTTCCTCCTGTGGTAAAGCCACAATAACTCCCCCATCTCTGAGTCAGGAGGGATTGATGGCACAGTGCATCATCTGCCCATTCCTCATTCATGTGTATGCCGGCACAGTCCTGGTGCTAGAGTGAAAGGCACAGCTGCCTCGTAAACCAGGAGCCGTGTGTGATTGGCCAGGGCTAGTCTGCTGGGACATGGTTCTGGCAAGAAGCCAGGGGGACTTCCCCGCCCCAACTTGGCCTTGGACCCAAGCCAGAAATAGCAGCTGGGAGCCGAGAACTTGTTGAAAGGTGCTTAGACAGGGCACAGAAGCCCAACAAAGGACTCAGAGGGGAAAGGAAAATATAGAGTGGCCTGGAAACAGGTGCAGAGCTTAGCCAAGGCCAGGTGTGCTGTGGATGCTGCCTGCACCCTCCCAGTCTCACCTTTCCGTGTGGTGGCAGGTGCGGCCCAGTCCATTTTATGAAAAATCTTACTTGTGGTTGGCACAATCAAAAGGCCAGCACCTGCCAGCCGTTGGCATCCTAAGGACTTTGATGTTTTTGTCCCTGGGGAGATGCTTTTTTGTCTTTAGGCAACTGACTTGACCTAGCTGTGGAAGGCAATTTAGTGTGTCCATAGACAGGGGAGGCTACCACCAGAGACCAAACAGGGTTGGCTCCAGGGGACAGAATGCCTGTAGCTGTACTCTAGGCTGTCTCTAGTCGTCTCTCCATTCAGAAGTATTTACCAAAAAATGTTTCTTGAATACTCCTCTAGATCTTGTTCCTAAAAGAAGGGGCTCAACTAGTTTTAATTTCATGGCTTCTTTCTTAAAGTTCTCAGATTTAGTGGCTCATTGACTGATACTCTTCTGTTCCCAGTCCCTGATCATGGGTATGGTATCAACAAATTTCATGAGGGCCGTGCTGCTGAAGGGATATATACAAACCTGAGACTAGTGTCTGCTCCTAAAGAAAGCTGCGAACTCTCTTGCCAGAAGAGCAGTATCACTGTTAAGATCATAGGCAACTTAGAACAGGCATTTACTTAGAGCTGTTAGTTTATTTACTCCTATGGTATGCTATCTTCATATGGTTGCGCATGCAGTAGTCACTAGAGCTGTTACTCTGTTCTGTTTTTTTTGACCGATCTGGAAGATCCTGTCTCTGGAAGTCTTTGGATTATACAGCTAGACTTGTTGGCTACAGATGTGAACCTTCTAGGTCATTCTTGGATTGTATGTAGTTTTTTGGTTCATGTTTCTGGTTAGAATGAATGGCATGATCAGAATGTTTATTCTTTGGCCCCATATATTTCCTTTGAGGATTTTGGAGTCCTGGGAGCAGAATGGATTGGGTCTTTGAGGCTGACCTCTCACAACTTCTCTTTGTCATTAGGACCTGGTCCCAGAGTCCCCCCAGTATATGGCTTAGAAGTGTCTGATGTCTCGAAGTGGGAAGAGTGTGTTCTTGAACCTGCTCTTGAAATCGTGCAAAGTTTCATCCAGGTGATTATTAATCACAGTGCTGTGTGTTGTCTGGCTTTCAGAGAGTTTTCCTTAGCTGGCACCTTTGTTGGCATGTCAGGGAACCAAGCTTTCTTTTCCATGGAATAGAGCAGAAGAGCTGGCTGCCCTTAGATCCCTGGAGGCTGTGTTTCTACTTTCACATTTAGAAAGGTTGTTGCTAAAATCTGTCCGTAGTCCACCAGAACAGGGATGAGAAAAAGGAATCTTGGGAAAATCCCACTCCCCTTAATATCAGAGAATGAGATCCAAATCTCTTTTGAGTTGATTGCTTCTCTCCCCTCCCCCTCCTTGTTCTTTCAGGGCCACCAGCCTGCAGCTGCTCCAGTAAAGATGCCATGCAATGAGACAGAGAACAGGAGAAGTCATCACATGTGTGACCTCTGTGATCGAATCATCATTGGGGACCGTGAATGGGCAGGTAGGATCTGGGGAGGGGCACGGAGACATTTGTGAGGGTGACTCACAGTGACTTTGTGAAATTTAAGGTCTTTGGTAGGTTAAATGCTGGAGTCTGCTTACTTGTAAAGGGATGGCCAGATTCCTCCAAGAGCCCCTAAGTACTCACATTTCATGGCAACTTTCCCATTTTGAAGAGTTATCTTTATATTCTGAATTGCAAAGGAAGATCATCTGCCTTCCAATTTCAGCTAGAGTAGATATTTTATACTGACAGGTCTGTAGTTAAGTTTCCAGAGCCCCTTTGACTTTCCTGATCCTACCTTATAGGAGTTTCTTGGCCCCTCATGTTTAGAACTCAGTGCGGGTGAGGTGGGATTGTAAGGGAAACTAGCCAACTCACCTAAGAGACCAGAGAAGCAGAAACAGCTGAGAGGGGAGGAGGACGTGCAATTACTCCTCCTGAGTACATTCTTTGAAAGTGGGGGTCTCTGATAATCTTTAATGTAATATATCGAAATGGTGGTGATTGCTAAAGTTGTAATAAAAAGCATTAAGAGAACCTGTGAGAGCAGGAGCCACTGGGTGGCTCAGTCGGTTAAGCATCTGACTCTTGGTTTCAGTTCAGGTTATGATCTCAGGGTCTTGGGATCCAGCAAGCAAAACCCCACCCCACCTCCACCCCCTCGTATTGAACTCAGCACTCAGAGGGAAGTCTGCTTGGGAATTCTCTCCCTCTGCCTGCCCTACCCCCCACATACGTACACACACTCTCTCTTTCAAATAAATAAATCTTTAAAAAGAGAGAGAGAAGCTGTGAAAGCAAGACTTATATAGAGAAAGTGGTCAGAGGGTGATGTCTTTAAAGGTACTCCTAAATAAATAAATAAATAAATAAATAAATAAATAAATAAATAAATAAATAAATAAAGGTACTCCTGACCAACCAGCATGGGCACTGACCTAAGGCTCTCTGTCTTTTAGAGCCTGGGTCTGCTCTGCCATAGTCACACTGCACTCCCCTGTCAGCTTCTTTTTTCTTTCTTTCTTTTTTTTTTTTTAAGATTTTTTTAATTTATCCATGAGAGACACACAGAGAGAGAAAGGCACAGGCAGAGGGAGAAGCAGGCTCCATGCAGGGAGCCCGATGCGGGACTCGATCCTGGACCACTCTAGGACCACACCCTGGGCCGAAGGCAGGCGCCAAACCCCTGAGGCACCCAGGGATCCCCCCTGTCAGATTCTTGTAGTCCTCTGGTCAAAGCCCAGAAAGGGCCAGGGCCTCCAAGTCTTGAGTTTACACTGTATTTGGAGACTTCTTAAAAGGTCACTCCTTTTGAGCACAGTAGGGCTTGTAGGATACCCAGTAGCTGGAATCGTTCTGTTCAGAGTACTGCCTTTCATGAGATTCTCCTAGAAATAGAATTTTTTCCACATACCAACCAATAGAACGATTAGTTCTATTAACTGGTAACACTGGCAAAATGAACTCCATTGTCAGAGACTGGGAATGGCTGTGATTTGCCTTAACGGCAGAAGAAGCCTCGATTGTCACTGGTTTATAATGATGAAAGGGGAAGAGAAAGAGAGTGTCTGATTGTTTTTTCTAAAGGAAACTTAGTGGTTCGATTTGTCGAATGTCCTTCAGGGATAGCCTTAAAGAAACAACATTTGTGAGCCTTTGTGAGCTTAGCTTGTGTGAGCCCTTCTATAGTGCCATCTGTCAGGTCCCTGCTCCCATCTCCTGCTGCCGTGGAGAGCCAGGCCAGAAGCCCTTTTTTTTTTTTTTTTGCCTTAGGCTCTAGCTGGAGAATAAAGCTGACTTTTTCCCCCCCCAAGTAAACTTTTCTTCTAACCTCTTTTTTTAAAATTCTTTTTGCTGTGAAACCCTTAAAATGATGGTTTTTTAAAAATTCTTTTTGCTGTGAAACCCTTAAAATGTTGTTGTTTTTTTAAATATATATCAAAGATCATTTAATCTAGTCATCTCTCTCTTTAGAGGCTTCCAAAGAAAATTTCCTTGAAAAAGAATAAGTGAAAAGAGGCTAATATGAGTTGGTCAGAGGGTGGGAACACTCTTTGGGGTGAGAGGTCAGAAATCGTTATTAGGCAGCAGTGGCCTTTCAGCTTTACTGATTCTGTGGACACTCGAAAAGGACCAACAGAGAAGAATGCTTCCTGTTATCTGCCTGGAGCATTGTGTGCTTGAAGAATGTGAACCTTGTGAGTTAGTCATTCAAATGGCTTATCTAGCCTAGGCATAGGGGATGTTGGATCAGGAGGGGCCACCTGTGTGAGCGGGGAAGAAGAGGAAAGGACAGCTCTGGGTTTGATGTGGGACAGAGCATCTGTCTGGCAATATAGACAAGGATTTGGGTTTGTAACTTTTTAGTTGAGTGAGTTGAAAGGTAATCTCTCTGAAACAGCTCTGTTGTGTTACAAAAATGGAGTCTGGAGCTCTGATTCTGGAAAATTTGGTCTCTTTTGAGCTATAGATGAGCCAAAGTACTTACCTACTGTGTGTACTTGGACAGAATCTAAGTCCTCAGTGAACTTCAGTTTCCTTCTGTATAAAAATGAGCTGAATAATACTGTCCTGCAAGATTGCTGTGAGGATTAGTGATGTAAAGCACCCAGCAGGGTACACTTAATGCATGGTAGCTTGCTGGCCATGTAACTTATCCTTCTTTTAAAAATGCTAAGCAGCTATACCAGTACATGTGTTGGTCCTGTTATTATTTTTTTTAAAAAGGATTATATAGTTAATTTTTATGCTTCTAGGATTGATTCTAGAAAGTTCTAATGAGTTGTTTTTGTTTTGTTTTGTCTTAGCACACATAAAATCCAAATCCCACTTGCACCGACTAAAGAAGAGAAGAAGATTGGACTCAGATGCTGTCACTACCATAGAAAGTCGTGAGAAAGAGCTTAAAGAGAAAGGATCCCTAGGACAGAATGAGAAAGAGCTGGAATCTAGTGTTTAAAGAGACATGTCTAGTAGCCTTTGCACAGGTAGAGACCCAGTTTAGGAGGGAGGGTTATGTCTATGTCCCTATCTGGACTGGGGAGTGCTCTGCAGAAAGCGCCCACCATTTTCTGCCTTCAGTGGTGTAGTTTTAATGTTCTCTGTCATGGAAATAGCAGGGCTTATTAGCTCCTTGTTTGGCTGATGTGCCTGTTAATGATGATTTGGGGAAGGAATTTTTTTCTTTTAACCTTAAAGTTCTATTTTTGAAAGAAGCACAGATTGTACTTTTTAATACTTGTGAAGATCTTTTTGGTGGGGATCCCTGGGTGGCGCAGCGGTTTGGCGCCTGCCTTTGGCCCAGGGCGCGATCCTGGAGACCCGGGATCGAATCCCACATCGGGCTCCCGGTGCATGGAGCCTGCTTCTCCCTCTGCCTGTGTCTCTGCCTGTCTCTCTCTCTCTCTGTGACTATAATACATAAATTAAAAAAAAAAAAAAAATCTTTAAAAAAAAAAAAAAAGATCTTTTTGGTAATGAGTATCTGAATTCCCTATAGTCTTTAAAAAAGAAGTTTTATGTCCCTGACTCTGGCTAAAAATATCTCATTTACGATGACTGAAGTATTATGGGCCACAAATCGGGAGTTCTGGATTTGGGTGAATGGCAGGAAAGGACCAGCCCCAGTGAGAAGATTAAGTGAACTCAACCACTAGTTCTTGGAATTCCACTGAGAAGGAGAGAAGAACGTGGTCATGACATGGCACTTGAAAACTAAACACTTTGACATTTTGTTGAGTTCTTCCTGTGTGATAATTACTCTCACTGCTGTCTTTACATTAAGTTAGGAGCCTATATTTTTATTGAAAGTTAAATTTAAAAAAAAGTTTCCAAGAGTCTCTTTATTTTTTTAATTTTTTTATTTTATTTTTATTTTTTAAGATTTTTTTATTTACAACAGACAGAGAGAGAGGCAGAGACACAGACAGATGGAGAAGCAGGCTCTGTGCAGGGAGCCTGATGTGGGACTCGATCCCGGGTCTCCAGGATCAGGCCCTGGGCCAAAAGCGGCGCTAAACTGCTAGGCCACCAGGGCTGCCCCTGAGTCTCCTTAGTCCTTAAAACACTGTATATTCCATGTCTAGTTTATACACTGTAGGCTCTGTTGTCAACATACAGCCTTGGGGCACTTGGGTGGCTCATTCGTTTAAGCATCCTACTCTTGATCTCAGCTTAGGTCTTTTTTTTTTTTTAAGATTTTATTTATTTATTCATGAGAGACAGTGAGAGAGAGAGGCAGAGACACAGGCAGAGAGAGAAGCAGGCTCCATACAGACAGCCTGATGTGGAACTTGATCCCGGGACTCCAGGATCACACCCTGGGCCAAAGGCAGGCACTAAACCACTGAACCACCCAGGGATCCCCTCAGCTTAGGTCTTAGTCTTAGGGTCATGAGTTCAAGCTGTGCATTGGGCTCCATGCTGGGTGTGGAGCCTACTTAAACACACACACACACACACACACACACACACACACACAAAACAAAAACATCATAGTTTTTTCTGAAGCTTAACATTCTTCATATGATCATGCTGTCCATTCATTATTTAGAAAATGTTTACTAAGTACTTCTTATATTCCTGGAATACATAGGTTATTGGAGATGTGTGATTTCCAGCAATAGAGTATATGTATGTATGCATTTAGCGTAAAATTAAGTATTTTTATGTTTACAGTTCAGGATCAATTACATCCATAGTGCTTTGTGACCATCACCTCTATTTCCAACACTTTTTCATCACCCCAAACACAGTGTATCCATTAAGCCATAACCCCACTCAAGTAGTATTTTATTTGTTCAGAATCTACTAGGTAAGAGGCTAGAGGGAATACAGAGATAAAATGAGATGCTGTTCTTGTTTTCAGGGAGCTTTGTTCATACTCTACAAATAGCCAGTCTAGGGAAGAATATCTAAAGGTCGTAAGAGGTGGGTAGCATGGTACTTTAGAGGGGAGGGCAGGGGAGGGAGAGGATCATGGAAGAAGGAGCATTTCTCCTGGGCCTTTAAATATTTTATTTATTTATTCATGAGAGACTCAGAGAGAATGGCAGGGACATAGGCAGAGGGAGAAGCAGACTCCCTGCAGTAAGCCCCATGTGAGACTCGATCCCAGGACCCCGGGATCACGACCTGAGCCGAAGGCAGATGCTCAACTGCTGAGCCACCAGGCGCCCTCTCTCCTGGACCTTTAAAAGCAATTCTTGGTTAGCTCTGTGTAGGAGGAGAGGGTAAAGAACTATCAAACTCGGTTGTCCTTTTTTAAACAGTGTGCATTTCATAGCTTTACCTTTTTTTTTCCTTCTAACATTTTTTTAAAGTTTAATTTTAAAAAAGTTTAATTTTTTTCCACTAGTTCACATAGTTCAAAAATCAAAATAATACAAAAAGACATTCACTGAGGGGCATCTAGGTGGCTCCCTCGCTCTCAAAAATATTTCTTTCTTCCAATGATTTTACTTATTTGAGAGAGAGATCATGAGTGGGAGACGGGGGCAGAGGCAGAGGGTGAAGCACACTCCCCACCCAGCAAGGAGCCTGGCACAGGCTCCATCCCAGGACCCTAAGATCATGACCTGAGTGGAGGGCCAAAGCCCAATCAACTAGCCACCCAGGCACCTCTAAATAAAATATTTTTTAAAAAGGGCAGCTCAGCGATTTAGCGCCGCCTTCTGCCCAGGGCCTGGAGACCCGGAATCAAGCCCCGCGTCAGGCTCCCTGCATGGAGCCTGCTTCTCCCTCTGCTTGTGTCTTTGCCTCTCTGTTTGTTTGTCTCTCATGAATGAATAAATCTTGGGGAAAAAAAAAAAAAGATGTTCATTGAGAAATCTCACTCCCATCCCTATCCCCTCCTCTCGAAATAATTATTTACTAGTTTTTTAGAACTAATTGTTTTTAGTGCAAAAATGAACAAATTTTCCATTACCCAAAATATAGCATTTAGCACATACAGTCTTTAATATGTCCCCTTACCTTGTGACAGGTAAACCTGGTTAGCAATATCTGGAGGTGCATGATTTCTCCTGCCACGTCTGTCAGGTCTCTTGTTTTGGGCCTTACCCATCTACCCTAGACTTCCCCAGTTAACCTCAACAGGGTTCATTTACCTTGTATACTGAACTTCATTCAGATGCCAGGGTTGAGGCCAAAGCCAGTCTGACAAATTCAGCCAGCAGATACCTTAGAACTTAACACGTTCTTGGTGCATTGCTAGACTCAGCGGATACAGTGGTGATCCAGAAAGTTCACACTGATTAAATAATTACAGAATTAAAAAAAATAAAGTATTAACAGAATTATAGCTGTTTTAATGGCTGCAAATAAAGGACATTGCTGTAAGAGCAAGTAACCCAAGGACCTGCCCCCCATGTTGGTGTATGGGAGTGTGTGCATGAGTTGGGGGAGGGCATACGTGGCATGGCACAGCATGACGCCAGGGCGGGAGTTAGGAGCCAAATCTGCAGATATGGAACCACATGACCTGGAAAACTTGGTTTCTCAATATGACTGCAGTGGCCTCTCCTCCCTCCTTCCCCACTCGTATGTCCTGGACCCCTTGAGTTTTATTGACCTTTACCCTTTTTTAACGACTTTGGATTTCAAGAATAAATTTTTCTAAAGTCAAGTCTCTATCCACCCCAAGTTGTTCCTTTTTTTTTTTTTTTTTAATTTTTTATTTATTTATGATAGTCACAGAGAGAGAGAGAGAGAGAGAGAGAGGCAGAGACATAGGCAGAGGGAGAAGCAGGCTCCATGCACCGGGAGCCCGATGTGGGACTCGATCCCGGGTCTCCAGGATCGCGCCCTGGGCCAAAGGCAGGCGCCAAACCGCTGCACCACCCAGGGATCCCCCCCAAGTTGTTCCTAATATTAAACATAACACAGATTTCCCAATCAGGGTTTGTCTGTTTGTTTATTATTATTATTAACTACTTCAGGAGCTAACAGAGCATAAAGTTACATCTTCCCACTGGAAGTGGGGATGAATACTTAACTGTGAGTCAAACAAGCGCTTTGTACTGTTCTTTTCCTTCCCACCTACTCCTGGGAGGGAGATGCTGTTCCTCTTCCCGCTAACCGGCGGGGAAAGGGCTCCACACAGGAGGACCACAGCTAGTGAGCAGCCGCCTGGAGTTGAGGCACTATGAAGCTGGGTGTAATTTTAGGAGGAGCCTTAGTCTCTGAAACGCTCTTCACTCCAGCCACTAAATATATTTTAAAGCAATAAAGTTTTGGTGGAGAAGCAGGAAAAACTAGTTTTAATAACCCTACCTCAAAAAGCCTTTAATCCTTTCATCTGAAATACCTGGAGCAGCACCTTCTCTTTGAACCCACTGCTATCTCTATGGCAATTGGAAATCAGGAATTTCCTGAAAGAGACAAGCCAAGCGCCTAATATTCATGAAGTACCTATGAAGTATAAGGCCCTGTGGTTGTGCCCATTGCCCCTATTCTTAGAAACTGTAAGCTCAGCAAGATGGAATTCCTTCACCGTCAGCAGAGAGCCTAGGGAAGAGGAACACTCACCAGAAATCAGCTTGGTACCCCGGTCTGAGGCATTGCACTGAGGTAGATTTCCCCTTCTCTGCCTGCTGCCTGCTGCCTGCTGAATGACCTTGCTCTTGAGTGTAAGTTCTTCCCAGTAATTGTCATAATGTAGACCTGGAAGGATCCTCAGCACCTTTTTGTGCAGTTGGGGAAATTGAGACCCAAAACATGGCTGTTCCATAACCATAGAGCAAGTTGTGGCAAAGTCCAGACAAATCTCAGCTTCCCTCTGTTAACTACTACTAAATACCTCATTTCAAATCTCATTTGAGAACTGGGAAGGACCATGGAGACCAGCTCTGGGCTATTTGTTCAGCCTGGAGGGAGGATAGGGAGTGCCATTTTGTACCATCTGGCCTCAGCTAATCCCCAGACAAGCAGAGCCCTTTGGTCCAGGTGCTCAGAGTCTCCAGGCCACAGCAGTGCTATCTAAATGGCTCTGGTAATTAATTCCAACACTCAGCAAGCTATTTAGGTCCGTCTACCTCTGTCAGTAAAAAATTTTTGCCCCAGTTTTATTGAGATAAAGTTGACATAAAGTAAAAATCCTGACTAGGCTTTACACTTCTTGTAGCTCAGGTAATGCTGTTTTCAAGAGGGTAGGAAATACTTTGAAAATCAGAGAGCTGGATTCTTCGTCTTTAAAATATTTTGCTTGGGGCATCTGGGTGGCTCAGTCGGTTACATGTCTGCCTTAGGCTCAGGTCATGATCCCAGGGTGCTGGGATTGAGCCCTGAGTTGGGCTCTCTGCTCAGTGGGGAGTCTACTTGTCCCTCTCCCACTGCTATGCTCCCCCTACCCCCTGCCCATACCCTCACTCTCTTGTTTTTTTTTTGCTCTCTCTCTTTCTCTCTCAAATAAATAAAATATTCTTAAAAGCCCACAAAATATATTGCTTGATTTTTAGAGCTAAGTAGGGAAACAGTTCATTTATAGTCTAGGTCCATGGTTTGTTCCTTTGTAACTGTCAGTAACTGTATTCTTAGCCTCAGTTCCTACAAAGTGGTTTTTCTACTTAAGACACTACATTAAAAACGACAGAAAACACTAGAAGGCAAGCTTGTAACCTGTCTATATATCCCCAACATCTAGAAAGTCAAATACTTGTTGAAATAATTACACAAAAGCATAGAAGCTAAGTGGGTCTCTACATAAAGATGTTTTAAAATCATCAAATAAGGGGCAGCCCGGGTGGCTCAGCAGTTCAGCGCCGCCTTCAGCCCAGGGCCTGATCCTGGAGACCTGGGATCGAGTCCCACATCGGGCTCCCTGGGAGGAGCCTGCTTCTCCCTCTGCCTGTGTCTCTCATGAATAAATAAATAAAATCTTTAAAAAAAATCATTAAATAACCAGGATGACGAAATCTTGAGATAGTAGCCACAGGAAGGAATTTCATTATTTGATCATCACCTGCTTGGGCGGTTAGGGCCATTTTCTAAAAAGATAGCTAACTGGTCACTTGTCAAGCTATTCTGAATATGTACAAAGGAAGCTGCATGGTTGTATCAGTTAGGATAAAAGGCTAAGCTGCTATAACAAAGAGGCTCAACAATACAGTGGCTTAAGAGACAAAGAATTTTGTTTCTTTCTCACATAGCAACTTTGAGGGGGAGTTAACATTTCTGAAGCCAGTGGTCCAGGTCTGCAGGACAGCTGTGCTCCAAGCAGCTACTCAGAGACACGGGTTCCTAATATCATGTTGCTTTTCCATCATCCAGGGGACACTGTCATTTTATCACCTGCATGAACGAGGCTGGATCACCGCTGGTTCCAGCCAAGGGGAAGGGGAACCGGCACCCAGAAGACAGCCCCCAGTGGCGTCCCTACTTCATGCTTCTCATTGGCAAGAACTTAGTCCTGTGGCCGTCCACACCTACCTGCAAAGGAGGCTGAGAAATGTAGGCAAGTCACAGACCAAGATAAAATGGGAGAACAGATTTTGGTGGGCACTTTGCCGCCTCCACTAAACACTTGTGTCATGGAAAGGAGCACTGGACTCCAGGCTGCTGTAACTAATTAGCTCTGATATCTCGCTGGGGGCAAATCTATTTCCCCATCTGTGAAATCAGTGAGCTGTATGAGCTGACTGCTGAAATATTTCAAAAAGTAAAGCTGGACAAGATCTTGGCTGAAAAGATTTTTATTTTTTTTTAAGATTTTTTTTATTCATGAGGACACAGAGAGAAAGCAGAGACACAAGCAGAGGGAGAAAGCAGGTTCCCTGTGGGGAGCCTGATGCAGGACTCGATCCCAGACCCTGGGATCATGGCCTGAGGCAAAGGCAGACGCTCAACCACTGAGCCACCCAGGCATCCCAGGCTGGCAAGGTTTTTAAAGATAGGTTAAAAAGAATATTAGAAGGCATATGAGACTGAAGGAGCCTTGGGGCCAGGGGCTAACACCCTAAAGGTGGTGGGGAGGGATGATGGGTATTTTAGTGGCCTTGTGGAATAACTGGGCTAGAGGCTGGGACTACTTACCTGCACACTTTTTTGTGTGGAAAAAAACAACATCTGCTCTTTGTACTTACAGCTCAACACTTTGCTATCTAGCACACTTCCTTGGTGACCTTGAGAAAATTGCTCAAGCGTCCTGAGTTTCCTCATATATAAAATGGAATTATTGCCTCCATTCCGGGGAACATTGTAAGGATTAAGTGAGGTCCTTTGGAAAACAGCATAGTTGTTGCCATTTACTGGCAAGGCAGTGCCCCGTAAATGATAGGTGTAAATTGGATTTATTTGCTTCATTGTGGAAAAATTGTTAATGCCACCGAAGTGTTGGTTTATGGTGTAGTGTCAGTTCCCAGAAGTTATCAGGTCAAGCTCTGACTTAAAACTGATTAGTTTGGTTGTCCACAGTGCTAATGTCTAAAAAGAATGCCTCCTGCATTATCTACCACCTATTAGATGTTATTGTTTTTTTTTTTAATTTAAAGACATTGTTTTAAAGATTTTATTTATTCATGAGAGACAGACAGAGAGAGAGAGAGAGGCAGAGACACAGGCAGAGGGAGAAGCAGGCTCCATGCAGGGAGCCCGATGTGGAACTCGATCCCGGGACTCTAGGATCATGCCCTGGGCTGAAGGCAGGCACTGAACCACTGAGCCATCCAGGTGTCTCCCCACCAAAATTTTTAGAGTAAACTTTACACCCAATGTGGGGCTCAAATTCATGACCCTGAGATCAAGAGTCTAATGCTCCATCGAATGAACCAGCCAGGACCCCTATTGTTTTTTAATGCATATGATTTCTTCATGGTTTAGTTCATTTCCTTAAACTGTGTTCTTCACCTGAAATGTTTTCTGCTACTTTTTACCTAGTGAAGCCCTATACATCCTTAAACAAAGGCTCACTGGCACCTCTTAGAGGCTTGGTGTCTCCTCCTGTGTGTTCCTGTAGCAGTTTTGTTTTGTTTTGTTTTTTTAAGTAATCTCTGGCCAACATGGGGCTTGAACTCACAACCCCAAGATGAAGTCTCACATTGAGCCAGCCACATGCCCCTCCACAGTGGTTTTATATGAAACATTAGGATGTACTTATTATATAGCAGTATGTGCCAGACTGGTCTTAAGTACTTTACATGTAATAACTCATTTAGTTCTCACAACAGCTCTGTGAGGTAATATCATCATTATCCCTATTTTTCAACTGAGGAAACTGAGTAGAATGAAGTGATTTTCCTTAGGCAAGCTGGGGTTTGAAACTAAGCAGGTGCCTCCAAAGTCTGTGTGTGTGTTTAATGTTTTTGTTTTTTGTTTTTAAAATTATATTTATTTATTTGACAGAGAGAGAGAGAGAGAGAGAGAGAGAGAGAACAAGCAGGGAGGATAGGGAAAGGGAAAAACAGACTCTGCTGAACAGCGAGCTCTATACAGGGCTCTATCCCAGGACCCTGGGATCATGACCTGAGCTAAAGGCAGATGCTTAACTAACTGAGCCACCCAGGCACCCACAGGTTTTTTAAATGTACAAATTATTTACATCCCAACTACTTATAAGAAGGAATCAAGAAAAAGAAAAAGCAAAAAAGATTCCCGAAGATCTAACCCTTCTAAGATATTTATTTTAGTTAAGACTAATGATTACCAATAAGCTAAACTCTGGGGCACTTGGGTGGCTCAGTTTGTTAAGCCACCAACTCTTGATTTCAGCTCAGGTCTTGAACTCAGGGTCGTGAGATTGAGCCCCACCTTGGGGCATCCAGCATAGAGCCTACTTTAAAAAAAATGAAATAAGCCAAACTAATGGATGCGAAAAGGTGAATTTATGATAAGATTACTTGGGTGTCTCACCAGTATCAAGGACAGAAAAGCCCCAGATGTAACCAGTACTACCTAATCTGATGCTGTGGTGACTCCTGTCTCTTCTCTCCTTGCAAGCGGACTTTTTCTACATGGTGGGAGATAAGGTTGCTTTATCTCTTAGAGCTCTTACATCGGAGAGGTTATGCTGATTCTTTGTCTAAGTTCAAAAGTGCTGGGACATATTACACCCATCAGGATGACTCCTATCAAAAATCAGAAAATAACACATTGGTGAGGATGTGGAGAAATTGAAACCCTTGTGCATTGTTGATGGGAATGCAAAATGGTATAGCTGCTATTGAGAACAGTATGGTGGCAGTTCCTCAAGAAATTTAAAAAATAGAATCACCTAATTATCCAAGAATTCCACTTCTGGGAACAACTGAGTCCCAAAAGAACTGAAAACAGGGTCTTGAAGAGATTTTCGTACACCCATGTTCATAGCAGCCTTATTCACAGTCACCAAAAAAATGGAAATAACCCTCAAATGTCCCTGGACAGATGAATGGATAAAACAAATGTGGTATATACATACAATGGAATATTATTCAGCCTTAAAAAGGAAGGAAATTCTTTTTTTTTTTTTAATGTTTTATTTAAATTCAATTTGCCAACATATAGTATAACACCCAGTGGGAAGGACATTCTGACACATGGTCCAACATGGATGAACCTTGAGGATATTAAGCTAAATAAAATAAGCCAGTCACCGAAGGACAAATAGTGTGTGATTCCACTTATATGAGGTGTCTAAAGTAGTCAAATTAATAGAGATAGAAAGTAGAATGGATTGCCAAAGCCTGGATATCAGAGGAAATGGGGAGTTGTTTAATGAGTATAGAGTTGCAAGTTTGCAAGAGGAAAAGGTTCTGGAGATTGGCTTGTGCAACAGTGTGAAATGTTCAACTTCAATTTCAATATATACTTGAAAATGATTGAAGATCATAGATTTTAGGGGTGCCTAGGGGCTCAGTCAGTTAAGCGCCCTACTCTTGGTCTTGGCTCAGGTCATGATCTCTGAGTCTTGGGGTCAAGCCCCACATAGGGTTCTATGCTCATTGGGGAATCTGCTTGAGATTCTCTCTCTCCCTCTGCCCCTCCCCCTGCTCCTCTCTCTCTAATAAAGTGTTTTTAAAAAATTATAGATTTTATGTTATGTATATTTTACCACAATTTTAAAAAAGAGTCCCAGGAAAGGGATTCATTAGCTTAGATTGGGTCTGGTGCTTATCCTGAGGCCCGTTGATCAACCAGGCTAGGGACAGAGTTTTGAAAGAGTAGCGCAGTTCCCATGGAAACCAAATGGATGGAGCAGAGGTGAAGCGATTCCCAGAAGTAGGGTGTGTGAGTTGGAAGGGCAGGGCAAGTGGACAGACAAGCAGTGGGTATCCACTGCGGAGTTCCTGCCTTCTAGTCAGCAGGACACTTGTTTTTGTAGCAGCAGGGATGATAAGTGCTAACTCCACTGGGGAGCACTTGCCATCATATTTATCATTGGACATGCCATAGTCACTCCTGACATATTTATAGCTTAGTACAGTTTTTTAAAAAGATTTTATTTATTATTCATGAGAGACACAGAGAGAGAAGCAGAGACACAGGCAGAGGGAGAAGCAGGCTCCTTGCTGGGAACCCGATTCAGGACTCGATCCCAGGACCCCGGGATCATGACCTGAGCCAAAGGCAGACGTGCAGCCACTGAACCACCCGGGTGCCCCAACTTAGTACAGTTTTAACAAAGTTACATATCTCCTTAGTCCTTGCCAAAAATCTCTCAAGAAGGTTCTGCAAACGAAGAAACAGACTCACACTATTTAAGTGACTTAACGTAGAGTTGAGGTCAGTTCATTTGTAAGCAACTAAAAGGCAATCTGAATTAATTTAGATATAAAGAATATAAAGAAAGATTTATTGGCTCATGGAACCCAAGGACAAGTTGAACAACTGAGTCCCTCTGAAGTGCAGGTAAGATGTAGTTAGGCATCGGGAGAATCTGCCATCAGGGACCCCACATGACCAGCACCGTCTCTGCCCCTTTCTCTTCTGTGCATACTGACTTCACTTTTTTCTCCATGCAAACAACTTTTCTTCAAATGGTCACTGGAAGCTTCCACATCTCCCATCTTCTAGCTTTGTCCCCTTGCAACAAAGTACACCTGACTCGCAAGCTTAAAAATCCCAAGGAAGGACTCCTGGTAGCACTGGATTCTGTTGTTCCCGCAGCATGAAGCAGGAGAGCCAGTCACCTAGGAACACAGCAACCCCCTGTGGCACTACGTGACTAGTGGGGTGCCTCATAGGCTCAGTCGGTGGAGGACGGGACTCTTGATCTCAGGGTTGTAAGTTTGAGCCCCATGTTGGGTGTAGAGGTTATTAAAAATAAACTCTTTAACAACTTTTTTGTTGTTGTTTATTTATGATAGTCACACACAGAGAGAGGCAGAGACATAGGCAGAGGGAGAAGCAGGCTCCATGCACCGAGAGCCCGACGTGGGATTCGATCCCGGGTCTCCAGGATCGCGCCCTGGGCCAAAGGCAGGCGCTAAACCGCTGCGCCACCCAGGGATCCCTAAAAATAAACTCTTTAAAAAGAGAACAATGTGATTAGAAAGAATGGGACAGTGGGGAAAACACTTTTTAAGAGGGTGGCTGTGGGATTGATGCTGATAGACCAAACAATGGGTGTCCCCCACTGAGCCTCAGAGCAAGCAAGTGCATATTAGGGGACCCCAGGCCTGAATGGGCAATAGCCCTCAGTGGCACTCACTAACTACTCAGTACTTCCCCCACACAAGGAAGGGCCTATCTTTGCAGGTCCTGGGGCCAATGCATTCTCAGGTGTGAGGCTGCATCAGCCTCTGAGTCACCAGACTTGGGGTGATGAGCCACCTGATGCAAGATTTAAAGGAAACCATTTAGGCCGATGCCTCCCACCTGAGCTTCCTCGTTAGTACCAGGGGATCAAGGGAGAAAAGACCTTCATATAACTTATTTTTGTGGATTCAGAAACACCTCTGTGTCCTCCTAGAAGCACACGATGAAGTAGAGTTGCATGAAAACCAGTATTTCTTAGCAGCTGGAAGGGCCAGCCCACCCTCTCCAACCTTTCACAGAATCTTCACATGCTTTTAGAATCTACCTTTTCTTTCTTTCTTTCTTTTTTTTTTTTTTTTAAGATTTTGTTTGTTTATTCATGAGAGACACAGAGAGAGAGGAAGAGACAGAGGGAGAAGCATGCTCCCCGTGGGAAGCCCAATGTGGGACTTGATCGCAGGACCCTGGAATCATGCCCTGAGCCTGAGCCACCCAGGCGTCCCTAGAAACTACCTTCTTGCTACTGACACTCATAGCTTTCGATTGTTTTAAACGTCAGCATGTAAAGGATGCACAGAATTCAACGATCATCTGGTTTGGTTGTTTTCAAACTAGTTGTGGCTATGGATCTTTCCTCCCACCGCCCAAGTAAAACCTTACCCAAACTCCTGATACACAATCTAGATAGAAGCAGACTGGCTTGGAGTCTTGGCGGCTCACAGGGACCTCTGGACCCTCTGATTCGGGTCTCTCCCCCTGCAGAACACACTCTGAAAATCACTGATCTAGATTAGCCATCTTGTTTTGCAGATGGAGAAATTAAGGCCCAGAAAGGTTAAGTGGGTCACCCACAAGAGCACCAACAGTTAGCAGAGCTGACTGGCATCGACAGGGGAGAGCTCGGTTCTTGTCTCATTGAGTCAAAGAATGAAGAATGAATCTCCTGGACGACAGAGAGTGAGCAAAGCAATAGAAGTTTATCAAGCAGAGATACAGAGAAAGCTCTCAAAAGTGAGAGGGGTCCATATGGGTTTGCCACTGGGCGTTTTATGGTCTTTTATAGGAAACTCACCAGGGAACTTGGTAAATTTCTTGTCAATATCAGAGTAGATTTATAAATATCATATCTATTTAGAACAAACCTGGTGGACTCCTAAGAAACAATATGTGTCTCTTTTTTTTTTTAAGATTTTATTTATTTATTCATGAGAGAGAGAAAGAGAGAGAGAGAAAGAGAGAGAGGCAGAGACACAGGCAGAGGGAGAAGCAGGCTCCATGCAGGGAGCTGGATGTGGGACTCAATCCTGGGTCTCCAGGATCAGGCCCTGGGCTGAAGGCAGCGCTAAACCGCTGAGCCAGCCGGACTGCCCAAGATGTGTCTTTATAAATATCCTGAGCACAAACAAGGCCTTCCCTTCTCCCAGGTTAGTATCTCCTCCATAACGTTTCTTTATATCTGGGATTTCTGTGATTACTTAGTAGCCATTAAAGGGGGATACTCCCTAACATTTTGGAGCTAGCGAGCCAGGTTTATTTTTCTGATTTTACTGTCTTATCTCTGTTTTCTTGGGATGGGTAGGAGACTGACTCCTACCCTAGTCCTCCTAGGGACTTCCCCTTACCTCTTTCTGCCTACCCTGTCGGCCCCTAACTCGTTCCTACATCAGCATCCCAGTCTCCTTGCTTAGGAGTCGGAGTCTTTCCACTGAATCATGCTGCTTCTAGCTATTTTATGACAGCTTTCCAACAGAAGTACTTGTATTTTTCTTCAGGTGCACAATACTTTCATCAGGGGTAGGAACTGGTCTGACACGAAGGCAAGTAGAGGACTTTGGGACCCTAAGCTAACAAATAGATAAGAGCTTTATAATTAGGAACTTTTGTTTGTTAGTTGGTTCAACAGACTTACTGAGTGCTTACTAATTACTGTTCCAGGTGCTAGAGATGTATCAGTGGATGGGATAATTCCTATCTTCAGAGAGTTCGAGTCTCCCGTGCTGTTTCCAAGGATGTGCTAAATACTATTCTAGAGAGGTTCAGGAAACACACATGATTGTACCTGACCTGGTTCAGGGGCATCTGGGAAGGCTTTCTGAGGAAATGGCATCTAAGAAAACCCAGGAAAGTCATGGGAGCGAGCCAGGTGGGGGAGAAGGGCCTGTAAACCTTTCACCCCAAGAAAACAACATCATGTGTGTTTACTGGAGAGATGATGCTGGTGCAATTCAGAGAATGAATTGGTTGGAGACAGCCAAGAGGCAGGGGGATGGTAAAGTGGGTTGAATTCATAGGACTTGATGGCTGCTTAAGCATCAATAGTGAAGGATGGGAAGGGGCCAGGAAGAAAGCTTTCTCACCCAAGCAATTGATTGATGGTGGTTCCTTTGGCTGAGATGGAGTGTTCTGGGGGGTGCTTGGGTGGCTCAGTCAGTTAGGCATCTGCCTTGGGCTCAGGTCATGATCTGGGGGTCTTGGGATTGAGCTGCTTGGCAGAGAGACTGCTTCTCCCTCCCCCTCTGTTGCCCCCCCCCCTCCCCCGCTTGTGCTCTCTCTCTCAAACAAATAAAATCTTTTTAAAAAAATGGAGTGCACTGGAGGACGAGCAGGAACCCTGGGCAGAGTTCACTTTGGGACTTGAGATTGAAGTGTCTGCGGAGAAGCCTAATGGAGAGTAGTAAGGAACTGGATATTCAGGTTGAGCCCAGTGAGAATTCTGGGCTGGAGATAGAGATCTCTAAGTCATCAGTGTGGATGGTATTTGAAGCTGTGGAACATGAAGCCACTGGGTGCGTAGTGAGAAGGGAAAGGTCTAGAACAGAGCTTGTGGGACATGGACAATTGGGAGAGGGGAGCTTGTATCAGGAAGGGAGGCGTTGCAAGAGCAAGGAGAAACCAGGAGGCTGGGATCCCAGAGGCCGAGTAGAAAGAGCCGAGAGAGGGGAGCAGTCAGCAGGCAAGAATGTGTAGAGAAGCCATGTCTGATAAGGAATAAGAAGTATTCAGCGGCTTTTAAGTGATGAGGACATCGTGGTATCCTTGGTAAGAGAAGACTCAGCCGATGGTTAGAACGTGGAAGCCACATCTCAGTGCTTTGAAGAGTGAGTGGGAGGAGAGTGGCCGTCGTGAGGGTGGTCTGCTGCTTAAGTAGTGAATGGAAGGAGAGAGGGTAGCTGCTGGAGGTTGAAGGGTTGAAGGAAATTGTTTTCCTTTATTGCTGAGAGACTTTTGCATGCTTAAATGCTACTTGAAAGGGATTAGCAGTTCCAAGTACTAGAAAAGGTTTCCTCCCTTTTTGAAGGATTGGGGACACCTGGCTGGCTCATTCCATAGAGTGTGCAATTCTTGATCTCAGGATCACAAGTTTGAACCCCACCCTGGGTGTAGAGATTACTTCAAAAAATAAAACCTCAAAATAAGTAAGTAAATAAATAAGTAAAATAGATTTGGAGGAATGTTGGTACCGAAACAACAGAGCTCCTTCTTGATGCTCTCTACAGCTGGAGGTAGGGTAACCTACTGGGCCCGTGTGTCTGGGACTTTCCTGGTGTTACCACTGAAGGCCCCGTGTCCTGGAAAAATGCCTCAATCTGGGCAAACCAGGATGCTTCATAAGGATAAATAAGAAATATTCTGGGGCACCTGGGTGGCTCAGCTGATTAAGCAAATGCCTTCTGCTTAGGTGGTGATCCTGGGGTCCTGGGAACAAGCCCCACGTCTGACTCCTTGCTCAGTGGAGAGCCTGTTTCTTCCTCTCTCACTGCCTCTCCCCCTACTGGTACTTGCTCATTCTCTCTCTCTCTCTCAAATAAATAACGTATTTTTAAAAAAGAAATATCCTGCAGTTGCAGAGAGAGTGATCTATCATTTCTCTGAAGATTTAGAAGAGCTACCTACCTTAGAAAAAGACCTGTTGCAAGGAACAGAAGGTCAGAAGGTAGGTAGGTAGTACCTGACTGGTATTTCAGTCAGAAAGTCCACCATGAACTTAGAAATAGCGATCCTGCAAGTGGAATAATCTGAGATAAGAAAGGAGGAGATTAACACTGGCTCTTGAACTAAAAATCTCACGGAAGCAACACATGCCAGGTTGAGCACAGTAGGTCTACTAAATCCCAGAAACAGACTTCAGATGATCTCCGAGAACACGGACAAAACTGATGAAGATAGGAAAATAAAAGATGAGATCTGGAGGGCAGAACAATTAAAGATGAATTTTAAGAATTCAAACGATTGGACTAATGATTAATAATAAAATAAATGAGGATGTGTCGAGTGCTAATTTCTGTGACAAGCACTTTGTAAGCCTTTCACGCATGTGAACAAATTCACTCCTCAACACTGTGGGGACTGTCATCTTCCTCATTATGTATATGGGGACCATGGTACCCAGGTAGGTTCAACCGCTGGTGCAAGTTTACACAGGGAGGAAGTGAGGCTGTCCAGCTTCAGAGCCTTCACTCCAAAGTGCTGAGCTACATGCCCACAAGGCAGATCACTGAAACCAAATAATTCAGGCTTTTTTTGCTGCTGGGAAAAATATCAAAGAGCAAGACAGAGCAGATCCCTGCTCAACTAGAGCTTATGTTCTACTGAAGAGAGAAGAAAATATACTAGTAAACAATTAGGAGAATGTCAACAAGTATTAACTCCTATGAAGAAAAAACCGAAACACTAGATAGAGAGTCACCAGTTACATGTGCATTGAGGTAGGTGTTACTACTTTAGGTGAGGTGACCAGGGAAGACCCTCTGAAGAGGGGACATCACTTGAGTCCAGTATGATGTGGAGTCAGCAATGGAGCAAGAGGGAGCAGCAAGTGCAAAGGTCCTGAGGTAGAACTGGATTTGGCATATTCTAAGACTAGCAAGAAGGCCAGTGTATCGTACCTATACACAGTAGATGAGTGGGACATGTGTAGAAGAGAGAGAGATGGCCAAGGGCTAGATCAGGTAAGGCCACAGTACAGATTTGGGATTTTATTTTAATTGCAACTGTAGGAATCAAAGAGGGTTTTTGCTATGGTGGTGGTGTTTCCAGTTTGGGGGTTTTGTATGTGGGGTTTTTGGCCTATTTTTAGCAGGGGAAGAATATAGCCTGATATACATGATAAAAGATTAGTTTGGCTGCTCTGTGGAGGACGGGCTGTAAGGTGATAAGAATGTGGAATGAGGAAGCAGGAGAAAGTTTAACCGGATGTTCTGGCTGGAAGCAGGGCCTGGAGGTCAGAAGTTTTGGGTATGTTAATGGTTAATGCTAGCTGTCTCTCTGCCCTGGGGTATCCCCTCCCCAATTTATCTAATCACATTCACTAACTTAGAGATGAAGGATCCTCCTGTGGAAAAAAAGATCAGAAACCCCCAAACCCCCTTAACCAGCAACAACAGCCCAGTGGAGGTCCCTAAGCTGGGCCAATCAGACTCCTGAGAATTTCAAACCGCAACTCGGTCTCTGCCGGGTACCCTTGGACACGGAAATGTAATGTTTGGGCACATACACAAAATCAATATTTGTTGTGTGAACGGGTGCATGGCCAAAAAGATCTGCAGAGAAGGAGAGAAGATGCAGGTGTAGGAGAGAAGCCCAGCGAGGAAAGGGAAGTCCCTTCTGCCCCCCAGGTTCCAGTTCGGTTCCTGGTTTCTGATCCTCCTGAGGCCTAACATGCTTCCTTGGGCTCCTGAGGGATCACTGTTCCCTTAGCAAGATGGGAGTTTTATTTTTGCTTCCGTGGGTTTCTTTTATGTGCAACTCAATGACCCCCCCAGTCCGGGATAAGCATGTCATTAAAGTGCCTGTCCTCCACGGTGGCATTGGTCTCATTTGTGCCCAGGGCTTGCCCCAGGTCTCACGGCCTCACCCACTCAGTGCTTGGGCGCCTAGTTCTGCTTTTTCTAGTTTTATGGGCCCATCAGGTTACCTTAAGGTAACTGAATTTGCTTCTCTTTTATTCACTGGTAAGACCCAACGTTTTCCTGGGATAATTTCATAGTCATATTGTTTCCATAGTAAGGCCTTTCTGACTGGAAACAAGTGGTGTTTTTGTTTTTTAAGATTTTATTTATTTACTTGACAGAGCACAGGCAGGGGGAGAGGGAGAAGGAGACTCTGGGCTGAGCAAGGAGCCCACGCAGGGCTCCATCCCAGGACTCTGGGATCATGACCTGAGATGAAGGCACTCAACTGACTGAGTCCCCCCAGGTGCCCCGGAAACAAGTTTTACACTTAATTTAGTTACTCAGTTATTCAGATACTAAATGTATGTTTGTGTGCTTGGTTTGGGCATACATATTTTCCCTTTCCCTTTTATAGCCTATGGAGGTGAAAATACAAATTAATCCATTCTTCAAGCATCCGCTGAATTCCCACTATATAGGTATATAAATGTCAGGCTGTCCCCCGCCCTTCCTTTGCCCACCTGCTAGAAGTTGGGTTCCCTGGACCTCCTCTCTCAGGCCACAAGCCCTCCCTGAATGATCTCATCTGCTCTCAGGCCTTAGCTCACACCTGTTCTGCAAGATGAGCAGGCTTTTTTTTTTTTTCTTTTTTAACTGATATGTGATTTCTACCCCTTGCACTTTGTACTCAGTGTTTGCATGTTTAGTTTGACCCATGGGAAACTCCACTGAGATATATCTGTCACTGCCAGAAACACGTTGGTGCTGTCCACAGGTATACCTTGAGTTAAACTGGTTTGTACATTAAACGGCATCTCCATTTTTTAAAATATATTTTTTAAAGAATTTATTTATTTGAAAGAGAGGAAGAGAGCATAAGCAGAGGGAGTGGCAGAGGGAGATGGAGAAGCAGGCTCCCCGCTGAGCAGGGAGCCCAATGCGGGGCTTGATCCCAAGACCCCAGATCATGACCTGAGCCTAAGGCAGACCCTTAGCTGACTGAGCCTCCCAGGCGCCCCTAAACTGCATCTTCAAATGGACAGTGGGACAGGAGGGCCCTTCAGGAGTCAACAGAGCTCCCCCAGAAGCACCCCCTCAGGCTGACCTGCTTGGACCTTGGCCCCGTGGCTGCCTTGACAGGCCCTGCTGCCTGTGAAGCCACACTGGGCACTTCCTTGGAAGAGGCTGTTTGGCTTCTCCCATCTGGAGTCAGTCTGCCACCCAGTCCAAACCAGGATGTGAGGACAGGTGCGTCGGGGCTTAACAGCTGCATTTAGGAGTGACTTTCAACTCCACAGCACAGCGTATGAGCTGGAAAAGGAAACCCAGGTCTGTGGCTTGCAAGGGTCTCCCTAAAAGTGTCAGACCAGAGCCTGTGCACGCTGACTGCTCTCAGCTCTATCCGAGGCTCCAGACCTTCCTCTGGCCGTCTCACCAGGGTGTCCCAAGGGCACTTAAAAAATACTTGCAAGACCGAACATGCCACCCTTCTTCCACTGTCCCCAAACTGCCCTTTCCTTGCTAAGTCTCAATTCTGATTGTAGTGCTCCCACCACCGACCCTGTTACCCAAGCCAAGAGCCTGGCTGTCATCCCCCACCCTTTCTGCAACCCTTCCCTTCTTTTGTGACTGTAGAGCAAGCCCACAGCGACTCTGGAGCTCAATGCTGACAGGCAATGCAAACAGGCTCATGAAGCGACCCATCTCTAAATAGCCATAGGCCCTAACTGACCATTTACAACCAGGCACGGTTCTGGGGCGCCTGGGTGGCTCAGTGGTTGAGCATCTGCCTTTGCCTCAGGGCGTGACCCCGGGGTCCTGGGATCGAGTCCCACATCGGGCTCCCCACAGGGAGCCTGCTTCTCCCTCTGCCTGTGTCTCTGCCTCTCACTCTGTGTGTCTCATGAATAAATAAAAACTGGGCACAGTTCCTAAGGTTATCAAAAAAGGGAAAATACTCCCTCACTCCGTCCTGTCCCCAAGGCCCCTCACCACTGCCTCGTGGCAGACAGTCTTTCCTTTGCTGGCCTGCCCACTGCTTCTTTGCAGTGTATTGATAAACTTCTCTTTTGTTCTGTGTTGGGTGAATTCTATCACCACCTCCACTGCCGGTCTCCACTCAATCAGGACTCCCCACATTTAGTGGCCCCACGCCATCTGATTGGGACATCCCACAGTAACTACCTGGTCACCAGGTTTTATCATCTGTGTTTATTTCCTATTGTTGATATAATAAGTAACTACAAACTTAGTGGCTTAAAACAACACAAATTTATCATCTGACAGTTTGAAAGTTGTCAGCAGGGCTGATTCCTTCTGGAGTTCTTTTTTTTTTTTTAAGATTTTATTTATTTATTCATGATAGACATAGGGGGAGAGAAAGAGAGAGAGAGAGAAGCAGGCTCCATGCAGGGAGCCCAACATGGGACTCGATCCCGGGACTCCAGGATCACGCCCTGGGCCAAAGGCAGGTGCTGAACTGCTGAGCCACCCAGGGATCCCCCTGGAGCTTTTTATTTATTTTTATTTATTTTTATTTTTTCTATATTTTCTTATTGGAGCTTGATTTGCCAACATATAGTATAACACACAGTGCTCATCCTGTCAAGTGCCCCCCCTCAGTGCCTGTCACCCAGTCTGGAGCTTCTAAAGGAAACTCCATTCCTTGTCTCAGCCTCTAGAGGCCACCCAGATTCTTTGGCTTAGAGCTGCCCACTTGCATCTCTGCCTTCTTGCCCCTCCTCTGATCTATCCTTCTCTCAGAAGGACCCTCGCAATCTACCTGGGGCCCACCCAGATAACCAAGATAATCCAAATAAGGTGACATTCATAGGTTCCAGGCATTAGGATGTGGATGTCTTACACACCATCCTACCCACCCAACATTCCTGGAACTCATCTGTTCCAACTGTCGCTCTTCAGATCACATTGTCTCTCATCCAGGCAGTTAAAACAGTCTCTTAGTTGGTGAGCCTTTGATGCATGACCCAAATTGGGCAGTGGGCCTCTGTTTCTGGTTCTGATCCCCTCCATAAACCATTATGCTTCTTCTTCTTCTTCTTTTTTTTCCTAAGAGTTTTATTTATTTATTTTAGAGAGACAGGGTGGGTGAGCTGGGGGCAGGGAGGTGGGGGTAGAGGGAGGAGCACAGGGAGAGGGACAATCAGGCTGTACACTGGGCAGAAGGCCTGCTGTGGGGCTCAGTTTCACGACTCTGAGATCAAGACCTGAGCCGAAATCAAGAGTCAGATGCTCAACCGACTAAGCCACCCATGCGCCGTTATGGTATTCCAGGCCTTCTGTGGTCTTTTCTTTGGTCACTCTTTTTTTTCTTTTTTAAGATTTTTTATTTATTTATTCACGAGAGACACAGAGAGAGAGGCAGAGACACAGGCAGAGGGAGAAGCAGGCTCCATGCAGGGAGCCCGATGCAGGACTCAATCCCAGGACTCCCAGGATCACGCCCTGAGCCAAAGGCAGACACTAAACTGCCGAGCCCCCCAGGTGCCCTTCTTTGCTCACCCTTTTAGCCAAATCTATGAGCCGTAACAGAGCTACTTGTAATTTCTCAAAACATGGGTTATAGAGCTTCTGAAGCCATACTACTCAGCCTTGAATCCCAGCTTTACCACTTGCCAAAAAGGAATTCTGAGGCCAATAACTTAACTGCTCTGTGCTTTAGTTTCATCTTTTTAAAACTTTGGCCCTCCGAGATTGTTGTGATGATTAAATTTATTACATTAATTAAATTACTTAAAGTACTCATGAGAGGGGCACCTGGTTGGCTCTCTTGGAAGAATATGTGACTCTTGATCTTGGAGTTGTGAGTTCAACCCTCATGTTGGGTGTAGAGATTATTTTATTTTTATTTTTAAAGATTTTATTTTATTTATTCATGAGAGACACACAGAGAGAGGCAGAGATACAGTCAGAGGGAGAAGCAGGCTCCATACAGGGAGCCTGATGCGGGACTCGATCTCGGGACTCCAGGATCACGCCCTGGGCTGAAGGTAGGTGCTAAACTCCTGAGCCACGCAGGCGTCCCAAGATTATTTTAAAATAAATAAATTTTTTTGGGGGGGTAGATATCTATCTATCTATCTATCTATCTATCTATCTATCTATCTATCTATCTATCTATCTGGCATGAGTCCGGGGAGGAGCAGAGGGGGGCAGAGAGAGAGAATCTGCAAGCAGACTCCACTACTGAGCGCACAGCCTGATGTGGGGCTTGATTCCACAACCCTGCGATCATGACCTGAGTCAAAATCAAGAGTTGGACGTTCAACCAACTGAGTCACCCAGGTGCTCCTAAAATAAAATCTTTTTTAATTTATTAGAACAGTGCTTGGCACACAGGTTTTCCCATATCATTCCATGTTCTCAGT
Organism: Vulpes lagopus; assembly: GCF_018345385.1. Taxonomy (NCBI): domain Eukaryota; kingdom Metazoa; phylum Chordata; class Mammalia; order Carnivora; family Canidae; genus Vulpes; species Vulpes lagopus. The sequence goes on along the minus strand of NC_054846.1, from coordinate 60,834,510 downwards.
CCTGTTGATGTGGTTCAGAATGCTCTCCCCATGACCTCGCTTCCCTGGAACTCTTTGCCCATCCCTTCAAGGCTCACCGCAGTATCACCTCCTGGGCACAGGACTCCCTGCTGTCTCCTCCCACCACTGCTGGAACTCTGGAAGCTCTGTGACCTGAATCAGAGGCCCTATCATGTATATACAATCATTTCATGATGTGTGTAAGAGAGAACATCCTGAAATACTAACATTTGTGTTTTTCTTGTCCACACTTCCTTGTATGTGACCCTCCCACAGTCAGTCAGAGGCATTCACATCATCTTCAAAAATTAGTCCGTATAATAAGAATGCAAAGAGAAAGGAAAAGAGGTTTAGTTTTTCAACTTCCAGAGTAATTTCCATGTGGACACCCACACAAATAGTTTGTGAGCCAAGCAGTGAACTTTATGGAGAGAAGAGACTTTGAGAACCCAAGGAAGTGGTCCTAAAGGAGGCAGAGTATAAAGTGTATGCCTTCATAGTGGACTAAAAGAGTGAAGTGCCTGGCCCATCCTGCTCATGGGAAGGCTGGCTAGGGGTCACCTCGGCAGGGAGTGAGGACAGGAGTTGAACCTGGAGATCAGACAGGAGCAGAGTCAGTGTCAACAGATTGCCCAGCAGCAGAGCTGGGTGGCGCTGTGGCGGCCGAGCCAACAAGGTCATGATGTCCACTCTGCCATCATCTGTGCTGAGACCACTGTCACTGTTCTGCTCCTCACTCTTCTCACTCCTGGTGAAGTCGTTTTCTTGTCAGCTGTTCTCTTGCCTGCTGTTGGCCTTGGATCACTCAGGAGAAATGGTGCCCACCCACTCCATGCCCCACATGAGCCATTTCCTGTGGATACCCGCTTTTCATGACAGCTCAGGAACTTTATAAGCTTCATAAAACAATAAGTGGGGTCTCTCTCTCACTCTCTCCCTGTTTTTTAGTAAGCTCTATACTCATTGTGGGGCCTGAACTCATGACCACAAGATCTAGAGTTGTATGTTCTACTGAGTGAGTCAGCTAGGTGCCCAGAAGGTAGGATCTTGACACTGAGTATCAATGGTGTGGGGAAAAAAGTCCCTAACACCTGAACTTGGGAGGAGCTGGATAGGGAGGCTGACCTGTTTCATATGACTTCATGTCCCCGGACATAGACTGAGCCCTCAGGAGGGCAGAGAGGAATTGTTGGATTCCTCTCTGTGCCCTAACACATGGCTGGTGTTTGGTAGGTATTTATTACACTGAAAAAAATGAATGAAAATCCCAGTCTATTGAGGGAGACAGATACATAAACAAATAATGATAATACCACCTATGTACTATGATAAAGGGCTGCAGAAGGCTCTGAGTGAACAGAGGGAAAGGGCTCAGAGATGTAGGTGATTCTCTGAGGCAATAGTAGGACTGGTGCACAAGTCTGTGACCCTCACTCTAGAGCAGAACTGGAGTGGAGAGGGGCCCTTAGGAATATCTGCCTGGCCCATGCTGCTGTCTCTAGGCCCTAGACTGCTCCCAGGATTGGCTCCTTGATGGTCCCCTTGGTCATGGTTGATGGACTTTTGGTACATGACCCAAATAGGGCAATGGGTTCTCCCTCCCATGATGTTGCTGTTGGGATTCAGAGATGCCAGTCCATGTCTGCTGGGCTCCTGACCTGGAGACTCAGAGCTGGCCACGTCTGGCCATATGTTCAGTGAAATGGGTGATGGTGAGGCTCAGAGACAGAGAGAAGCTTCCTGGCTCCTCAATGACTTTTAAGATCCTGGTTCTTATTGCTGGTGAGGCCTGGTTGTGCCCTACCCTTTGGCTCCATGTGACACCTCTGAAGACTTGTGTCAAATCTTCTCGTGCTTAAGCTTGCCTGAGTGGTTTCTGTTCTGTGCAGCCAAGAGTCTTGACTAACATCATCCTCATTGATGTCACCACCATGATCACAGCAAATACCGGTACAGCGCTACGACCCGGACTCTTCTGACAGCTTTACGTGTGACAACTTGTTAAATCCTCACCACGCTCCTATGAGGTGGGTACAACGATCACCCGTAGTTTCCAGAAAAAGAAACTGAGGCACAGAGTGGATCAGTCACTTGCCATGGTCATACAGCTAGTAAGTGGCAGGGCTGGGATTCAAAGCCAGACAGAGCCTCTATCCAACAATGCAGTTTTATCATAGTTTGTTGAGCAAAAGTTTGTATTTTTCTGTTTCTAACCTATTGTCCTAGAAGAATGTAGTTCTAAATGGCAAACACATGAGAAGCTCTAGGTGAGTCCCCTTTCCTGAAAGAGGCTGGGTGGGTGGGGAGGTGGCCCATGCCATCTGCCCCCCAGGGCCTGCCTCTCCCTTGGGGCCCAGGAAGCGCGGGAAGGAGTCCTGAGCCAGGTACGGGCCTTGGCGGCAAAGCTGCCCGTGGGGCGGGAGGCCAGAGTGCGCCCTGGCACCTGGCAGGCAGCCCAGCCTCACCGTTGAGAAAATACCTGGAACAAAGGCGTCCTTCCGCCACAACCGGCTGCCTCTCCAGGTGCTTGCAGGTCCTCAGCCGGGGCACCTGACCTCCAGGCCATCGGGTCCTTACACGGCCTCAGGGGGCTGCATAGAGGTGTCAGGGCCCAGCCTGGAGCACCTCCTGGCTGCCCCCCCACCCCGGGGTGAGGGGTGCACGTCCCAGAAGCCCCCAGGCTGGCATCCCCCCGGGGCTTGGCCAGGCTGCCTGAACCTCCCTTCCTGCCATGCTCCCCCGTGGTGTCCAGGGTGGTGGCTTCACAGCCCCGGGCCTGGCCTCCCTCAACCCAGAGGTCGGTGTCACCACAATGGTTTGTCAGGTGCAGAGTGCACAGGGGTGTGAGGGAATTGGGGCATTAGCAGCAGCAGGCACTGGGGGAACATATCGGGACTGGAGGCCTGGAGGAATGAAAAGTGAAGACTGAGACCCCAAGGTAGTGATGTGGTTCTCCTTGGATGCTTCTACTTTTTTTTTTTTTTTTAAGTAATCTCTATACCTACCCCCACCCTGTGGGGCTCGAACTCACAGCCCCGAGATCAAGAGTTGAGAGCTCCGTGGACTGAGCCAGCTGGGCCCCCCTAGTCCCTGGACACCTCTTGAGCAAAGTGCTAGCAGCTCATCAGAGGTGGGGGTTGGCCTCCCGAGGTGGTGCCCAGCCCACGACCTTCCTTGAGTTCCTTCTCCTTCCTTCTCCCCTTCTTGTGAACAAGACAAGAGGGGCACGGATCTGGACAAGAGACCACCTCACCTCAGCATTTTTGTTCAAAGAGGGATGGGCGCTGGACCCCCAGGCCCAGCTCCCAGTCCCAGGCCACCCCAAGCCTCCCCCCCCCCAACCCTAGGCTGTAGTGACTGCTATTGTCAGGGCCGCTGCCAGCCTATGGTGATTCAGAAAAAGAGACTGTCTCCTGAAGGTGGACGGCATGCTCCTCCAGGGCCCCCAGCCGTGCTGAGTGGGGCTGGACCTCAGCCTGCACTTGCTCTGCATCTCTCTGAGCTGGTACAGACCCCACCTATGCTGTCATTTGCAGGGGCATTGCTGGTAGGGTAATCCCCAAACTGTGACCCTGGACCCCTGATTCCCAGGCTAAATCCCCTTCCCCTGGCCTGGATCCTCCCTGGGCTGGGCAAAAGGGGGCCTTTACTGGCACACACCCACTTCAGGCAACAGGGCAGGGACTCAGGAGGGGTTCCCTAGAAGCAGCTCCCAATAACCAGTGGCAGGAGGCTTCTTCCCAAGCCCTCTGGCCTTGGAGTGGCCCCTAGATGAGGGTGTAATCCTGAGGCTATCTTGAGGGCAGAAGGCTGTCCAGTGCATGCTCTGCCCCCCAGTGTGTGCTTCTGGGCGGAAGATACACAAGCCCTGGCCAGAGGTGGCACTGAGCCTGCACCCTCAGGCCTGGCTTTCTGTTCCCCTGGCCCCATACTCAGTGCCCAGACCCAGGGAGCCTGAAGGCTCAGGGCCCAGCACATGGCACATGTGCCCACTACAGGACCAGGCTCAGAGAGCATCCTACACAAACAGTTAGATGAATGAGTCAAAGAATAGACCAAAGGAAGAGGCCCTCCTAGGCAAGTGTGGGTGCCAGGGCCTGGAGTCCTAGGACCCCAGCTCTGACTCTTCGAGCCTCACTTCCTCTTCTGAGGAACAGGCATCAGAGACACCTGCTTCCCTGGGTTGCCCGGCAACTCGCTATTAATAATAAAATAGGAACAACAAGAGCAATAGAGCCTCCACTGCCTGAGAACTTCCTCTGCGGTCAGCCCTTTGCATGAATCCTCACAACAGTCCTGGGAGGGAGACCCCCCGCCCCCTGTTACAGGGACTTAGGAACTTCTTGGTGATGGGGAGCCTGGCTCAGGAAATGGCAGCTGTATCCTGGCCGCGGGCAGGGCCGTGTGGCTCCCCTGGAGCGATGGATGTCTGTGCAGCTCACAGCTGGGGTGGGAGCCCCCGCCACAGTCCAGAAGCTGGGCCCAGGGTGTCGCCCCCCAGGCGCTGGGGGTCACCTGAGTCCAGGGCTGGGGTCTGGGGCTCTGGTGCCACTCCTGCTCCTGATGGGCTCTGCCCCCTGGGTGGCTCCCTCTCCTTCCCCGGCCTCCATTTACCCCACGGTAAAGGGACGGAGAGGGGTTAGGTCCCTTGATCCCCCAGGTCTCTGACCACAAAGGCAGGCAGGCAGGCAGGCAGGCAGGCAGGCAGGCAGGCAGAGGGAAGTTCAGGAAAGCTTGGAACCTGTGTCTGAATTCCTGGCTTCTCTCTGCCCCCTGGTGGACACCAGCAGCCTAGCACCAGAGGGAGAAACCTGGCTTTGTCACCTCTTCCAAGGAGCCCTCCCCTGGGAGCCTGGGTGCCCATCTGCTAAGTGGGGATCATAAGAGCACCCACCTCATGAGGCTTGTTGTGATGACTAAGTGACAGCGAGTGTGGCGCACGTGCTACTGAGCCGCACGCCCAGAATGGGCCCAGGCTATGGTAATCATCGTTGTCTCCCTCTTTCTCTTCCACTGCCGGCCAATCAGTCCCCAAGCCCCACCTCCGATTCTGCTCCTCTGGCTCCCCGCTGCCCCCTGACCCGGCCTCACGATCCCTCTCCTAGAACCCCCCACCCGCTCCCCCAGCCCTGCTGCCCCTCACCTGGGTGCACCCCCCTCCCCAGGCCAGACCTGTGCGTGCCCATCTCAGGCTGCCGTCCAGGCCCCTCAGCCCAGCCCTCGGGGATCCTGGCCACCTGGACAGCCCGGTCACCCTGTGCCTTTCTACTCCCTGTGTTCTCACCACCCAGCTCCCGGGTCCCTCCGCTCAGGCCCACTGGTCCTGCCTCCAGGTGAGTTCGTGAAAGCTCACGGCAGCTGTCTTTGCCCCCCTCTCCCACCTTTGCTGTAGGACCCCCCCCACCCCACCTGCGCCCTCTCTGGGTCTCAGCTTCCTTATCTGCCAAGCTGGACCGTTATGAGGATGAAAGAGAGAAAAACAGGGCAGGATGCAGCCCGCAGGGGCCATGGTACCTACGGTTGGGAGGGAGGCTTCTGTCCCAACACTGGGGCAGCCACATCTGTCACTTGGGAAGCAGGTACCTATGGGGGGGTGATGAACCTCCAAGGTCCCACCACAGCTCCAAACCTCAGTGGGGACACGCTCCGAGCCCAGAGTGCAGAATGGCCCCTGGGCAGAGCGGAGCCTGGTTGGCCTCTCGCTGGGCTGGGCCTGCTCCCCCATCCCGCTGCTGGACCAGGTGGAGAAGGAGCCCTCTGGCTGGGGGTGGTGGTGGTGGTGGCACCTGGACTGATCCTAGGGGAGGGAGGCGGACCCTCTCTGGCAGGACTGGGTCGGGAGCATTGCATCAGGGTCCTGGAGCCTGTGTGGAAAGCTGTCCTACAGGCCACTAAGGAAAATACATTTCTTTTTTCAAAGATTTTATTTATTTGAGAGAGAGAGAGGGAGTCAGAGAGAGAGAGAGAGAGAGAGACAGAGAGAAGGAGCAGGGAGAGAGGCAGAGGAAGACGCAGACTCCCAGCAGACCAGAGAGCCCCAGGCAGGGCTCGATCCCGGGACTCCAGGAGCATGACCTGAGCTGAAGGCAGACACTTAACCCACTGAGCCAGCCAGGCCCACGAAAAATAAATTCCTTAGGCTTGTACTGAGCATTCGGTAAATCAACACGTTTTTATTCGATTCACTGTTAGGGCTAAGTAATGTACTCACAACCTCCAAGGAACCACACAGGGAATGGTAAGTATTTGATCTTATTAGTTTCTTATGTATCCTTGTCGTGTGAACAAATATAACCGAATATAAACATGCATTCTTATTTATTCACACCCTCTTTTTATCCAAAGGAGGGCACAGAGAGTTGTGCATCGAACCTGTTTTACTTAACAACGTGTTTTGTAGCTTAATCAGTCTGTAGACGGCTTCCTTGTTCTTTTCTTTCTTCAGCAGCAGCCTGGTCTTGCGCCGTGAGGCTGTGCCACCGGTGATTTATCCAGCCCGTTCCTTCCTTCCTATGGGGCACTTGGGTTTTGCTATCACAAACGACACTGTAATGAATGACTTTACCCTTTCAGGGCTGATGTGTAGGCAGTGGCATCAAAGGCGTGGCTGACTCGGTTGCTAAAATATAGAAATACTTTCCTAGTGCTTGGTAAATAGTACAATTGGAACTGTGACGATCGATGAACTTAACGATATGAATTCTGTAATAAACGCTGCCGTTCAAGCAGTGGCTGTGGGACGTCAGGACTTGTTCAGGGGACCACCCGCCCTACCTGCACCTGGCCGGTTAGGAACACGAGGGCCCGCTGGCCTTCAGCCTAGGCCTGAGCCCATGTGACTGTGCCGTACTGAGCCTTCTTTACAGAGCACTCTATCTTAGAAGAGTCGCTCGTTTATCATTGTCCTCTAGGGATCTAGTTGCTACTGCTTGTAAATATTTGTTTCCACTGGGCTTTTTGTTGGTTCGTTTTCATTCTTGTCAAGAAGGATGAATGCGGTGCTTTGATGTTTGAAAATTTAAGATGTATGTCAAACTAGTAGAAAGAAACAGAGACGAGAAAACTTGATTGTTCTTAAGGTTTCTTTTAGCTATCTGAAACATCAATCTTCCTTTCCTGGGAGGAAGAAGGAAGAAAAGAATAACGATAATAATCAATCACAGTCTAGAATATTCTTTTATTACTGTGCGAAAATCTGAAGCCAGAAGATTTACTAGCATGCAGGACTCAGTACAGGGGTGCCTGGGTGGTTCGCTCAGTCAGTGAAGTGTCTGCCTTCAGCTCAGGTCATGATCCCAGGGTCCTGGGATCGAGCCCCGCCTCAGGCTTCCTGCTTGGTGGGGACCCTGTTTCTCCCTCTTCCACTGTCCCTCCTCCTTGCTCCTGTTCTCTCTCTCTCTCCAATAAATAAAATCATTCTTTAAAAGAATAAGTACAAAATAAGTAATTTGTATTTTTAGAATAAAAACCAAATTTATAGGCTTGTACCTCAGGTTATGATGCACTACGTAATTTTATTTATTTATTTTTATTTTATTTAAGGTCAATTAATTAACATATATTCTTGGTTTCAGAGGTAGAAGTCAGTGATTCATCAGGCTTATATAACACCCAGTGCTCATCACATCTCCTTCTTTTTTTTTAATAAATTTATTTTTTATTGGTGTTCAATTTACCAACATACAGAATAACACCCAGTGCTCATCCCGTCAAGTGCCCCCCTCAGTGCCCGTCACCCACTCACCCCCACCCTCACATCTCCTTCTTAATGCCTGTCACCCAGTTACCCCATCTCCCATACCACTCCCCTCCAGCGATCCTCAGTTTGTTTGCTATGATTAAGAATCTCTAGTGCTTTTACTTCCTCTCTGATTTTGTCTTTATTTTTTCCTCTCTTCTCCTATGATCCTTTATATATATATCATATATCATATATATGATCATATATATATATCATATATATCATATTTATCATATATATATGATTTTATATATATATATATATATATATATATATATATATATATATATATATATATATATCTTCTTTATCCACTCATTTGTCCATGGACATCTGGGCTCTTTCCATAGTTTGGCTATTGTAGACATTGCTGCCATAAACACTGGGGTGCAGGTGCCCCTTCGGATCACTACATTTGTATCTCTGGGGTAAATACCCAGTAGGGCAATTGCTGGGTCTTAGGGTAGCTCTATTTTCAACTTTTTGAGGAACCTGCATACTGCTTTTCAGAGTGGCTGCACCAGCTTGCATTCCCATCAACCGCGCAACCTCTGCATCCTCACCAACATCTGTTGTTTCCTGACTTGTTAATTTTAGCCATTCTGACTGGTGTGCGGTGGTATCTCTTGGTGGTTTTGAGTTGTATTTCCCTGATGATGGGTGATGTTGAGCATTTTTTCATATGTCTATTGACCATTTGTGTGTCTTCTTTGGAGAAATGTTTATTCACATCTTCTGCCCATTTCTTGATTGGATTATTTGTTCCTTGGGTATTGAGTTTGACAAATTCTTTATAGATTTTGAATCCTAGCCCTTTATCTGATATGTCATTTGTAAATATATTTTCCCAGTCCGTAGATTGCCTTTTGGTTTTGTTGATGGTTTCTCTTGCTGTGAAAACCTTTTATCTTTATGAGGTCCCAATAGTTCATTTTTGCCTTTGTTTCCCTTGCCTTTGGAGATGTGTCTAGCGAGAAGTTGCTGTGGCCATGGTCAAAGAAGTTGCTGCCTGTGTTTTCCTCTAGAATTTTGATGGATTCCTGTCTCATATTTAGGTCTTTCAATGACTTTATGTCTATTTTTGTATATGGTGTGAGGAAATGGTTCAGTTTCCTTCTTCTGCACGTGGCTGTCCACGTGTCCCCAACACCATTTGTTGAAGAGACTGTCTTTTTTTCAATTGGATATTCTTTATGGCTTTGTTGAAGATTAGTTAGCCATAGGGTTGAGGGTCCATTTCTGGGTTCTCTATTCTGTTCCATTGATCTATGTGTTCGTTTTTCTGCCAGTACCACACTGTCTTGATGATTACAGTTTTGTAGTACAGCTTGAAGTCTGGAATTGTGATACCTCCAGTTTTGGTTTTCTTTTTCAACATTCCTTTGGCTATTTGGGGTCTTCTCTGGTTCCATATAAATTTTAGGATTATTTGTTCCAACTCTGTCAAGTAAGTTGATGGCATTTTGATAGGGATTGCTTTGAACATATAGATTGCTCCAGGTAGCATAGACATTTTAACAATATTTGTTCTTCCAACTATGAGCATGGAACATTTTTCCATTTCTGTATGTCTTCCTCAGTTTCTTTCATGAATGTTCTATAGTTTTCTGAGTATAGATCTTTTGCCTCTTTGATTACATTTATTCCTAAGTATCCTGTGGTTTTTGGTACAATTGTAAATGGGATTGATTCCTTAATTTCTTTCTTCTGTCTCATTGTTAGTGTATAGAAATGCAACTGATTTCTGTGCATTGATTTTATATCCTGCCACTTTGCTGAATTCCTTTATGAGTTCTAGCAATTTTGGGGTTGAGTCTTTTGGGTTTTCCATATAGAGTATTATGTCATCTGCAAAGAGTGAGAGTTTCACTTCTCAATTTGGATGCCTCTTATTTCTTTTTGTTGTCTGATTGCTTAGGCTAGGACTTCTAGTACTATGTTGAATAACAGTGGTGAGAGTGGACATCCCTGTTGTGTTTCTGACCTTAAGGGAAAAGCTCTCAGTTTTTCCCCATTGAGGATGATATTTGCTGTGGGCTTTTCATATATGGGTTTCATCATATTGAGGTATGTTCCCTCTATCCCAACACTGTGAAGAGTTTTAATCAAGAAAGAATGCTGTACTTTGTCAAATGCTTTTTCTGTATCTATTGAGTAGATCATATGGTTCTTGTCCTTTCCTTTATTAATTTAGTGTATTACGTTGATTGATTTATGGATGTTGAACCACCCTTGCAGCCCAGGAATAAATCCTACTTGGTCATGGTGAATAATCCTTTTAATATACTGTTGGATCCTATTGTGTAGTATGATGGTGAGAGTTTTGGCATCCATGTTCATCAGGGATATTGGTCTGTAATTCTCCTTTTTGGTGGAGTATTTGTCTGGTTTGGGGACCAAGGTAATGCTGGTCTCATAGAAAGAATTTGCAAGTTTCCCTTCCATTTCTATTTTTTGGATCAGCTTCAGAAAAATAGGTGTTAATTCTTTAAATGTTTGGTATAATTCCACTGGGAAGCCATCCAGCTCGGGACTTTTGTTCGTTGGGAGGTTTTTGGTTACTGTTTCAATTTCCTTGCTGGTTATGGATCTGTTCAGATTTTCTATTTCTTCCTGTTTTAGTTTTGGTAGTTTATATGTCTCTAGGATGAACTGGGTAATTTTAATCAATCATATTCCCAAGGACATCTAGAAAAGCAGAACACAATCACTTAAAAATCCTACAATCCTACTTGCCAGCTGTGACGGGTCTTAAATGTGTCCATTTAGTCATCATCAGTCCTCTTTTCAAGAGGTAGAGCCCAATTTCCCTTCCTTTGCATGTGAATTGGACCTCATGACTCATTTCTCATGAATAGAATAAAGTAGAAGTGACAATGAGCAGCTGGATCATTTAAAGAGACTGTGGTTACCTCCTTGCTCTCTGTCCTGGATTACTCACTCTAGGAGAAACCAACTGCCTTGTCATGAGGACATCTAAGCATCCATATAGAGAGGTCTACAAGATGAAGAAGCTGAGGCCTCCTGCCAAAAAACAGCATTATCTTGCCAGGTGAAGTGGGTCCTCCAGCTCCAGTCAAGCTTTCAGATGAACACAGTCTCAGCTGACAGCTTTACTGCAACCTTGTGAGAAACCCTGAAGTCAGAACCAGCCAAAGCCACTCCTGGATCCTGACTCTCAGAATCTGTGTAAGATAATAAATGCTTTTTATTTTCAGATGCTAAGTTTAGTAGTAATTTGTTATTCAGCAATAGACAACTAACATAAAGGAAATAGAGTGCTCACAAGTTAGTGAAGAATTACCAACTGGTCTCAGACCCTTGGGAGTCAGGGAGGTGAGCCTTATGTTTGGGGCTGACAGAAGGCAGCCAGGAAACTTGGTAGTACTTCCACAAACTAGCAGAGCAAGTGGGATGGGATTTAGAGTTGAGGACCATCAAGGAAAGTTCCTTAGTGAACTCCCCTGGCTATGAGTTAGGACCCTGAGAGGCTATACTCTAGGAGTAAGTAAGGATGAATGGGGAGTAGATAGATCTTCACAAAGAATGCACTGTGGCTCTGTACCACCACAGTCCCTGAAATTGTATTGAGATGATCCCAGATTGCAAGTCATTCAGGTGCTGGGCAGAAGGAAAAGTAAGTCATCTCTGGACTTACTTTCTGGAGGAAGATAACACCATGCTTAGCCTGAAATTGTTTCTACATGGAATTTTGCAAATCAATACCTGGCATATTCATGTAAGAAGCACATGAAGAGTCAACATGAACAAAATAGGTAGAATCAATAGACAAGAAAAATGAACCCTCAGAGGCTTTAGATACTGGAATAGTAGACACAGGCCTTTAGGTAACATTCTACATTAAAAATTTTAAAAGATGGGGCACCTGGATGGCCTAGTTGGTTAAGCGACTGACTGTTGGTTTCAGCTCAGGTTGTAATCTTGGGGTCATGGGATCAAGCCCATGTAGGGTCCATTTGGAGCATGGATTCTGCTTGAAACTCTCACTCCCTCTCTCTCTCTACCCAGCCCCCATGCTCTCTCTAAAACAAATAAATAAATAAATCTTTTAAAAAAAAGCTTGAATTTCAGTAGAGAACTGAAAACTATAAAAAGAACCAAAAGGGAAATACCTGGGTGGTTAAGTTGGTTGAGCATCTGACTCTTGATTTCCACTCAGGGTCAGAGGACTAAGTCCCCTGTCAGGCTCTGAGCTTGGTGTGGAGGCTGCTTGGGATTCTTTCTCCCTCTCCCTCTGCCCCCCCTCCCCCACTCATGCACATGCTCACTCTCTTTCTTTAAATAAACAAACAAACAAATAAAATCTTAAAAACAAAAAAAGAAAGCCAAAAGGAAAGTGGTATGGGTTGAGTTGTGCCCTCCAAAAGGATATGTCAAAGTCCTAACCCCTGAGCACCTCAGAATGGGACCTTATTTGGAAATAGGGCCATTATGGATATAATTAGTTAAGTTCAGATGAGGTCATACTGGAGTAGTGTGGGCCCCTAATCTAGTATGACTGGCAGCCTTAAAAAAGATGATGTGAAAACACACCAGAAGAGAAGGCCATGTAATGACGGAGGCAGATCAGAGTGACACATCTACAAGCTAGGGCACCCCCAGGATTTCCAGCAGCAACCAGAATAGACTCTCTGAGCCTCCAGGAGGAGCCCACCCTCCTGACACCTAGACTTCAGATTTTAGCTCCAGAACTGTGAGTGAATCAATGTCTGTTGCTTTAAACCACCCAGTTCATGACACCCTGTTCTTGCAGCCCTAAGAAATGAATCCTGAGAGCATAGAGTTGAAAGATAAACAATAACAGTTGAAAAAAATTCAGTGGATGAGAATTAGTGAACTAGAAGACTGGTCAGAAAAAAGTACCCAGATTGAAGCACGGGGAGACAAATGGATGGAGAACACAAAGCAGGGAGTTAAAACTATTGGGGAAGAACTAACCTTCTAGAGGACAGCGGGTAGTCAACCTGCCACAAGTCCACAGATGCCGAACATAGACAACAGGCCCTGATGGGAGCAAGACAAGGTTTTCTTTCTTTCTTTCCTTCTTTCCTTCTTTCTTTCTTTCTTTCTTTCTTTCTTTCTTTCTTTCTTTCTTTCTTTCTTTCTTCTTTCTTTCTTCTCTTTCTTTTTGATTTTATTTATTTGACAGAGAGAGTGAAAGAGCACAAGTAGGCAGAGCAGGAGAGGGAGAAGCAGGCTCCCCACTGAGCAGGGAGCCCGATTCAGGGCTCAATCCTGGGACCTTGGAATCATGACCTGAGCCAAAGGCAGATGCTTAACTGACCGAGCCACTCAGAAGCCCCAAGACAGGTTATTTCTCACAGCACAGCCAGTGGCAGGAACACCAGCGCAGTGGTGTCTGGCTGGTCCTTGCCTCCAAGTTCTGTGGGTGTGACATGATAGAAATGCCACATGAAAGGGTTGTGTCCCAGCCACAGCTGAGGAACCCAGAGCCAAGGGCCTAGCACTTTTTATTTAAATTTTTATTTAAGTAGGCTTCATGCCCAGCATGGAGCCCAGTGTAGGGCTTGAACTCACACCCTTGAGATCAAGATGTGAGCTGAGATTAAGAGTTGGCCGCTTAACTGACCAGGCCACCCAGGTGCCCCAAGGATCTAGCATTTTTGCAGTAAGTGACAAACCAGTCCCCTCCTCTGGAGAGTGAACAGGTGCATGCAGTCACCTGTGGGCTCCTTGACCTGCCTTGCCACCTTTGTGATAAGCTACAGAGACTGCTCAGTATCAGGTAGTTTGGTTTACCTCAGCAAGGATATAAGGGGCTCTTGAGGCCCATGGCAGCCTGCCTTTCCAATAACCCATCCTGCACCCCACATGTTTTTAAGTGAATTCGCATTTTCTCATGAACATGCCATCCTATCAGAGACTCAGATTGGACATACTGACTGGGCCTGGCACAAGTCCATTTAGTTTGTCTCATATAACACTTGGTTAAGCTATTATGACGAGAATCCCAATCAGCAGCATGGTGCAGTATTGACATCATTCATGCATCTCAGGGTCTCTGACTCAGCCAAGTGAGGAGTCCCAGGGGAGGATTATTTCAGATAACCTTTTAGCTTCCTCTCTTGTGGTGTGGATGGACTACTCTGCTTGAACTGTGCTCTTAGTCCAAATAGAACAGGAGGTGTGGGCAACCATACATGCACTTCCCTGTTCATTCAGGATGTAGGATAAAGCCAGACCCTTACCTCTTATGACTGCATGAGAGAGTTTAGCCTGCTCTGCTAACCTGGGACTCGTGCCATCCCTTTGGCTGTGGTAGCTAAAGTAAGGGGTAGGTTTTTGATCATTGTGTCTGGAGCATGGTCTCTGTTGGGAGCTACCAAGACTCACACAGATGTATAGAACCAGAAGTCAGTGTCTGCTGCAGGCAGGACTACCCTCTTTTTGGGGGACCCGACAAAGGAAACCCGACCCAAGGGGCAGTGCAGTTGTCAAAAATTACAGAAGATGATAGGTAAGCCAGAAAGCAACCCCCATATCTAATGGAAACTATGGCCCACCCTCCTCTCCCCAAACGTATGTCCCCTGGGGTGACGTAGTGGGCCCACATAGATGCCATTACAGGCCGTGGTTGCACTGTAGCTGATCCACATGACTGGCCACAGTAACTGCTCAGTGTCAGGGAATACTGAGCCTTGAAGTTTGACACCCTCAGCAAGGATGTGCAGATGCCGAGGGCCCGTGCCTTGCCACCACACTGAGAGATTCTGTGAGAAGGTTTAGCCCACACATGCTTGTATTCCCAGGGGAAGAGTGGGGATGGGGCAGGAGCTCAATTTTGGAGAGAACAGTCAACAATTTTTCAAAACTGATTAAAAAAAAAAAACATCAAGACACAGTTAAACATCCAGCCACATTCAAGAAGCCTTACAAATTCTGTATAACTTTGCTGGCATAACACCAGTGCCACACACAGGGAGACTTAAATGACAGGAACTTATTTTCTCACGGCTCCGAAGACTGGAAGTTCAAGACCAAGGTGTCAGCAGGCTCGCTCTCTCCTGAGGCTTCTTCCCTTGGCTTGCAGGTGGCTGCCTTCTGGTCGTGTCCTCACCTGGCCTTTTCCGTCTGCGTGTGACCATCCCTGGTGGCCCTCTTCTTACGGGGTCATCAGTCACATTGGAGGAGAGCCCTGTCTTATCACCACCTCCTTTGACTTCAGTTGCTTCCTTAAAAGCCCTGTCTTCAAACAGAGTCACCTGAGGGGTTAGGGCTTTCACATAGGAATTTGTTGGAGGGACACAATTCATTCTATAACAAACCCCAAATACTATAAAGATTTTATTTATTTATTTGACAGAGAGAGAGAGAAAGAGAGAGAGAGAACAAGCAGGGGGAACTGCAGAAGGAGTGGGAGAAGCAGGCTCCCCCCTGAGCAGGGAGCCCTATGTGGGGCTCAATCCCGAGACCCCAGGATCATGACCTGAGCTTCACCAAGGCAGATGCTTCACCAACTGAGCCACCCAGGCAGCCCTGCAAACACTATGAAAAGAAAAACACAGGGATGTCTGGGTGGATTTTGGGATTGTTAGTTCCAGCTCCACACTGGGTGTAGAGATTACTTAAAAATAAAATATTTTGGGACGCCTGGGGGGCTCAGTGGATGAGTGTCTGCCTTCAGCTCGGGGCGTGACCCTGGGGTCCCGGGATCGAGTCCCCCATCAGGCTTCCCACAGGGAGCCTGCTTCTCCCTCTGCCTATGTCTCTGCCTCTCTCTCTGTGTCTCTCATGAATGAAAAAATAAAATCTTAAAAAATATACTTACAGCAAAAATCGACAGAACATGAAGAAGAATAGACAAATTTAATATTACAGTGGAAAATTTTGACATACTTCTCAGTAACGGATAGAGTAAAGCAGGCAAAAAATAAGAAAAAACTTTCGAGAGTACAAGTCACACTAGGATGATCTGTTTGGAAAACTAAAGTCAAATCATGGCTCATTTAGCTAGTGACCACTGCATTATACAGACGATATGCCAACAGTTTCTAAAAACTATCATAATATGGGATTTGGAAATCATTAGAATAATTTGGTGAGCACCTACAATTTGCATCACTTGTTGGACCATCATATAAGATATAGTTTAGATAAATTAGAGAATAAAAGGGAATATTTAAAAATTGTTGATATGCATATATACACATACCTATACATTTTAATGATCATATCCACTTGTTCAGTATTTTTTAAAAGATTTTATTTATTTATTCATAGACACAGAGAGAAAGAGGCAGAGACCCAGGCAGACGGAGAAGCAGGCTCCACGCAGGGAGCCTGACGTGGGACTCGATCCCATGTCTCCAGGATCACACCCCAGGCTGCAGGTGGCGCCAAACCGCTGCGCCACTGGGGCTGCCCTTGTTCAGTATTTTTAAAAAATATTTTATTTATTTATTTGAGAAAGAGAGAGAGCATGAGTGGGAGAGGGTCAGGGAGAAGGAAAAGCAGACTCTCCACTGCGCAGGGAGCCTGACACAGGACCCTGGGATCATGACCTGAGCCAAAGGCAGATGCTTAACCAACTGAACCACCCAGGCGCCCCAGCCACTTTTGAATTTTTGAATTTCATCTTTGTGCATATGTCGTTTCTTAGTACAGAGATTACATCTATACAATAAGTTCTCAGAAGAGGGATTGCTGGGTCAGAGTGTAAATGCATTTGAAATTTTGGTCAATGTGATCAAATTGCTCTCCATAAAGACTGTACTGTATTTACACTCCCATCAGGAGGTTGAGTGCCTGTTTCCCCACAGCCTCACCATCAATCAGTCTGTGTTGTCAAACTTTTAAATTTTTTTGCTCTTTTGATGGTGAGAAATTTTAGATCCGTGTAATTTAAATTTGTACTTTTATTATAATGAGTGAAGTTGGTATATTTCAATAAGTGTTATGGTTGTTTTCATCTTTTGTGAACTATGTATTGATGAGGACCGTGTTTGTTAGTTTTTACTCTTCAGAGCCGTGTGCAGGTGTGGAAGAGAACTTGTTGTGAACAAATATATCCAGATTTGCATTTTATTCATTTTTATTTACTTTTATTTTTTTAAAGTAATCTCTACAGCCAACATGGGGCATGAACTTAAAACCCCAAGGATCAAGAGTGGCATGCTCCACCAGCTAAGCCAGCTGGGGCCCCACAGATTTGTGTTTTATAACAAGCACCTCTGCCACTTACCTCCCGATTTTTTTCCCTTCACAATGTCTCAGTTCCTTCCAATGAATAGTGTGAAGTCCCTGAGAAGCCAGCAGGGTTGGAATTCTGAGCATAGGAGTATCCTTGGGCTGGAGGGTGGCAGGGAGGAGTACCTGTGTGATAGGCAGGTGTGATGTTACCAGGGAAGACAAATGGAGCATTAAAAAAAAAATAGAGCACGTATTTTAGTATATGTACTGCCAAAGCGAGCACTAGAGCACATATTTTAAGGTCATAAAGGAAGTCTCAACAAATTCTAAAGGATTAATACCATACAGTCTATGTTTCTCAATCATGATTCAGTGAAATTGCAAATTATAATAGGTTGATATGTTTGGAAACTATTGTATTGACAACTTTTGGTAGGAAAGGATATCATAAAGAAATCTCAGAAATATTTAGCTCTGAATAATAATGACAGAAGCACACGGCAAAGTTTGTGAGACAGAGCTAAAGCATCAATTAGAGGAAAATTTATATCTTTAAATACATGTATTAGGAACCAGTACACATATAAAAATAAACAAGCCCCCAAGAGACATGAAAACATACATCCACACAAATACTTGCAAGCACGTTCATAGCAGCAACTATTTAAAATAGCTCCCAAAGGAAGCAATATAAATGTTCATCAACCGGTGAATGGATAAACAAAATGTGGTATGTCCATACAAGGGAATATTATTTGGTGATAAAAAAGGAATAAAGCACTGCTACATGCTATGATACAGATGAATCTCAAAAACATTATGTTAAGTGAGTGAAAGAAGCCAGACACAAAAGAGTTTGTATTGTATGATTGCATTATTGTGAAGTGTCCAGAAAAGGCAACTCTATAAGGAAAGAAGATAGATTATTGGTTGCCTAGGGGGAAGTGGTATTAGGGATAAGTTCATCCAAATGAGTATGACATTTCTTTTTTTGGCAATGATGGAAATATTCTAAAATTATACTAAAATATTCTAAAATTTAGAATATTATAATATTCTAAAATTATAGTTGCGCAAATCTGTAACTATACTAAAGATCATTCAATTGTACACTTAAAACAGGCAAATTTTATGGTGTGGAAATTATAACTCAATCAAACGTTAAAAATAAATAAGGAAAGCATTCAGTTTAAGATGGTGAGAAAAGAGCAATGAAACAAACCTCTAAAAAACAGAAAGTAAAGGAGCCCCTGGCTGGCTCAGTCGGAGGAGCATGCAACTCTTGATCTCAGGGTCATGAGTTTGAGTCCCACATTGGGTGTAGAGATTACTTACATAAATAAATATTAAAAAATAAATAAAAATGGGATGCCTGGGTGGCTCAGTGGTTGAGCATCTGCTTTCGGTTCAGGTCATGATCCTGGGGTCCTGGGATCGACTCCGCATCAGGCTCCCCACAGGGAGCCTGTTTCTCCCTCTGCCTGTGTCTCTGCCTCTCTCTCTGTCTCTCATGAATAAATAAATAAAATTATTTAAACATAAATAAATAAAAATAAAAACAGGAAGGAAGGAAACCATAAAAAAATCAGAAGCCAAGGAAAGAAAACAAACAAAAGTAGAAAAATAAATTTGGTATTTTGAAAGAAATCAAATATATCTGTAAAAAATGTAAAAATTTACAAATGTATATAATTAAATATATAAAAAATAATATCCAGAGGTGGATTAATGATCACAGTGAATTCATTTACAGCTTAAGTAAACAACATCAGTTTCCAATAACAAGCAAGTCTTAGGAGCTTGTAGTGTCATTGCGTTCTTCACTGAAGACAGGACTGACCATCTCAATCATAGGATCTGGCTTCTGTTGATTGACTAGGGTCAAGCACTTCTCACGTATTGTTTTTTCACATCCTCACAGCAGTCCAAAGAGGTGGATGCTCTTATGATCCCCACTTAGCAGATGGGCACCCAGGCTCCCAGGGGAGGGCTCCTTGGAAGAGGTGACAAAGCCAGGTTTCTCCCTCTGGTGCTAGGCTGCTGGTGTCCACCAGGGGGCAGAGAGAAGCCAGGAATTCAGACACAGGTTCCAAGCTTTCCTGAACTTCCCTCTGCCTGCCTGCCTGCCTGCCTGCCTGCCTGCCTGCCTTTGTGGTCAGAGACCTGGGGGATCAAGGGACCTAACCCCTCTCCGTCCCTTTACCGTGGGGTAAATGGAGGCCGGGGAAGGAGAGGGAGCCACCCAGGGGGCAGAGCCCATCAGGAGCAGGAGTGGCACCAGAGCCCCAGACCCCAGCCCTGGACTCAGGTGACCCCCAGCACCTGGGGGGCGACACCCTGGGCCCAGCTTCTGGACTGTGGCGGGGGCTCCCACCCCAGCTGTGAGCTGCACAGACATCCATCGCTCCAGGGGAGCCACACGGCCCTGCCCGCGGCCAGGATACAGCTGCCATTTCCTGAGCCAGGCTCCCCATCACCAAGAGGTTCCTAAGTCCCTGTAACAGGGGGCGGGGGGTCTCCCTCCCAGGACTGTTGTGAGGATTCATGCAAAGGGCTGACCGCAGAGGAAGTTCTCAGGCAATGGAGGCTCTATTGCTCTTGTTGTTCCTATTTTATTATTAATAGCGAGTTGCCGGGCAACCCAGGGAAGCAGGTGTCTCTGATGCCTGTTCCTCAGAAGAGGAAGTGAGGCTCGGAGAGTCCAGAGCTGGGGTCCTGGGACTCCAGGCCCTGGGCCTTGTGGTGAATGAGGGGCAGCTGTCGGGCTATTACCGCAGCTCTGCTGGTAGGGACACGAATGACCGCATCTTGCCCACAAGAATCAGAGGTTGAGAGAGGCCAAGCGTCACAGGGCTGGTGTGGAGCTTCGATGGGAACCCCTGTCTGTCTGATTCCAGAGCCTGTGTTCTAAACTGCTACCTTGCCCTCAACCATTGCCCTCTAATGTGCCAGGGCATAATGTGATCAGTACAGGCACTCCATTATCGGGGTGAGTCTGTGCACCCAGTCCTTGAACGGTAAGATGCCAGGGGTACTCCATCCCTGCTCCCTGCACTCCACTCACTCCATTCTACAGTGTGGTTTGGGTAAAAAATGTCTATTATTATTACTTTTGGTCACTTTTCAAATTGTGGTAAAATATATATAACATCAAAATTACCACTTTAGGGATCCCTGGGTGGCGCAGTAGTTTGGCGCCTGCCTTTGGCCCAGGGCGCGATCCTGGAGACCCGGGATCGAATCCCATGTCGGGCTCCCGGTGCATGGAGCCTGCTTCTCCCTCTGCCTGTGTCTCTGCCTCTCTCTCTCTCTCTCTCTCTCTCTCTCGCTCTCTGTGTGACTATCATAAATAAATTAAAAAAAAAAAAATTACCACTTTAAGGGACGCCCGGGTTGGCTCAGTGGTTTGGGGCCTGCCTTAGGCCCAGGGTGTGATCCTGGGCTCTCGGGATTGAGTCCCACATCGGGCTCCCTACATGGAGCCTGCTTCTCCGTTTGCCTGTGTCTTTGACTCTCTCTCTGAATAAATACATATTTTTTTAAATTACCATTTTAATTATTTTTAGGTGTACAGTTCAGTGACATTAAGTACATTCACACTGTTGTGCAACCATCACCACTGCCCATTTCCTGAACTTTCTCATGATCCCAAAATGAAACCCTGTGCCCCATTAAAAAAGAACTCTTCATCTCCCCCTCCTCCAGCCCCTCACAACCACCCTTCTACTTTTGTGTCTCTGAATTTAACTACACTAGGTAGCTCATTTAAGTGGAATCATACAGCCTTTGTCCTTTTGTGTCTTGGCTTCTTCAACTTGGCATAATGTCCTCAAGGTTCATCTGTGGTGTAGCATGTGTCAGAGTTTCCTTTCTTTTTAAAGCTGAATGATACTCCATTGTATGTATGTTCTATCTTTTGCTTATCCATTGATCTGTTGATGGACATTTGTTATTTTATTTTATTTTACTTTATTTTATTTTATTTATTTTATTTTATTTTATTTATTTTATTTTATTTTATTTTATTTTATTTTATTTTATTTTATTTTATTTTATTTTATTTTATTTTTTCATGAGAGACACACAGGCAGAGACACAGGCAGAGGGAGAAGCAGGCTCCCTGTGGGGAGCCTTATGTGGAACTCGGTCCCGGGACCCCAGGAACACACACCGTGCCAAAGGCAGACTCTAAACCACTGAGCCACCCAGGCGTCCCTGTTGATGGGTATTTGGATTGTTTCCATCTTTCGGCAATTATGAAGAACGCTGCTATGAACATCGGTGTACAAGTAACTAACTCCCTGCCTTTGTTGGATATTATGGTAATTCTGTGTGGTTTCTTTTTTAAGATTTTATTTATTTATTTATTTATTTATTTATTTATTTATTTATTTATGAGAGAGAGAGAGAGAGAGAGAGAGAGAGAGAGAGAGAGAGAAAGGAAGAACACAAGCAGAAGGAGAAGCAGGTTCCTGGTTGAGCAGGAAGCCTGATGCGGGGCTCCATCCCAGGACGGTGGGACCATGACCCGAGCCTCAACTGACTGAGCCACCTGGGTGTCCCCGGTAATTCTGTGTTTCACTCTTTGAGGAACCACTATACTTTGCCGCAGCAGCTGTACTATTTTACATTCTCTCTGGTTGTGCACCTGGGATCCAATTTCTCCACATCCCCACCAACACTGGTGATTTTCTGTTTTATTTTATAATAGTTATCTTTTGTTTTTAGCTTTTGTTTTTTTGATAATAAAAAACCTAATGGAGGGGATCCCTGGGTGGCGCAGCGGTTTGGCGCCTGCC
The DNA here is from genome assembly GCF_018345385.1 of Vulpes lagopus. Lineage (NCBI taxonomy): Eukaryota > Metazoa > Chordata > Mammalia > Carnivora > Canidae > Vulpes > Vulpes lagopus. The sequence goes on along the minus strand of NC_054846.1, from coordinate 60,812,799 downwards.
TTTGGCCCAGGGCGCGATCCTGGAGACCCGGGATCGAATCCCACGTCGGGCTCCCGGTGCATGGAGCCTGCTTCTCCCTCTGCCTGTGTCTCTGCCTCTCTCTCTCTCTCTGTGTGTGACTATCATAAATAAATAAAAAAAAAAATTAAAAAAAAAAAAAAAAAAAAACCTAATGGATGTAGAGTATCTCATTGTGGCTTTGATTTGCATTTTCCTAATGATTATTAATACTGAATTTTTTTGAAGATCCATTATATTTATTTATTTTTAAAAGATTTTATTTATTTATTCATGAGAAACAGAGAGAGAGAGAGAGAGAGAGAGGCAGAGGGAGAGAAGTAGGCTCCATGCAGGGAGCCCGATGTGGGACTCGATCCTGGGTCTCCAGGATCATGCCCTGGACTGAAGGCAGCGCTAAACTGCTGAGCCATCCAGGGATCCCTATATTTATTTTTTAAAGTAAGTTCTACAACCAACAGGAGGCTTGAACTAATGACCCCGAGATCAATAGTTGCACACTCCGCTGACTGAGCCTGCCAGGTGCCCCTGAACATCTTTTCATGTGCCTGTTGGCTATCTCTACATCTTCTTTGGATAAATATTTATTTAAGTCCTTTGCCCATTTCTAAATTGGTTGTCCGTTTTATTTGTTGTTGAGTTGTAAGTGTTCTTTATATATTCTGGGTATTATTGGATATATGATTTACAAACATTTTCTCCCATTCTGTAGTTTGCCTTTTTGTTCTATCGATAGTGTCCTTTGATGCACAGGAGTTTTAAATTTTGATGAAGTCCAAAAGTCCAACTGATCTATTTTTTCTTTTGTTGCCTGTACTTTTGATGTCATCTTGATAACTTTTTTTTTTTAAGATTTTATTTTATTTACTCATGAGAGACACAGAGCGAGCGAGAGAGAGGCAGTGGGAGAAGCAGGCTCCATGCAGGGATCCCGATGTGGGACTCGATCCCAGGTCTCCAGGACCAGGCCCTGGGCTGCAGGTGGCACCAAACCGCTGTACCGCCGGGGCTGCCCTCATCTTGATAACTTTTAACTGTATTTCAAACCAGTCCAGAGGGAGGGCCCTCTTTTTTATAGAGTTCAAGCACTATTCCCTTTAGCAATCAGAATTGTGAGCCAGTCAAAGAAAAGGGATCCCTCAAAACAATGACATTTGTGTGCTTTTCTCAGGTAGTACTAGTTGGAGTACATTTCCGCTGACTTCCAAAATAAATGTGAGAACTTCTGAACCACTTTTGAACCATTCACTATTCCCTTAGTATAGTCCGAGCCTGTCATCGTGAGCTGCATGATGTCCTGTTTCAGCATGATGGATTCCGAGGGGGCACTTATCGCTATCTCTGTTCATAATCTTTATCTTTTTTTTAAGATTTTATTTTTCTTTAAATAATCTCGACACCCAACGTGGGGCTTGAACTCACAACCCCAGGATCAAGAGTCACATGTACTACCAACTGAGCCAGCCAGACACCCCAGTAGTCTTTATCTTGAGACTAGTTTTCCTGATATTGATAAGCCACTCCAGCCTTCTCTTTTGTTTGCATGACATACTGTTTTTCCATCCATTTGTTTTGAAAAACTCTATGGTTATATTTACAGTGCGTCTCTTAGAGACAGCTTGTCCTTTGCTCTTTTGCTTTTATTTTTTACCTACCTTAAGTCATCTGACAATCTCTGATTTATGATTGGAGCATTTAGTCCATTAATAGGAGGTGACCTGACCCATGATGACGGGACCTGTGTCATTTGTTTGTTTGTTCTTGGCAGGTACGCACACTTTAGGAACGTGATGAGTTGGCTTTTCCCAGCCTCCTAGATGCAGCCAGCCAGAAAGGTAAGAGAGGCACACTTTGGGCCCCTTCACAGTCATTTAATTAGGCAGGATAGTGCACTTTGCCCCCTGCGGCCTCTGGGTCGGACACAATCATGACATAGGAGCTCTGGGTAGGATTCTGTGATAGGATTAAACAGGTACTCAGATCACAAAATGCAAAGGTTAAATGTGTTGGTGAGAACATTGGATAATCTCCATTCCTGTAGTATCTTTCTTATGGGAAGCTGTACTCTCTGCTCTTTTAAATTGCTGTTTCTTGTTCATATTCTAAATGGAACAGGTCAAAAAAAAAATAAACAGAACAGGTCTTGCTACCATGAATTTAACCTTGTGGTTTCAGTAATGAAGATTCATGGATTTGCGGGGCACCTGGATGGCTCAGTCCATTAACCATCCAACTCTTGATTTCTGCTGGGGTCATGATCTCAGGGTTGTGAGATCCAGCCCTGTGTCAGGCTCTGTGCTCAGTGGAGAGTCTGCTTGAGATGTTCTCTCTCCCTCTCTCTCTACCTCACCCTGCTGTGTACACTCTCCCTCCAAAATAAATAAATAAATAAATCTTAAAAAAAAAACAGGTTATGCACTATTAAAAAAAATTCATGGATTTGCATTTGTGGCTGGTGTGAAGAGAACCAATCACATAGCTAGAGAGAGAGCTTTGCTGGTCACTGACCCCCTCACTCCAACACACCTTTGTGCTTCTGTTCATTGCCTCCCATGCAATTAGGGACAATTCTGAGTGGGGCTGGAGGCTATTCCTTTCTCAGAGACTAGTGAATGCAGCAGATATCTATTGAAATCCTAAGGATGAGGGCAGCCCCAGTGGCTCAGTGGTTTAGCACAGCCTTCAGCCCAGGGCGTGATCCTGGAGACCTGGGATCGAGTCCCACATTGGGCTCCCTGCATGAAGCCTGCTTCTCCCT